>NC_092356.1:46552487-46882180 GCF_963676685.1 Mytilus edulis | reverse complement strand
TTCATTTATGAAAATTAAGCATAAATCATGTTTTCAATTCAGTAATCATAATTCATGCTTTCAATATATTGGGTTGTCCTATTTGTACTATTTGCTTCAATACCATATGGTTATATTAAATTATTCCAATGCTTTGTATCAGTATTGATTCCATTAAATAACAAACTAAGTTAAATGCATTTCAAACCTGGTTATATAACCGTATTTCATCAGTTACTTTTATAAATAGAGATTCTAACACTGCATATACTGGGATGCAATACTTTTTCACTCTAGACAATTAAAATTATCAAATTTCAGACGACACTTGCCACCTTTCAAATATTTCAATTTTAATGTGTGAACAAATATCCTACTGCATGTCTTATGATTATATTTAGAATATTGGCCAACATTGTGTTCTTTCTATATCATTTTAATAGGCATTGTTTCCTTTTAACTAAGTATCACAATAGCAAATTCATTGCTTACAGATATTTTAATTTGTCAATAATAAGAAAACTAGAGGCTCTAAAGAGCCTGTGTCGCTCACCTTGGTCTATGTGCATATTAAACAAAGGACACAAATGGATTCATGACAAAATTGTATTTTGATGATGGTGATGTGTTTGAAGTTCTTACTTTACTGAACGATTTTGCTTCTTACAATTATATCTATAATGAACTTTGCCCATTAGTAACAGAGAACTATATTTGGTAAAAATTTACATAAATTTACCAAATTAATGAAAATTGTTAAAAATTGACTATAAAGGGCAATAACTCCTTAAGGGGTCAATTGACCATTTAGGTCATGTTGACTTATTTGTAGATCTTACTTTGCTGAACATTATTGCTGTTTACAGTTTATCGCTATCTATAATAGTATTCAAGATAACCAAAAACGGCAAAATTTCTTTAAAAATTACCAATTGGAGGGCAGCAACCCAACAACCAGTTGTCCAATTCATCTGAAAAATTCAGGGCAGATAGATATTGACTTGATTAACAATTTAACTTCTTGTCAGATTTGCTCTAGATGCTTTGGTTTCATAGTTATAAGCCAAAAACTGCATTTTACCCCTATGTTCTATTTTTAGCCGTGGGGGCCATCTTGGTTGAATGGCCAGGTCATCGGACACATTTTTCAAACTAGATACCCCAAAGATGATTGTGGCGTAGTAGTTTCAGTGGAGATTTTGTAAAAGATTACTTAGATTTATGAAAAATGGTTAAAGATTGACTATAAAGGGCAATAACTCCTAAAGGGGTCAACTGACCATTTTGGTCATGTTGACTTATTTGTAGATCTTACTTTGCTGAACATTATTGCTGTTTACAGTTTATCTCTATCTATAATAATATTCAAGATAATAACCAAAAACAGCAAAATTTCCTCAAAATTACCAATTCAGGGGCAGCAACCCAACAACCGATTGACCGATTCATCTGAAAATTTCAGGGCAGATAGATCTTGACCTGATAAACATTTTTATCCCATGTCAGATTTCCTCAAAATGCTTTGGTTTTTGAGTTATAAGCCAAAAACTGCATTTTACCCCTATGTTCTATTTTTAGCGGTGGCGGCCATCTTGGTTGGTTGACCAGGTCACGCCACACATTTTTTAAACTAGATACCCCAAAGATGATTGTGGCCAAGTTTGGATTAATTTGGCCCAGTAGTTGCAGAGGAGAAGATTTTTGTAAAGGATTACTTTAATTTACGAAAAATGGTTAAAAATTGACTATAAAGGGCAATAACTCCTAAACGGGTCAACTGACCATTTTGGTCAAGTTGACTTATTTGTAGATCTTACTTTGTTGAACATTATTGCTGTTTACAGTTTATCTCTATCTATAATAATATTCAAGATAATAACCAAAAACAGCAAAATTTCCTCAAAATTACCAATTCAGGGGCAGCAACCCAACAACCGATTGACCGATTCATCTGAAAATTTCAGGGCAGATAGATCTTGACCTGATAAACATTTTTATCCCATGTCAGATTTCCTCAAAATGCTTTGGTTTTTGAGTTATAAGCCAAAAACTGCATTTTACCCCTTTGTTCTATTTTTAGCCGTGGCGGCCATCTTGGTTGGTTGACCAGGTCACGCCACACATTTTTTAAACTAGATACCCCAAAGATGATTGTGGCCAAGTTTGGATTAATTTGGCCCAGTAGTTTCAGAGGAGAAGATTTTTGTAAAAGATTACTTTAATTAACGAAAAATGGTTAAAAATTGACTATAAAGGGCAATAACTCCTAAACGGGTCAACTGACCATTTTGGTCATGTTGACTTATTTGTAGATCTTACTTTGCTGAACATTATTGCTGTTTACAATTTATCTCTATCTATAATAATATTCAAGATAATAACCAAAAACAGCAAAATGTCCTCAAAATTACCAATTCAGGGGCAGCAACCCAACAACCGATTGACCGATTCATCTGAAAATTTCAGGGCAGATAGATCTTGACCTGATAAACATTTTTACCCCATGTCAGATTTGCTCTAAATGCTTTGGTTTTTGAGTTATAAGCCAAAAACTGCATTTTACCCCTATGTTCTATTTTTAGCCGTGGCGGCCATCTTGGTTGGTTGACCGGGTCACGCCACACATTTTTTAAACTAGATACCCCAATGATGATTGTGGCCAAGTTTGGTTTGATTTGGCCCAGTAGTTTCAGAGGAGAAGATTTTTGTAAAAGTTAACGACGACGGACGACGACGGACGACGACGACGGACGCCGGACGCCAAGTGATGAGAAAAGCTCACTTGGCCCTTCGGGCCAGGTGAGCTAAAAACCATGTGTTTCTTGTTACAAAATATTCATATAATTCTTTAGCATTGAATACAAGTCTCTCAGGCAGTACTGTGGTAAATTTGGAAGACAAATCATTCTCTACTGTTACACTCCATATAGATAAGGAGTCCATTGAAGACTTGTGTCATATTGACAATAAAAGGATCCTTTCTAGTTGATAATTCTGGCATTTTACTGTTTCTGTCTATAAATCTTTCAAAAAAAAAATAGCAAAAAAACTTCTGCAAGAGAAAATACTCCTGTAAGGAGTAAATTCATGATTTCAGTTATGTACCTTGTTTGTGAATTTAGTATTGCTTATCAGCATTGCTCAGTTTATTTACTGTCCTGCCTATCATAGATTTCCAAAACAATCCAAAAACAGAAATATGGGTAAAAATTTTAAATTATTTGTAATACTGATAATTTTTGCTATTATACAATTCTATCTATCAATTTTAGTTTTTAAGATATGAGGACTAAATATTCGTTTTTGCTGTTATACAATTCTATCTAATAATTTTAGTTTTTAAGATATGAGAACTAAGTATTCATGTTGAGATCTTCTTTGTTGATTTTTGCTTTTTATTGTTTCTGTCTTTTGATGTAGTTTTCAAAATAATAAGCCGAAAAAAAAAAAACAAGAAAACAAACAAAAAATTAGTTAAATGGGACAATAACCTTTAAAAGGTTGATTGACAATTTCAATCCTTTTACTCATCTGTAAATCTTGTAATGTTGATCATTTTTGATGCTCTAAGTTTCTGTATATATCTTCTTTAGTTTCCAAGATAATTGATTAAAAAATGCAAAAAAATTGTCAAGTTATCATTTATGACATTTCCATGAGGAATGTTCCCTTGGTTTAAATGGATATCAGGTCAAGTTCTATTTTCAACTATGGTGACCATTTTTTTTTCTTTGTCTGAAATTATTTTCTGAAACTTCTTACACTCTCATGATGATTGTGGTCAAATTTTGTCCTGCTTGGCTTTGGGGTTGCAGGAGGAAAGAATTTCAATATGTTAAACACAACAACCATCAAGGTCACTGAGACAATGTGAGAGTTGGCAATAGCTCATATATCCATAACTTTTAAGTGATAGATAATATACAGCCTATATTACTAAAATCATGTAAAAACATCATTTGTTTAATCAAATCAATATTGATATGAAAATATAATTAAAGCTGTAATCCAAATGCTAGCAAGTTAAAGGTTTGGTTGGCTTACTTGCTTTGTTTGTATTAATGTTTGCTCAAGCATTGTAAATAGGATTGACATCTGCAAACAATATAAGTAGGCGGAGTTAAACCTGTATAAGTAAATTTGATTATTTGATAATGTCTAATCAAATTCAAATATAATGTATACAAGTTTGACTCCTCCTTTTTATATTGTTTCAGGTGTCAATCTTAATTATAATTCTTGATCAAGCATAAATACAAACAAAGCAAGCAAGCCAACCAAACCTTTAACCTGCGAGCATAAGTATAACAGCTTTAAGACTGTCAGAAGTGACTTACCTGGTTGAAGAATTCCTGTAAAAGACATTCGAGCCATGGTTCAGCTACATCCAGAGGTCGACATTCATTAGAAATATCTGCTATTTTTAGGAGGACCATTAATAACTGAAGAAACAACACACTCAAAACATAAAAAGCTATAAAAACAAAACTAAAAATAAAGCTAAATAAATTAAGAAATGGAAGGACTAAAAAAATAAAGAGATGGGCTACATCTACATCACTGTGGGTGTTTCAATGCCAGGTAATTCTGCAATGACATTTTCCTCATAACATTTGTGATTAATAATGTCTCTTTATCTATTATAATTTTTATCTCAAACATGATATAAGGCAAAATGGGAAAAAAAATGTGACAATCGTAATCAATGGGCAAAAACTCCAATAAAGAGGTAAAGAGATATCCTATATGACTGTCTTAATTGTAGTTCTTGACTTGCTGATCATTTTTGCACATTTAAGTTTATAACTATCTTTAATATCTTTTTCAGAGATAAGGCAAAAATGCAAAAAAAAATGATTAAAATCATCATGAAAGGGTAAAATCTCTGATAAGGTGGTGAAAACTCCCTTTAACTTTGAGGAAAAATTTCCACCTAAAATAATTGTGATGTTGAAAAGGTTCTAGGAACTCATGATCATCAATAATTTTTCATTTAAATTACAGATATAAAAACTTGGAAAATATACACAAAGAATATATGCTGATAACAAAAAGGATTATTAGCAACAAAATATTTTACGAAAAATTTACATCAAAGGCAAAATACTGATATTCTACAACTAACCGGTCTCAAAATTATCTCTTAATATCAAAATAAGGAAAAGTCAAGGTCATGTTGTTGTTAGTTTCTATTTTTTTATTATTTCTTTTTTTTCTTCTGAACTTTACTTTAGTGAAAATATCAAGGTTATTCTTTAGTAATAATGAAGTATTAAATAACATTTTTTTTATATATAAAACTGTAATTAGATGGATGGATACTTCCAAATCCATAAAATCAACTGTGATGTTTTTTCGATTTTCCTTATTATCTTTTTATTTGAAAACACAGAGATTATGTCAAAATATTCTTTATATATTACTAATATTCTAAATAAAATAATAATATTAAAAGGAAAAAAATCTATAACACTTTAAAATTTTAAAAAAATTAAACAAAATAAAAATGTGTGGTAAATTAAAAACACAATAGTGCAAAATTGGTAAAATAACAACATTTTTTTTTCTAAAGCACACACAACAAAGGTTTGTGTGAAATACCTGGTTAAAAAATTCCATTAATAAACAATCTAACCAAGGCATTGCTACATCCAAAGGTCGTGCTTCATTTGATATATCAGATACTTTCATTAATATCATCGTCATCTAAAATATCAATTCACATTTTCAGAACAATTTGTAATCCTTTTTTCCCCATGAGAACACTTTGCAGCTATGTTATACGAATACAGCGGTCAATAACATTTTACTTTAACCCTTTCCTCCATAATGACACTTTTTGACGCCACCCCCTTTACTCCATAATGACGCCTTTTGACGCCTGTGTAGTACCTCAGTTGAAATGCTTTGACTACAAAATGTCTTCAACAGACTTAAAAAAGTTTGTATCCAATATGAAAAGAATATATTTGAGAATATTTGACTTGAATTTCATTGATGAATTATTCGTTTTCACAATGCATTAATACTTTAAACCTGATGATTTTCTTTATTGAAAAAAATCCTATGGGAATCAAGTATGTGAAGAAAAAAATCCATGGAGGAAAGGGTTAAAGAAAGTACTCTATTCTAAATGAAGACCTGTCAGTACAAATCGGTAATCTGACTGTTGTAAAAAGTTCCTACACTAACTATAGGTAGATTCCAGATATCATTGGTTTTTTTCTTTACTTCAGAATTTTTTAAAGTATTTACAGCTGTTCCAGGAATAATTAGTGCTAGGGTCAGAGTAAACTTTTCCTATTACTTCACTGTCTTTACAGTTTGAATTGATTATTTCTTATGAATGTTTCTGGCTATCTTTCTAAAATAATCACAACCCATCAAATTTCAAGTAAATGCCTTCTAACCCCTCATATAGACATTTCTGGAACAGCCTTTAGTTATTATCGGTTTTTGCATTTGTCAATCAAAAGTACTATATCTAATGCATTACCTTCTGCACATAGAACTATTTGCTTTTGCTTATCTGCAACACTATAAATTTTGTGACATTTCAACTTTTGACGCTGTAAATCAATCTCTTTTGCATTATTGCGTCAGATATTTTCACTGATGTAAAATTTTTACAGAAACTTCTGTGATAACCAGTAATGGTAGACATACTGTAGAAACACTCATTTTCGTGGGGTTAAAATTTCGTGTTTTTGTGTCTTAATAAGATTTCATGGGCATTTAATTTCGCGGATTCCAATAAATAGAAGAAATATTATATAAATGTTAAATTTTCGTGTGTTTTTAATTTCGTAGATATATTCATTCCACGAAATAAACGAAATTTAATCCTCCACAAAAATTACTGCTTCTACAGTATAGTAATTAGGTGTATGAAACCTGCAGTTATATATATAATTTATATAACTTACCAATGCTTTATGATCCTTGTTGTTAAAGTCAAATGACGGAGTACATGATTTAAAATTATTGAGTATTTCATTATGTTTTGCCATATCTGTTGCTAAAATACACCTACAAAATATGTGTGTGACATACATATATCTATAAAATACACCTACAAAATATGTGTGTGACATACATATATCTATAAAATACATCTACAAAATAGATAGGAAAAAAAATCTATTTTGATATATTACAGTAGCTTAATTTAATGTTCAAATTTATGGTTTACATAAGTATAAATAAGATCTGTTATGATTGCAACTGCAATGAGACAACTCACCACCTGAAACCAATTGATGTAAAAGTTAGCAACTATAGGTCACTGCACTGCAGTGTTGGTCTGTTATTTGAGTTGTTCTCTTAAACCCTTTAAAGTTGTCTTAGACCTGCCTGTTGAATTTTAACAATTTTGTATTATTTCTAGAAGCCAATTAATTTTTGCATAATCTCAATCAATTTGTTCGCCCCTTTTTTTCTGAAAACTAAAAGGAATTAGTTGTTTCACATAATGTAGACACTTGTTCATATCTTGACATCTAGGCGTCTGTTTGTATTTTATGTAGGTGGGTACTTATCTTATTGTTTTATTCCTCACAGATTTTGCAGTATTGTTAACAATAGATTTGTTCTTTACTCCCATTCAGTGTTTCAATTGTCAATCAATTAATTTTGAATATTTAAAATAGGTTGACCTTTTCAATGATTCTGAAGAGCTGATGTCTATCTACTCCATCACTTTTATTGTTGATTATTTTCTAATTTATTTACCTTATCATGCCTTCTCGAACTTTTTTATATTGATCCTTAGAAAGATTTCTCATCACATTACAATGTCTTTTTTCTAAAACTTCAAACGCTACTGAGCAGTGATGATTTTCTAACGGTGAAATGTCATTATATCGTAAAGCTAACTCTGTCTTGGCATTGATCTGAAAAGAAAAGTACAAGTTCTCTGCATTATTGCATAACAAGCAATTTCATTTTTTACCGAGTGTTTGTGAAAATCTTAACTTATTGTATTAAACAAACAATCCATGGAACTGAGAACCATATGGCAGCTTACAGACTGTACAGTCAAGTCTGCAACTAAATAAAACAATAAATCATTGTCTCAGATCATGATATGCATGAGAAAGGTTCAGTTCTAGCAAACATGTTTAACCCTACCACATGCTGTATGAAGTGTCTTTCAAAAGTTACAACCTGTTTTTCAGGGATTGTCATTGATTTGGTGTCTGTCGTATTTTATTTCATTTTTGTTTATTATCAATCAGGTTGTTTGTTTTTTTCTTGCTTAATTTGTTTTATTGATAAACTGCGGAAAATTGGTTTCGTTGCCCTAGAAGATGAAAGAAAAATCAACATTCATGCAAGTAACTAGAGGCTCTAAAGAGCCTGTGTCGCTCACCTTGGTCTATGGGAATATTAAACAATGGACACAGATGGATTCATGACAAAATTGTGTTTTGGTGATGGTGATGTGTTTGTAGATCTTACTTGACTAAACATTCTTGCTGCTTACAATTATCTCTATCTATAACAGTACTTTCTGTGGAAAATGTTATTGAAAATCTTCAAATTCTAAGAAAATTGTTAAAAATTGACTATGAAGGGCAATAACTCCTTAGGGGGTCAATTGACTATTTTGGTCATAGTGACTTATTTTTAGTTCTTACTTTGCTGTACATTATTGCTGTTTACAGTTTATCTCTATCTATAATAATATTCAAGATAATAACAAAAAAACAGCAAAATTTCCTCAAAATTACCAATTCAGGGGCAGCAACCTAACAACCGATTATCCGATTCATCTGAAAATTCCAGGGCAGATAGATCGTGACCTGATCAACAATTTTACTTCCTGTCAGATTTGCTTTTAATGCTTTGGTTTTTGAGTTATAAGCCAAAAACTGCATTTTACCCCCATGTTTTATTTTTAGCCATGGCGGCCATCTTGGTTTGTTGGCCGATTTACCGGACACATTTTTTTAACTAGATACCCCAATGATGATTATGGCTAAGTTTGGTTAAATTTGGCCCAGTAGTTTCAGAGGAGAAGATTTTTCTAAAAGATTACTAAGATTTACGAAAAAATGGTTAAAAATTGACTATAAAGGGCAATAACTCCTAAAGTGGTCAACTGACCATTTTGGTCTTGTTGACTTATTTGTAGATCTTACTTTGCTGAACATTATTGCTGTTTACAGTTTATCTCTATCTATAATAATATTCAAGATAATAACCAAAAACAGCAAAATTTCCTTAAAATTACCATTTCAGGGGCAGCAACCCAACAACGGAATGTCCTATTCATCTGAAAATTTCAGGGCAGATAGATCTTAACCTGATGAACAATTTTACCCCCATGTCAGATTTGCTCTAAATGCTTTGGTTTTTGAGTTAAAAGCCAAAAACTGCATTTTACCCCTATGTTCTATTTTTAGCCATGGCAGCCATCTTGGTTGGTTGGACAGGTCACCGGACACATTTTTTAAACTAGATACCCCAATGATGATTATGGCCAAGTTTGGTTAAATTTGGCCCAGTAGTTTCAGAGGAGAAGATTTTTCTACAAGATTACTAAGATTTACGAAAAATGGTTAAAAATTGACTATAAAGGGCAATTACTCCTAAAGGGGTCAACTGACCATTTCAGTCATGTTGACTTATTTGTAAATCTTACTTTGCTGAACATTATTGCTGTTTACAGTTTATCTCTATCTATAACAATATTCAAGATAATAACCAAAAACAGCAAAATTTTCTTAAAATTACATATTCAGGGGCAGCAACCCAACAACCGGTTGTCTGATTCATCTGAAAATTTCAGGGCAGATAGATCTTGACCTGATAAACAATTTTACCCCATGTCAGATTTGCTCTAAATGCTTTGGTTTTTGAGTTATAAGCCAAAAACTGCATTTTACCCCTATATTCTATTTTTAGCCATGGCGGCCATCTTGGTTGGTTGGCGGGGTCACGCCACACATTTTTTAAACTAGATACCCCAATGATGATTGTGGCCAAGTTTGGTTTAATTTGGCCCAGCAGTTTCAGAGGAGAAGATTTTTGTAAAAGTTAACGACGACGGACGACGACGGACGACAGACGACGGACGACGACGACGGACGCCGGACGCAAAGTGATGGGAAAAGCTCACTCGGCCCTTCGGGCCAGGTGAGCTAAAAAGCAATGAATGTTACTACATGTAGCCTGCACTGTACCTTACTGGAACATTGCACTTGTATGTCAATGTAAAACTCAGATTTGAAAGATTTGTAGACTTATAATACTTAATTGAATGAATACCTGCATTTACATGTACAAAGTATGGTTTAGGGGCCAGCTGAAGGACGCCTCCGGGTGCGGGAATTTCTCGCTACATTGAAGACCTGTTGGTGACCCTCTGCTGTTGTTTTTTTATTTGGTCGGGTTGTTGTCTCTTTGACACATTCCCCATTTCCATTCTCAATTTTATTTGTTGTATTGTCCAATATAATAAATGCAAATTCCTGTTTTCATTTTTATATTTTATTGCAATTATCTTAATAGAACATAAATAGCTCTAAGTGTGCCATTATCTTTTCTGGTTTTAAGAATTACAACATTAAAAGATTAGAATTAAGACAACAGTTTGTGGAAAGGACAAACCATCTTACTACTTTGTAAACATCTCAATTCCCGAGGCAATAAAATTATTCCCACAGAAAGGTCACAAAGATAAAAGTGTTCAGATCAATTAAATCTTTTTTTGTTTAACACAATAAATACTCAATATCTTAGAAATCTCAAAAATATAAATCCTTGGATTAAAAACACAACTGGAATAAAAGCAGAAGCGTAAAGACCAAGTTCAATTCTTTGTTTGAGAAATGGCAGTCACTGGCTCGTTACAATTAGCAGAAAAATAGAATCAACCGTAAATTTATCGTACATGATCCAGCCATTTATCAATTACAATGCTTCGCTACATTTAAATGGCTGTAACAATTGGCGACAAATCCTATAAAAAGATGAGCTAACGTACATGTCACTTTGATGTTGTTATTTTACTGACAGGTCCGTACAGAATTTTATAAACAACTTATTGATTTCTGTCGCAGAGACATGAAATTGCATTTCTCTCCCAAAAAAATCTTTGTCACAATCATTTCTAAAATAAATTTCTATATATGTATTTCTGTGATGTTTAATAAGAAAGTTGACGCGAGCAGTAATTCCATACTGTCTTTTCTATAGTATGACGTGGTTGCTATGTCTCATGTATGCCTTAAATGGCGTCTGATATCCTTTTAAACCTTTTCCTGAAAAAAAACACAGTCACTTTGAAGCATGGTTTACATCATAATTTGCATTGCAATTAACTCACAAATGTCAACTTATATTTGAGTTTAAAATAGATTACTGCAACAGTAAAAGATTTATGTGACAAGACCAGCTGCAATATTCACCAGAAAACATGTGTTGTCTTAAATCTAGTTAAAATTGAATATTTAACTGGATTTACTAATATATATGTCAGTAAATCAGTTAGTCAAATCTTCTTATTGTCATATATATATTTACTTTTTTACAAAATAAGATGTGGTATGATTCCCATTGAGACAACTCCTGTAAGTCTCAACTCTAGAACAAAATAGAGTAAGATAAAAATTAAAAAAGGTATTTGCAGTCAATAGATATATAGCCTATTAATTCATCCTATTATTCAGAGTATGGCGTCTAAAAAGCCAATAAGGAACAAGGGCCTACCATTATTTTACATGATCAGCAGTAATTACCAGTAAGCCCATCTCAACAACTTTGTCAAGGTGAGTAAAAAATTAAAAAGAATTTTGCAGTCATTAGCTTCAGATAATCAGTGTATTAAATGATCATATTCTTCAGTATATGGCTTCCTGATATCCCATAAGGAGCAAGCCCCTATCATTATTTTACATGATCACCAGCAATTACTTCTAATGAACAGGTTTTACATCTTCCGGAGCATTAGCTATATGCAGTATTATAAAACTTCCTTGTTCAAAAATAGTTTGAAGACTTTTAAAAAGGAAGTTTTGTAATTACTACAACTATTTTTTTAATCTTATAATGGAGTGTAACCTAAGAAAAACCAAGGATAGATAAAGTGATAAGCTGGTTCAATCATAGATGTCCTTTTAAAGCCTGAGGAAGAAATTTTATTCTTTCTGACTTTAAGTAATACTTATCAATAGAAAATTAACAAAATTGCTAACTACGGCAAGATGCAATAAACAGCTGCGCCATGAGCGCATGATACGCCCGACGTCTTGTGTGGAAGTTTTATGCAATAATCATAAATAGTTTCAGAGAAAGTTTTAAGCAATAACCATACATTGTTTTTGAGACACGACGGGACATGTGAAACCCCCAACCCTGTTTTTTTTTTTTTTTTTACAAAAAACTAAATATTACTAAAATAAAATTTTGAATCAAAACCAAAAAGTATACAGATCTTGAGATTAATATAACAAAGAAGTGTGTAAAGTTTTAAGCAATAATCATAAATTATTTTTGAGATCCAGCGCGACGTAAAAAAAACCTCCCCTGTTTAACAAAATACTCAATAACTCCACAATAAAGCTTTGAATCATCACCAAAAAGTATACAGATCTTTAGATTAATATAAAAAAGAAGTGTGTAAAGTTTTAAGCAATAATTATAAATTGTTTTTGAGATATGGTGTGACATGTAAAAAAAACCCTCCCCTTTTTTTTTACAAAATACTCAATAACTCAAAAATGAAATTTTGAATCATCACCAAAAAGTATATAGATCTTCAGATTAATATAACAAAGACATGTGTAAAGTTTAAAGCAATAATCATAAATCGTTTTTGAGATATGGTGTGACATGTAAAAAAAAACCTCCCCTTTTTTTTTTTACAAAATACTCAATAACTCAAAAATAAAATTTTGAATCATCACCAAAAAGTATACAGATATTAAGATTAATATAACTAAGAAGTGTTTAAAGTTTTAAGCCATAATCAAGAATCGTTTTTGAGATACGGTGCGACATGTGAAAAAAAACACAACCCTGTTTTAGTTACAAAGTGCCGTAACTCAAAAAGTTTTAATCTTATTTTCACCAAAAAGTATACAGATTATTATACCATCATAAGAAACAACTATGTTAAGTTTCATGAAATTTGGAAAAGTCGTTCTCAAGTTACGGTGCGACATGTTTACGTCGGACAGACAGACAGACGGACAGACGGACGGACGGACAGCGGACATTTGTATACCATAATACGTCCCGTCAAAATTTTGATGGGCGTATAAAAATTAAAATGATAAAAACTGTTAATTTTTTTTATAGTGAAAATATTCTTTAATTTAATGAGAGATGAAAGAACAGGTTCTTCTGTCCTCCACATGGCAAGTATTTGGCATTTTATATGCTGTTGTGAAATTCCGTATTGAGACAATAAAATTTTAAAATATTTGGTTTTAGTTCAATGGTACAGAAGTTATGCACAGCACACCCATTAAACAAGGTTACACTTTAATAGGGAGTCAAAGGTCAGAATGATATTACTGTTGTATATGACACACCCCAAGCCCATGATGCAACTGCATACAAAGTTTGGATAAACTAAGTTTTAATGTACAAAAGATATGAGCCAGACACAAATTGGACAGGGTTTTAAGGTGTCAAGGTCAGAGTGATCTAACTTTAGTACATAACACATCACACGTCCATTATGCAACTGCATACCAATTTCAAACAACTTTTAAAATTATGAACAAAATAGTAACTGAAAAAGATTTGAGTATCATATATAGGGATTAAAGGTCAAGGTCAGATCAATTTGACTTTGATATATGACACACCTAATCCCATGCATATTAACTGCATATTACCTTAGGATAACTCGAGTTTAACTGTACTAGGTCAGATATGAAGTGATTCTCCTGAATAAAATAACGCTCTCTTTTTACTGTGTCTGTCAGGTGTGAATTTTATTATTAAAATTTTGACTGAGTACTTAAAAGAACACATTCTTTTTTGTTCCATAGTTGTTAAGGGTTAGATCGCAATGTGCAGTTATATATATGTTACAACAGTACTTATAAAATTATTTGTAACTTTGTAATTTTTCAATACTTTTCATTTTTGTGGGTGTTTTTTCACAATGTTTTATCTTATTTAACAGTATACAAACCTGATATGCATTATTGTACCCTGGATGATCTAAGTCATGACAAATAGCTGAGGTAAGCAGGATAAAAATTTCAATATCATCTAATAATGATGGCAGGTCAATCAACCATATCAACCCATACATCTAAAAATAGAAAATCACTCAACTGTGATAAAGACCTATGGTAAGCAGGATAAAAATTTCAATATTATCTAGAAATGATGGCAGGTCAATCAACCATTTCAACCCATACATCTAAAACTTGAAATTAATCAACTGTGATAAAGACCTATGGTAAACAGAGTGAAAGCATCAACTAATAATGTGATCTGACTATTCCTACTTATATATACAAATATTGCTATGTACTCCTTTTTCTATACACCTCAAAACATAATGAAATGACCTGTATATACCTTGCAATGGCACTTATACACATTTGTTGAATGTATTTACCAATGTCGTATCTATAATGTTTTTATCTCAAAGGTGCCTTTCAAAGAAAGCAATGGTTTATAAAGATTTTACAGTGAGCATAATTTAGGAAGTGCAAAAACTAGACTGATTGTTGTCAATGTCTCAGCCAAGCTTGTTCTGTGCCTACCATTCAACCCACTTCCCTACTGCTCTCTGCCATACAGTTTTATAAATGAGCTTCAGTTGCATTGTAATCTGCCAGCTAATTTGCATACAATTTGAAAATTTTGGCTAACTTTTAGAAATAGATGATTTTTCATAATTTCCAGCTATTCACACTGAGGTTGTAAGTTCAAGAATGTGGTAGGTGCGTTTGACTTCAATCTTCCTTGATTAGGATCATCATTTATTTCTTCTGAAGGTTAGTGGTTCCTTGCAGGTATTTCAGCTTTCCCTTGCATTTAAAAACTGACTGCTAATAATGGCCAATAGTGTTGAAAGTGGCGTTTAACACCAATCAATCAATACATCTGAAAAAATACTGGTGACTGGTGTATATATCACTGGTTTACTTAGTTTGGTGTGCATTTTTATATAAGTTTCAATTTTTATTTGTAAAATATGTAGCTATACAACAATAATTATTTCCTCATAAGACTACACTCCTTGGAAATCTGCAATCAAATCCTTGCTTTACCGTAAGTTGTTTACCACAACAGAGATACCAGGTAACTCAATTGAAAATCAAATGAGTTGGACGACATTTTCAATAGGAAGATTATGAATATGATTGATTCTAGATGTGGTAAACAATTAAGCAAGCCATGTCTTTATTGGAAATGTGAATTAAATACTAGCTATAAAACTTGATTTCTTTGCAATTAATTTCATGTCCTAATCTGTAAATCAATGATAATACAATGTGTGGAGTTCCTATGGTGCTTGTTTTATACTACACGGAAAGATATATCCATTTTTTTTATAGGGCAATAATAAAGCCTCCCTTTTAACATTGTTTAATGATAATGACCGTCAAAGATAAAATTTTATAAATGATTTTCATATTGTTGTTAGATGTTTGACAACCAGATCTTGCACAAACCTATGAGCCTGTGACTGCAATACATTTAAGTTATTTCAACATAAAAATGATGCAACAGTGAGTTGACTAGCCCCGGACTTTACAGTATAAAACTATAATATTTTCAAAAACAGAGATAAATTAGATCAAGAAAAAGCATCTGTTCTATATCAAGATATTAAATAACTTTAATCATGGAGTAAGATTTTTAATCAATGCTTTTTCCCAGCATAAATTGACGTAAATCCAGAATATTCACTGTCATCTTTAATATCTTTGAGGGATAAATATAACAAAGATGTGCAATAAAGTGTAATTGCTTTACCGGTAGCTTGGAACATAAACCTAAATGAAAAAACTTAAGTGAGCAAGCTCACATTACCTCGTCGGACACATTTAAAAAAATTATATACCCCAATAATGGTTGTGGCAATTTTTTTGTAAAAGTTAACAGACGACAGTCGACAAGTGATGAAATAGAAATAGACCAACAGACAAACAATAGTACACAAGACACAACATAGAAAACCATAGACTGAGCGACACGAAGTCCACAAAAAACTGGGGGGTGATCTCAGGTGCTCCGTAAGGGTGAGCAGATCCTGCTCAACATGTAGCACCAATCTAACATATACTTATATCTTCTTAATTCTTCCACTGATATAAGTTATGTAAATCTTACCATTTGTGCAACCATAAAACAGTGTTTAAAGTTGTGAAAAGGCACTTGGTTATAATTTCTATAAATTTCATACAACCAGTTATGTAAGATTGGCATCTGAAATTAGAAAAACATCTAGTTTTGAACAGAATTTAAATATTTTAAATCATATACCATAATTTATCAGGTAAAGCAAAGTTACTTTCTTGACAGAGCTGGCTGATTAAAGCCAAGCAGCATATAAGATTCATATTCAGGACAAAATACATCAATGTGATATTAGACTGACAAAGCCGAGTCAGATTTTTAATGTGTTAAATCACATGGTCAAACATGTCATCGTAGCTGAACACATTATTCTGCCTCCTTAATGCTAAGTGCTTAGTGTAAGCACCAAATACCAATTTTAAAGACTTTTGTTTGACCATAAAATTAGTTGAGGTAACTCACTCTTTAAATACTGGAATTATGCTTGATGAAGACATATATTTGATGGACAATTTGTTTTTGGTTTGTTTGTGCTTAGAGCTAATCAAGTGTTTTTTTTCTCTTTTACAAATTGGTAATCTTGTTTGTAATTGTGACAGAATTGCAGGTCTCTCTGGTATTAGTGTACTGGGTTAAATCAAATAAGCGAAATGGGAAAAAAAATTCAACATTCTACCTTATTTTTTAACTGATTAATAATGTAACACACCCATATGTTTTTCTTTGGCCTAACGGGAAAATGAGCTTTTGATGATCAATATCTTATTCAGAACAATTTTGATTCATAATTTTCACTCCAACCGATTTCCAACAGAGATAACTACGTTATGACAAAACTACAATTTTGTATGATAAACTAGATTATTTTTGGGCCCCTGGTATTTAGGACGTAAAACCGTTGCAGCACAGTAGTAGTGCATTTAAATATCAGGAATTTCCAATCTAATTTATCATAGAACATAAATGAAGTTGAGCTCGATGTCTAATTGCTTCTTCTATTATAACTTTTTAGTTCATTAAGTATTTATGGAAAAAGTGAAAATAATGGAGATAGAAAAATTGCATTATAATGTTACTGCAACATGCAACTAGTCAATAAATTAAGCAAAACAGCCTCAGAAGCGTCATACCTTTTATATTCCATTAAAAATTTACACATAATTTTTTTTTCAAGACTTTTAATGTCTGTAGAAATTACACATTGCGTCAATGTATTACTACATGTAATAATGTAATTTCTATTCGGAAAGTTCAATAAGACACGGTATAGGTATCCAAAAAGGTTTAAAACATGGAAACCACAACCTTTTTTTTTCATCATTTTAACTCCTATTGATTTCACAAAGAGTTAACTTTATTATGACATAATTACAATTTTGTATGATAATTTAGATTTGTTTTGCTCCTGGTATTTTTAACATTAAGCTGTAAAAAGCACAGTAGTATCTAACATACATACATTTCCTGTTTGAATGGTTTTCATTAGGGTTTTTTAGGGCCTTTTGGCTTTATAGCTTGCTGTTCGGTGCGAGTCTAGGCTCTGTGTTGAAGACCTTACTTTGAAACACAATGGTTTATTTTTTTTTACAATTTGTGGCTTGGATGGAGAGTTGTCTCATTGGCACTCACACCACTTCTGCTCATATCTATATTTTCTTCTTTTCATAACCATATAAACCAGTACAGGTGAATAATTTAGAAGTAGAGTTATCACTTTTAGTCATTCAATTATATTCAATTATTTTTAACTTAAGGAAGTTCGCTGCTCAGTTTCAAAATAAATAACTTTCCATAACACTAGTATATACTGATAGGGGGTTAATTGTGGAATAAAAAAAGCAAAAAAAATATAGGGGTCAATGTGCTTGTTTTCGAAATATTAGCCAATGGAATTTTGGCGGGAAAATGTCCTCTCTTGATTTTTTCATAGCTTTACCATTGACCAGTTAAAGTTCTCAAAAACTATTGAAAAATAAATAAGATTTTATAAGACTTTTACAAATGGCTTATAGTTATACATGTAAAAGATTTATAAAAAGAAAAATGGGGGTCCATTGGCAAAAATTTTTAAGGCATTCAAATGGATAAAACCCAAGGATTTCAAAAATCTGACAAAAAATGCAAAACATGACAAGCAAACATCCTTAAATATTTTCTTCTTCTTTTTTATTTCTCTTGACTAAATTGCTTAAAGGGAAATTCCGCGATTTTTTACTTATCATCTAATTATGTTCATCTTAACATAAAAAACACATTTGCAAAGTTTTAAATTTATATTCCTTCTAATAACGGAGAAAATCAAGTATTTGTAACTTTTTTGGTTGAATTCTCGAGTGGGTCGTGACGTATTAGCCCGATTTATTGAATTCTGGGAAAAAATAAAATCTGTTTAACTCTTATAGCTTATCGACAATATACGTAATTAAAAGCGCACAGCTGACGAATGGTCGAAGTTATAAACCACAATATAAGAATGAACGAAAGTGAATATGCATATATATACCGTTTTGTATTGATTGAATTAAACTCCTATAAAATTATCTCTAGTAAATGTTTTTGAATAAATTTAATTAATTATTGTTGAGATTTTTTTCATAAAATATTTATTGAACATTTTTACTGATATTGAACTGAAAATATTTCAGTTCTATTTACCGTTATTGTTTTGATAATCATTTCAATGCAACTAATGTGTGAGCAGAGTGTGTATATTATTTTGTAAAGGTCACTGTATATTTCTCGGCTTGAGGTCAATTCGTTTACCTTGTAGCTATTTAGCCGCAGGTGTGAGTTCAAGCGTACACAGGTATAAATGTTGTTATTTGGAAAGGATAAATAGAAAGGATTAGAGTATATGCTGTCATGATGTTAATACACTAAGATTAAATACACGATGAGAATAAAGATACAATAATTAAATTGTGTAAATTAATTGAAAATAAAATTCAGATTCGTAATTCCGAAAGTGTATAAAAATAAAAGGAAACAATTTTTGATTACTTTCTTAGCGGCAATTGGCGTAAAGATTCAAATATGAAGCAAAAAATAGTAGTTTTAATCTTTAATAAAAACTAAATGCAATATTACCCAATTTGATATACCATTGTACATCTGTTTGATATCATTGACTTTACCGGAATTTCTTAACTTGTATTCAAATCTGGCTGTGTTTAAATGCTAATAAAACTATTGCAATTTTAAAGTTTTTAATTGACAAAAAAATACAACATACAACATGCATAATTTTTTTTAGTTTCTTTTTAACATTTTATTCTTACATAATTAAATTCATTTGACAATCATTTACACGAACTTTTTGTGAAAAGAATACTAATTATCTAAGCTAAGGCATTATATCTTTTGAGGATTTTTGAGGATTTTTTTTAAAATTCTATGATAATAGTTGTGCAATGTTGAACATGATAGCCGTCATTAATCCAAATAAGTAATACAGTAGTTGTAATAAAAGTTATACTTTAGTCATGCATTACAGATATTGACGAATTTATTATAGTTCGTTCATACATCATTGTTCATGAAACAATCATTATTAGTATACATGTAAGTTTCCTGACGTATAAGAGCCATTGAGGATGAGCTCCAGAGAAATCAGACTAGTTGCGTTTCGTTCGTTTGTTTGTTGGGAAAGGAGAGGAAATGCAACCGCTTGTACAGATAAACGACAGAATTACCATACAAGCATTTATAGTCAACACAATCAGAAAGAGTTCCCATCGTTAGACGGGGAATATGAAGGCTTCCAAGAATGAACAAGTGACATGTCTAACTCTGAACAGTTAGAGAACAGACTATCGACATCGAACGCTTGTTCTTGATATTTGAAACTGTATGCATATATATACGTATACGTTTATGATATAGTGATGAGTTCTGACAAAAACTAAATTCCTTCATGGTTATATCTTGCCATACGTTTATATTGGTTTGTAAGGTGATTACTCAAAATCGTTATTTGAAAATCCTGTTTGTGAGATGTAGATTCATTTCAATACAGAAATTTCGTCTATATATTTCACAAGTGTATAACACGGAGAAGCTCTGAAGGTTCATTACTCCCATTTTGTTTGGGTGTGAACCATCGATGTTTACAGCAATATCAAGGAATAAGGTGATGATGGTAGAAAGAACTATGGGCGTCATGTGGCAAATATTACATGCATATCGGACAATGAGTTGTCAATCTGTATGAAAAGTTTTCCAATACAACCATATTATTGAGAAGGAATGTTTACATGCTATACTCTCGTACTAGTATTACAGGGTTCTTGTGGCGTTCACCTTAGACACACATCGTTTTAACGATGTTTAAAAAAAGACAGAACCAATTTAATGTCATATTTCCCTATTTTTTAAATATAACTAAAATTCTTTTATCTGACAAGAATATCCCTATTTAGCGAACAAGTAATTTATTCTTTTTTCGGTTATTGAATACCAAGAAAGAAAATAAATCCCGAAATTAATTTGAAACTTTGATACTCAAAAGTTTCCCAGCAAAATATTCACATCCCCTGGGGATAATTAGTGTTCGTCCAGTGGCATATATAACAATTGTGATGACGAATTCCTTCCTTTGTTTGAGAACAATCTTATTGAAATATAAATCTGTGATTTTCCTAGGTCCACAGCTTCAATGAACCAAAGCAAAAGTTATACATCGACCTGTATTTAAATCAAATTGGTTCTCTTCTTCTTTTGGTATACAACTGTAGTCTATCGACATTCGATGATTGCATACTGTTGGCATACGTTGGCTAGTCTATTTACAACACTTTTACCCCAATTTATTCAAAATATATGTTTTTTTCTTATGTTCAATGTATACACGTATATATTTTAAATTGCGCTATAGTTCCGTAACTTTATATCCAGTCGTATAAACGAATCGTCGGCAAGTGCGTACATTTTTTTAAATCAATATTTCTGGTCTGTTCCAATCTGTCCTTCACTATTGACAATGACTATATATTACATTTTCCCAAATTCACCCTTGGAAAAAATATTTAAATAGATTTTAATTTCATCAAATCTTATTTTTTGGGTATTATTTATATATTATGAATTATATTCTTTACACCAGAAATGTTATTTATAAACAAGCGTATGAGTTTAGTAATGACAAGTAAGACAGAGTTGTATATTATACATCTGATAGTTCAAAATGGAAAGTTATAAGTTATAAGTTATCAGCCGTGTACACTGATCAATACCTGCAGAAGTGAAACGATGCATGAACTTGCAAGCCCGACAGGAAATCGCTTGAATACCTGGACGTGTCACCTCACACCCCTCACAATACCTTTGGAAGTAATACCTTTAGCCATGCTGGTGATCAGATAAGGGAAGATCAAAATATATTTGAAAAAAGTTTATTACTTTAAAGAATTATGAACAAATTAGATTTTCGAAAACAATTTTCACGGAACACTTATTTATGATTTCAACTTTGACTTTTCACCTAATTCCAATATCAACAGTTTAAAAACAACAGACCATGGTAATTTAAAAAAAGTAAGAATATTTTCCGTATCAAGTTAGTTAGTCGTATTAAACAACCGTACGATTGACAAGATATCGACACGCAATTACGACTACATCGGTTACTGTAGTTTTGTTTCTTTGTGGTTTATAGACATATCGTTTTTATTCATCGGGAAAGAAGACAAGATGGCGGATCTCGGAGAATTGATACTCTAAATTTAAAATCGATGGTGATCGCTTATCTAGCGGAATAAAACTTTAATATCTATGAATTTGAACATTTTTATACAGAATGAACATAATATCAATTTTTGATTTTTTTGCGAAGTTTCCCTTTAAGTATTTTATCTAATTGCCTGTCTATAATCATGATAATAGTTTTCTCTACAATTGTAAAAGTATAATTCATGGGCAATTAAGATCTTGTTTATCTGTTATTTTAAAAAAAACATTGCCTGATATATACAAATTAGTTGAGTTCATTTACTTCTTACTGAAATTATGTTTGATAAAGACTGATTTTAAGATTTCAAAATGTAATAACCTGTTGATAGACATTTTACTTTGATGCTACCTCGGTTTGACCTTTGACCTTGAGTATATGTGAACTCTATAAATGTCCTTAAAAACAAATCCTAAGTAATGTATCACTGATAATCCTATAAATATAGACATTTATAGAGTAACTACTTATCAAAGAATTCTCATTCAGAAAAATAATCACTGAGTGACCAACAACCCATTAATTCACAAGGTTAATTATCATTCGCAAGTTGCATATTTTGTTTAACTTATAGTTTTTGGATTAGTTATTTGTTTTATTACGTTGTCCATCATGTCCATGAACTGTGTTTTGAAATATATCTTAATTTGCGAACAGGTAAATTTAATAAAGAAATAATTTATTTTCCTTATTGGATTTTTTAAATTTAACTGTATTTATACCAAGTCAGACCCTTCATGTTCCTTGTTATTTCCAAGGAGTTTTTTTTTAAATCTTAAATTTAGAAATCTAGCATTAGTTCTAAATTCCTCCTAGCATATTATGCAACAACTTAGTAATTTTGAAAAAAATAGGTGTGAATTAACAGAGCTGTTCATGATTATGTCACTGTTTCAATCTGGAAGTATGATAGTGTTTGCCTTTTGGGGATAATTAAGAAATGTTGTAATGATAACTTAGTTGTCTGACTGTACAATCAATACACAATGTGTAAGAGTTCCCAAAGGTGATGTTCATTGCTGTCAATGTATACATTTTACACTAATTGACAATGAACAATACAGTTAGCTGAGTTTGACTAAGACTGACAAGACAACTCGATTATGATCCATTCTTCTTTCATCATACTAAACTTATTAAGTTTTCTTACAATACTTATCACCAGGAAAGAGTCAGAATTTGTTGATTTTTTTTTGTAAAATATCTTGGGCAATAAATTGAATTACAAATAAATCTGGACACATTTTTGTAAGGTACATTTGTTCATATCCATTCAGGACTAAATATTACTTGAATAACTATGCAAATAGAATCAACCAAGGAATTATATGTGCTTGACTATTGTGAAATTTGCTGAACGGAAATGGCAGCTTAGAAGTCAGAATTAGGAATCCAGAATAAAGTATTTATCATTAAGCGGAACGAAAAGAGGTACAAATATTCAGATATTCAAAATACACATCTTTTTTTGTGT
This sequence comes from Mytilus edulis, assembly GCF_963676685.1. Lineage (NCBI taxonomy): Eukaryota > Metazoa > Mollusca > Bivalvia > Mytilida > Mytilidae > Mytilus > Mytilus edulis. Next base: position 46,858,724 of record NC_092356.1, on the reverse strand, counting down.
GAATTGTACATTATTTCATGTCAGAGCCTTCTATATCTGTCTATACAGTATTGGTTTTGCTCATTGTTGAAAACAAAGGCTTGAAAAGATAATGTCACTGTGTAGGAGAGACATAAAAGGAAAGTTTTGTTTTAAACAAATTATAAATGTAAACTGCTTATTCAATCTTCCTTATTTCATTAACTGATCATGTTTCTATGAAAAGGTCAATAACTATAAAAGTTTTAAATGATGACCAAACAAAAATATATAAATTCAATAATACCTCAATATTTAGATTTGATACTAGATTTAAATCTATATACATTTGGCGAAGTAATATCAACATTTCTGGGTCATCCCATTGCCAGTTATCAAACGTGGGCTTCCGTAAATATTCTCTCACTTCATCTGTTACGTCCACTTGGCTAAAAATAGAAGAAAGAAAACATTATGAAGATTATATGTTGATTTATTTATTATTCTGTAAGGTAACTTTGTAATTGTAAAACATTATTCTCATATTTCAAAACAAGAATGTGTCCAAAGTACATGGATGCCCCACTCACACTATCATTTTCCATGTTCAATGGACCGTAAAATTGGGTAAAATTAGAAAGATCATACCATAGGGAACATGTGTACTAAGTTTCAAGTTGATTGGACTTCAACTTCATTAAAAACGACCTTGACTAAAAACTTCAACCTGAAACTTGCACTTTCATTTTCTATGTTCAGTGGACTGTGAAATTGGGGTCAAAAGTCTAATTTGGCTCTAAAATTAGAAAGATCATATCATAAGGAAAATGTGTACTAAGTTTCAAGTTGATTGGACTTCAGCTTCATCAAAAACTACCTTGACCAAAAACTTTAACCTGAAGCGGGATGAAAGAACGCACAGATGAACGAACGAATGAACAGACAGACGGACAGACAGACCAGAAAAAATAATGCCCCTCTACTATCGTAGGTAAAATTGGGTAAAAATGTTCTACAATTAGAAAGATCATACCAAACAGTAAGCTATAAAGAGCCTCAAAGACTTAATCAAACATGCAAACTCATAAATTGAAGAGAAATTAAACCAACAAGTTCTCAAAAGTAGCAAGGTTAACTGTTGCTACATTTTCATATTAATGACACCTATCAATAATACTAGCTAAGTCTTTGTCTATTAAAAAAATACAATATTATGTCTCCGACAAAACAAAGATGGACAGCAGTAGAGTACTAGAGTCTAGTGTAAGCCTAACCATAAATGTACACATTACAGCAAAGTTGAATCATTTCAAACAAAAATCTCAGACATAACGGTTTTGAGGAGGATCTCCTATATCAAAGTAAGACATAATAAATCGTGCTTTTGGTGCAAAACTCCATTAACCCATACTAGTTATATTTTATATAGAAATGGATGTATCAATCACCTTTTACTGATGGCTCAATTAAATTAGCAAGACACAGATACATTGTAAAGCTTATAAATGACTTTTCCCGCTATATTATCTCAGCCACAAGTTTCATTCAATCATTTATTCATTAATATTCCCATAAGCCTTCAATCTATTAGTACAAACTCGTTCATATTCTAAAGCTCTTTGTACATTTACAATACAAAAGCAATTCTGGGAATTAAAGGGACATTTATTTGTTACGCAATGATGATAGCATTTGCAATCTAACTAGAGATTGTAGAATAATCAAAAGAACTGATTCAATACTTCTTTAAAAAATATTCCTGGAAAACATTTCACAGTTATAAGCTGACTGTATTGCTTCTTATATCTGCTGACATTCTGACATTATTTAGAGATTAAATGGTTTCAAATTGAAATTACTCCATAATAAATCATCTCCCCATAGAAAAAGATGACAAAATTCCAGTGGAATTCCACTGGAAAGCCACTGGCAAAATAAGTGGATTAACCACTGGATTCCAGTGGAATTCCAGTGGAATCCAGCGGTAAAAAATGTCTGGCATTCCACTGATCTACTGGAATTCCACTGATTTACCAGTGGTAACTCCAGTGGAATGCAACAAGTTCCAGTGGAATTCCAGTGGTATTTTCTCTGGCATTCCACTGATCTACTGGAATCTTCACTGGTAAATCAGTGGAATTTCAGTAGATTCCACTGGAATTATCACTGGTAAATCAGTGGAATTCCAGTAGATTCCACTGGAATTATCACTGGTCAATCAGTGGAATTCCAGTAGATCAGTGGAATGCCACACAATTTCTCTCCAGTGGAATTCCAATAAAAAATTGTCCTTAGGTGGTTTTCTTTAAAAATTGTATCCAACACGTCCACACCTGATCCATTATGGCCACCAGCAGGGAACATAGTTTAACATTGGACCCAAGGGGAAAAGATTGCTCATTTTGTTCCAATTTGTCAAAAAACATGGACGGTTGCTGCTGTTGGGTATCCAACAGGTTACCAGGTGTGCGGCTCCAGGCTCCAGGGAGCCTGATTATGAATAGTTCATGAATGTTCATGGATGATTCATGAATGATTCATGAACACAATTCATGAATTGTTCATAAAAGATTCATGAACAGTTAATGAACTAGACATGAACTACAAATGGACAAGCATGTTCATGAACCAGTGAATAATGAACTATTCATGAACAGAAAGTGTTCAATGAACTCTTTGGTTCATTAAAGTTCATGAACAAAAATAGTTCTTGAACTTTTATTATTCATGAATTGTTCATGATTTTATAGTTCATGAACATGCTTGTCCATTTGTAGTTCATGTCCTGTTCATATATAGTTCATGAATTTTTTATGAATGATTCATGAATTTGTTCATGACCCATACCAGTCCATGAATCATTCATGAACACATGAACTACTGTGTTCGTGAACTGTTCATCAGTAATTTAATTCATGAACATTGTTTGTCCACTTGTAGTTCATGAACTGTTCATCTAAAGTTAATGAAATTATTAAAAAGGATTTTCTTGAATTTTCATTTTTGTGTTATTATCATAAGTAAACTTCTCTTCCTGTCTGTCTGTAATTAAAATTGCTGTATCAGGACTTCCAACTGGAAATGCTAAAAAACATCTTGGTGAAGTTGTTCTGCTTGAAATTCTTCACAGTTGAACAGATCTTTTAGTCAATAAATGCATCTGAGTTTCCCCCTGCAAAATCAAAAATCACTCCACAAAGAATCAAAAGTCCTTGATATTTGTTTTAAATAAACACTCAAGATTAAACAGTAAATTTCTAACAGGTATTATATGCAATGTAATAATTTAATTTAATAAATGTTGTTTTTATTAAAATATTAATAGATTAAGTAAGATTAATAACATGAATATTACTTCAGCCTTTTCATGACATTTCAAATAATGTACCTCCCCCCCTTCTTCCCCTTTTAATTTACCCACACACAATCATAAGAATGGCTGAAGCATGAATTATTTTTACCTTGAAATAAAATATACTGTACAAATCTATCAGTTATTCCTGAATGGAAATCATTAAACCAACACTGTAAAATGTAAAGGCTACTTTCTGGTGTTTTATAGTTATTATAATTAATCAATAATTATTATAATGCTTCAACAAATAGTTATTCAGCAAAAAAAAATAATCAAAATATATATAATTTACTTATCTGATAACAAATTTGCTTTATTTGACAGCTATATTACTTCACTGCTCATCAAACATCTTTATTTGTATTGTAAGCGTCAAAAGCACCATTTTGCTGACGTCATTATGACGTTTTTCTATTCCCAGTCACTTGTAGTCATTTGTCTGCATTGCAATCTTTTGTCAAAGTCATTGAAGCGTTTTACAATAGGCAAACGTAATTCATTAATAATGATAATTATTGACACGGATCTGCAATGTTTGGGAAAGAATGAATTGTCATTAATCTGTGCTTTTTTCCAAGTTCCTCTATGTGCCGTATAATGGTTAAGAAAGGCACATGTTTGAACTTGGATAGACAATCAGAAATTACATCTTTAGAAGAAAGAAAGAAATTAAGTTTACCATTGTCATGATTGTAAAAACGAAACATGAGAAACATCTCCAGCTCAAAGTAAGTTACAAAACCTCCAAATTTTGTCTGACTCTCAAAATGTAACACTCTTCTGGCGTAGTATGAAAAAAAGAAAAAGCTAATAAAGCTAATGCAGCAACGATTTTGGGGGGGGGGGCTATGGATTTTTTTGTTTGTTTAACCCTCAGCTGCCACTATATGTAATGCTAAAAATGAAAGAAAAAAATTGTTTTCGACTTGTCATGCTTGTCGTGAAAAAAATAGATGTTTTTCGCCACTGTGGCGAAAAAAAAAGTTTGTCCAGAAAAAAAATCCATAGCCCCCCTGCCTAATTTCTGTTGTTAAATGAAAAGGAAATATTTTTTTATGGACATAATTTTGCTTTATTTATACTTGAGCTTACATTTGTAAACTCATCTTGTATCACATGTATTGAAGTAATATGAGGCTTTACCTGTGAAAGGGAACTAATCAAATCTGTATGATTTTTTTTTAATTTTGCCCCTGCCGTAGTGGAGGGGGCAATAAGTTTTACCATTGTCCCTCTGTATAGATATGTACATGTATATCTCAAAGTTGGTTTCAATTCTTTAAACTTATGGGGAGTCGCAGCACAGCAAAAGTGAGTATATAGATGTTTAATGCTTTAATTTTGATAAACATACATGTATTTACACTTTTGCTATTCAACTGAATTTTGTCTCAAAATGATCTCAAGATCTGTAAATGAATAACCTGGAGGTCATGCTAAAAAGCACTTTAATTGTGATGTCATGATACAATGTATGGATGTCAAATTTTATGAGAACTTGTAATTGACAGTCAAATTTATGAATTTATTTATGAACTTTATGAATTCATTTATTCATTAAAAGTTCATAAAATGTTCATGAACATGTGTTATGAACAATTTATGAACATTATGAACTGACTTACAGTTCATTAAAGTTCAGAAAATATTCATGAACTGCATTTTATGAACTATTCATGAACTAAATTCATGAACAAACTTAATGAACTCATTATGAACAGTCATGCATTGTTCATGAACATTCATGAACAGTTCATGGTGGTTCATCAGTTCATGAATTTCATTTCACAGGGGTGGTTTTAGGCCTTATATATATTGTTTGTTCAATTATTACACGTTAATTTTGTATTTTTTTATTTTGTAATTAGAAATGTACATATGTCATTTGGGATCTATGCATTGTATCAGTATTTATGTTTATAATTCATATAGATTTACTTAAATTATATAAATTTAAAAAGGGCATGTTGTTTGTTATATATTATATTGTTTGTTCAATTATAACTTAATTATATGTACATTTAAAATAAGATTTTTTTTTTTCCTTTTGATAGTCCAGTGGTATTCCACTGATTTTTTTTCCCACTGGTATTCCACTGATTTTTTTTTCCACTGGTATAATTTATTCAAAATTCCAGTGGAATGCATCTTTCCACTGGAATTTCAATGGTAACTCCACTGGAATACCACTGGAATAAGTCATTCCAGTACCACTGGAATAAGTCATTCCAGTGTTGTCCAGTGGTATACCACTGGATTCCAATGGTATACCACTGGTTTCCACTGGAATACCAGTGATATTTTCTATGGGGAGCTAAGCCACAAAACAATTAGTTCAATCTCAAATTAGAAAAGACAGAATATGATCAGTAAAAGTACATTTTAAATGCAAAGCCAATGTTAAAATGCAAGACTGTTTTTGTTTTCTTGCATCATATACATGTATTGCAGACCATACTGATTTTCAAATACAGACCCTTTATCGTATTCACATGATGACTAGCAACTTCTGCTGTATTCATACTGCAGTTCCTCATTAGTCTAATTTTAAGTTAACACAGCATTAAGCTTACAAATGAACAGCTTTGGGATCAAATGGGATTTAACCTAAATTTTGTGTATCAAAAAATTAGATTCATTCAGGTTTATACCTTAAACACAATAGAAAAACAAGGTTTCCAGCAATACAAAATAAGGAGATACATAAGATATGTGGTATGATCAAAACCCTTATAATACCATATAGCAAGCTGTAAATGGTCCTGACATAATATAAAATAATCCAAACAAGAAAACTAGCAGCCTGATACATACATATAGATCCATGCCCCATCTACTAAATCTGGGGTTGATATATATTTCATAGGAAAAGAAAAGAGGAAGGAGTAATTCATTTCCTTTCCAGTCAAAGTAAATTTATAACAATTGACAGGTCCGTTCAGCTTTCAAAAGAAAATGAAAATGTTAAAATAAAATCTCATTAAACATTTGACAGAATTGAATTTCTCTGAAAACTTCAACAGGATTAGAGAGCATCAGATCTTATTTAGAACATTCCAATTAAAACTGCATTAAGAGGGTACCATAAGGGATAATGAAAGTCACTTTCGTTTTAACAAATCTTATATCATCTTCAAAGATGCAAAATTTAATTTAAGTTAATATGGCTTGTAACATCTTAAATAAGATTATAAGCAACTTAAAATTGTTTAAATACAAGCTGATCTTAACTTTGGTTCCAAATTATAAATGAATAGATGCATGAGTCTTTGGGAAAGTTTTAAGCAAGATTTGCAAATATTCCTTGCTTTTAAATCACATTTTAAGTTTGTTTAAAAATGTGTACTACATGTGGAGCAGGATCTGCTAACCTTTCAAGGGGAACCAGTCTTTAGTTTTCTTGGTCCTGTTTTACTCCTCTGTCCTTGGACTAGAATATTAAGCTTTAGGTGTTATTGGGTTACTGTTAGATTGACATTTACTACAAATCTCCTGTAAGCCATGTGTCTCATCGTCCAATACCATTTTTATATCCTTTAATCAATGGTCAGTCAGAAAATGTAATACTTTCCTTCATTAATTAGCAAAACCCTGATAGATAGTCGGCTTAAAATGCTATCTCTCTTTCTTGGAAATATAAATCAGCTTTCTTCATGCAGATCTTGATGAACATGTGATAAATTGAAGTAATACAATGAAGTGTCTGTGAGGACAGACATGGATTATGGGAATAAAATAACAATGAATGTTATTTATGTAAAACAAAGATAATATATACACACATGGACATGCATAACAATTGCCACTTACTAAAAAGTTCTAATAAGGCAGGTGCCCTATAGCTAGCCCTTTTAATGAGAAAAAAAAAATAGATTTTCTAAAAATTAATTCATGGCTTAAGACAATTGCAACAAGAAAAGTAGATGTGTCAAAGCGACACGAATGGCCCCGTCTCAAAAAGTTGAAAGTCTGCAATTTCAATAACACATGTGGACACAAACATGATGGTAGTCTCACATATAAAAAATCAGCTCAAATTCTGGATGCGTATAGAAAAAAATTCTGCATAACTGTGATTTTCAACAATTTTCAAAGTTGTAAAGCCTTAATTTTGGCAAAAATTAGCGGAGCAGAACGAAACTTAAACTTGATCTGTACCTCATCATGAGTAACTTATATACCAAAAATCAGCCAAATATCTGAAAGGGTTTAGAAAAAAAGTGTGTATAATGGTTTGTTGCGGAATGACGGAATTACGGACAAGGGTAAAACTATATGGCACCGACAACTTCATTGAGGGTCATAAAAAATACAATATAAATCTTTCTCTTTAAATACATGAAATAGATATAAATTTGATATATTTTGAAAATTAAAATAATTATAAAATACGGGAAAGATACATTCAAAACTTTGACGTGATAAAACCATCATTATGAATATGTTCACATTTAAACCATCTGTTAACCCCAGTATAACACAGTCTAAATTTTTTCTTCTTTTTATTTAGCAGCAAGATCACTTCGATTAAAGCGCATTAACTTTGAGGATAATCAAAATAAGTTTGTTTTTTCAAGTTGTGAAATAAAACATGTAGAAGAAATTGTGTCAAGTGGCATAATTTTATTGTTGAGTGGACCATAAAAATGGGGTAAAAACTCTAATTTGGCATTACAATTAGAAAGATCATATCATAGGGAACATGTGTACTAAGTTTCAAGTTGATTGGACTTTAACTTCATCAAAAAGTACCTCGACCAAAAACTTTTAACCTGAAGCAGGACAGACGAACAAACGAACGGACGTACAGACTAACAGACGAAAAGACGCATATTCCATAAGAAATCAATAATGGATCTCTTTTGTAACATGTTACTATAAGTGACCTATCATGAGCAGAAAGATACTGTAATTATGCATACTATTAGAAACATCTACCACTGTGGGACTTTTTTTAATCTCAAGTAACTTACTATTATATATAGATGATAACCAAGCCTCTGAAATTAACAAGTACTATAGGCCTTCTATGATGTAAGATTTCACCTATGCTGTATAAGCACCCACTTCCTTTATGGAAATTATTGTCATTTACAAGAATTATAAAGACATTATCGATTTATTAAAAGGGCTGGAAGCGTAATTATAGAAAGGAAATGTGACATTGATTTCCAATCAATGTGGGAACATCCTATGGAGTACGATTTTTAATTAGAGAATATCCGTAGCATGTATAGGAAGTGGACAAAGGACATTTCAGTGTAAAGATAACATTGATTGAACCAGTACTTAATCACTTTTTTGCCTAATCATGACTATATACATTAAGTAAAAATAACACTAGAGACAAAAGTGTCTTTCAAGACTCATCATGGCTGTCTTTGTTATGTCAAACAACATTAGAGACAAAAGTGCCTTTCAAGACTAATCATGGCTGTCTTCGTAATGTAAAATAACATTAGAGACAAAAGTGTCTTTCAACGCTAATCATTGTTGTCTTCTTTATGCAAAACAAGTATAATAGAGACAACAGTGCCTTTAAGAACTAACAACGGCTGTCTTCGTTATGTAAAATAACAGTAGAAAATACAAATGGGCTTCCTGCTGTAACAGTACTGGTCATATGGTCATGGCAGTCTTTAACTATAATTCAACTAAATGTGACCAGCCAAACTTAAAGCTATCTTTAGATCAATTTCCAGTTCCCTGAATTGCATGAAATATGCATTCTAAAACACTAGTAGTTATATGACTTTAAGGAAATGTTCTAGAATTACAAATGTACAATGAGACAGAAACTTGAAAATACCATAGAACCAAAACACACCTTTTTATAAATAAAATAAAGATCAAGAGATTTCAGCCCTTCATTACCTCAGAACTTTTTTTCATTGAACCACTTAGCCATCCATATTCAACATGCTCAAATAGGTTGTTGCAAGCTTAATATATATATTAAGATTCTTTCGTGGGTGTCTATATCAAATTGCACAACATCTCCTAATTTATGTTTCAAAGCAAAAACCTTATAATATCTCAAAAACAAGAAACCTTTTGTCTTTCACAAGTGCCCCAAACCATTTTGAATCTTAACACATTATATCAGCAAAGCTGTGTGATGTCTATATAATCACGAAAGAAAAAACCTCACTTCATACGTTTTGTTAAAAGGTAATTCCAGAAAGAGCACTCCCGGCAACATTTCACTTGTCAGTGTACTTTAGTTATGTCTCAAATCCTACAGATTAAATTAACTCTAAATAACCATTTTGAGATATTAAAGTCAGTCATAATAAACATAACAAACATTCAAAATCCTAATTTAAAAAGAGAAAGTGATTATAAAACAGCCAGTTGCTTCTTCGATTGTAAATTTTGAGTAATAAAGCATAATTAATACCAATATAATGATTATGGTCAAATCAAGCAAAGAAGTCTCCTATATAAAATCAATTATCTCTTTATAGAAGACTTCCATTATCAGAAATTAACTTGTGTTTCATGCATGTTCAGACAATTTGCTGAGAAATAGGTTACTAATAGTTCCTTAATAACATCATGTTCAACAAAGTGTTTTAATTTGATCAATCAGCTGTTTATGATTAGATAATTGTGTTACTTGATGGGGTAGTACTCTGTGTTGTAAGTTCCTTTCAAAAATCAATTATATAACGTTAATTCAGACAGTGTGAAGCATTGAGAGAAGGCTTCAATTAAGGAATAGAACGGAAAATTATCTGATTGGTCAAAGTATCACACAAATCATCCTTTTATTTATTATTTTCTCACATGTTTTGCAGTAAGTTGAATACATTTGACACAAAGCTTTAAAGACAATTGTCAGACATGTCAACACATTGATGGATTCATGATGTATGATGCAAGAATCATAGCTTAACTTCTGATAGAAAAGTAACAACAAAAAGGAGTGGATTTTACTGTTTGTTAACTCTTGTAAAGTAATGCGCTTTAGAACAAACTAACATGTAATTCAAAATTTCAGCATTTTAAGTACTAAATGTATGAAAGTTTTAAAGGGATAGTAGCTACGATTTTGACAAAATTATGAACAAGTTTTAAAGCTGCTAAAATCAAAGATATGTACTAAATATAAGCAATAAGATCGCTAAAATGTTTTCATAAACTACAGAAGTGTTAATAATTGATAATTCATATCGTGTAGTGTGCCTATTCATCTCATTAATTATGCATCGGGTTTACTTCCCGAACTTTGCCGACATAGCGAGTGAGCTAACCAAGATATATATAGATACGAACACGTGCTTTTTGTTTTCTTACATATTTGATAATTACTCTTTATTAAACGTACATATTTGACGCCATTTATCAAATTATGTAAATAAAAAATATAACAAATACCGTCATATTATTCCAACCCAAGATTCTCCAACAAAAATGAACAATGGCGATATTATACACTTGTTATTACATTTGTATGACCAAACCATGTATACACGTGTTTGTGTGTTAAATTGGGGCCTCCATGAAGGATACACTTGAAGAATAATACTTAAGTTTAGGAAGTTAATTTCTAATTTCTTCTAAGGTGGGAGATTACTGCCCGTAAATTTATAAACATATTTTTGACAATTATGAACACGTTGAGATTTTTTTTCATGTGATCTGGAAAATTTAAGAAATGTCAATGTAAACATTACGCATACCGTCGGCTACTTTTGTTTGACTTTGCCTGCGTCGCAGGTGTTTCGAGTGATTTTAATGACCGATCTCATCGACGTTTTTTTATTTTTAATTTACAATAACTTGTCTGCACCTCTTTTTTGTTTCTTTTCTCGCTGAAACTGTTAATTCGCGTACCATTTCCGCGATAACATTCCCCTGTTCGACCATTTTCCCTTCGAGGCACAATGTGCGATTGCGCATTGGGAACTGACGAGTAAAGGTCACATGAATAAGGGTTGGGCTTAACATCGAATTATTATCTATAGATAATAAATAAATGTAGGTGTTAAACGTTAAAAAACTTCTAATTGCTTAATGGAACGTAACCAGTAATTGTTTTAATCATAATAATTTTACTTTTTGTACAAAATCCGGCATATAGATTAAAAAAGTAATTTTAACGAAAATCGTAGCTACTATCCGTACATTGTTATTTTTTTCTGTTCTGCACGATATGGTTTACATATATATATATATATATATGATACCACACTATAATTATAATTAATTATTGTATGAAAAAAGGCCTTAAATGGTGTATCTTGCTCTCTTGAAAACAGATGTTTAATTTCAGGAAGCTTTTATTTATAGTTCCTGAGAAAAATTCAACACAAGTTTTATATAGATAAAGGAAGATATGGTATGAGTGTCAATGAAATAATAGCCATTATCATTTAGAATATATTAGTATTAGATAGAAGCACATCAGTGATTAATGTGAAAAGGCATCATGTAATATAGCATGCTTACATGAAGTTTAATATCAAATTGTAGAAAACTCTGATTTGTAGTTCCTAAGGAAAATTCTATAAATATTTCATTTGACTGTCCATGGCAGTACAACAGAATCCTAAACAAAGGTTTATGCGTTACATATTTGCTTTTCTTTCATTTTTTACATAAATAAGGCCGTTAGTTTTCTCAATTGAATTGTTTTACATTGTCTTATCGGGGCCTTTTATAGCTCACTATGTGGTATGGGCTTTGCTCATTGTTGAAGGCCGTACGGTGACCTATAGTTGTTTTAATGTCTGTGTCATTTTGGTCTTATGTGGATAGTTGTCTCATTGGCAATCATACCACATCTTCTTTTTTATATTATGATGTTTTATGCTTCTACATAATTGTATTTATCATGTTTGTATGCTGGCAGACATTATTCTCTTAAATCATTTATCTAACAACAACAAAAACCACCAAAACTTTATCTACTATTGTTTAAAACAGAAATTCTTGTTTATATCAACATGATCAATATTGTTTCACTTGCCAAGGTTTTTGTAAATTATCAAATATAATTGAACTTTAAATATTTCATTATATATGTTGGTGTGAGAACTTCCAAAATATAAAATTATATTAATACATATTTTATTAACATTAGCACCCCTGACTGTTATAAAGTGATTACACTTCCAATACACAACAACAGAATCCTCGACTAGAACCAGTACAATTTAGTAACCAGTCCCTTTCATACTTCATCCCAGTAAGACCCATTGACATTTATTTGAATACCAATAATTACTTTCTAAAGGTGTTAATTGAAATCCAATTTATCTTCATCAATCAGTTCAATACCTTTGGCTTCTATTGACTTTTTATGTAAACTGTAATACTGTTATAATTGGAGTCCAAAATAAATGACTGAAAGCATTGTAACAGTTGATTTGACAGTTGATAATGATAAAACAAATGCAGGAGATACCAACGGTACGTTAAAAATCATAAGTTGAACAGGTACAAACAATACTATTACAACAACTATGGAGGGCCAGCAACAGTTTACAAAACACTTCATAAGCACCACATGTTCCTTACACCTTGTGATTGTGTATGTATGCATAATACACATGTATATGTCTCACAACACACGAAAGAATTTTTCTCCAGTTGCTTTGCGTTATTGTAGTCTGCAATGCAATTGCTTTGTTTTAAGGCATTTTTTGGAAGATAACAACGTAGAATTCATACAAGACCAATAGACAGATTTATGTTAAAATAAAGACATCAACAAGAATGTGTCCATAGTACACGGATGCCCAACTCGCACTATCATTTTCCATTTTTATTGGACCGTGAAATTGGGGTCAAAACTTTAATATGGAATTAAAATTAGAAAGATCATATCATGGGGAACATATATACTTAGTTTCAAGTTAATTGGACTTCAACTTTATCAAAAACTACCTTGACCAAAAACTTTAAACTGAAGGGGGACAGACAGAAGAACGGTACGACCAACAAACGGACGGACGAACGAACAGACACACAGACCAGAAAACATAATGCCCCTCTACTATTGTAGGTGGGGCATAAAAATATAGCAGACAGCAACTTACAACAAGCATTACTCCTAACGAAGGACAGGCATATGCAAATTGTGGTGGGGTTAAATATTGTTCATCATCCCTCAGTCCTTCCTTAGTCTGAGACAGTGGTCTAACACCACAATATTAGAACAACATTTTAAAATCATTTTAAAACAGTGCTTGACTCAGCTAATTGGCATGAAGCACAACAAACAACTTAAAAAAAAGTACTGGTTTCAGAGTACTCATATAGACTTTACTGCATATTTGTCGGTTGAAACGTCATTCTGAAAGTTAACAAGTTTGTCAATGAACAAAAGAGATATCAGATAAATGTTAAGACACAGTAAGTTAACCCCAAAACACATCTGTTCTTATAACTACTTTACTGAATACTACTGGTTGACCCCGAGATGTCTTCGGGTTTGTGAATCAATTGAGTTGCTGTTTTATTGGCTTCCACCCAAATTTACCTTTCATTCATATTTATTAATACGAACTCTAGGCTTGCTGATAATTTTGAATGTGTGCACTTTTTACACTGGGATGTGTCAAGTTACTCACAGCATTTTTCTGAACTTTTCAAACACATTTCTATTATGCTCTTCTGTTTTTCGTATGGATTGTTGTTTATCCCAGAACGGTTGTAATGAAGTCCCACTGGATATCTCTTTTGTTAATCCTAACCAGCTCAGGTGGTCTACGCTCTGAAATTAAAATTACGTATTCATAATCGTTAATTTCCTATTGTAATGAAAAATAATTATGTCAATATCAAACTCCTTAACTTGTGCTTTGAAAACATTTATTGATAACCTAATACAAGTTTGAACTCCTACTTTATTCCTCCAAATAGCTATACAAATATTTCATTAAGATTCATTGATAATAATTCAGAAATTCAATAAAAGAAACCTTAAACAAGACCATCTTACGAAATTGAAAGTGAAAGTTCTGCTGTTAGATAAATAGACTGTTTGCAGATGGAGTACTCTCAAAGACGTGTAGTCTGACAATTTTCTTTTTTCTTAATGAACTTTAAGGATATAATTTAGTCAATAACTGGTTTGCAGACAGATACTTTGACATCAATTTAATCCTCTGATTATTCAATGTAAATCTTAATTATACATCGCAGTTCAATTGACAGATGTGCACTTAAATAAATATGTTTTAGAGATGCACATGAACTTCATCAGTGCAATGTTCACATGATGTTCACACAATAGTAACTTCACCCCACATAATGCAATGACAAAATCTATAATTTGCGGAAGGAAACTCGAAAATTCTTGAGATAGGAAAACAAAATAGGAGGTGCACAATGGCATTTTTTTGTTAATATTCATTGAATTTAAATAAGGAATTTTAGGAGAAGAAGTGGACACAGATGGGTATCACATGTAGCCATTTAAAAACAACAAAAATTCCCTTCAGTAAAACCTAAATAGGCCAAACTTAAAATACACTCAGTTTTATCCTTAGCAAGGGGATCAAGTCATTTTTAAAGGGGGAGGGTTCAAACCATATCTGTCCCCATTCAAAAGTATCGATTTAACTTCAAAAAATATTCCATGCTGCTTTTCGACATTTTCTAAAGACTATTTTACAGAGTAGTACAGTTATAAACTGACATTGATGTAAACAATAATGTGTCAATCTTGTCAATGGTGATTAGCCTAATGGAATAAAAAGTCACTTTCCACGAAACAATAACAAATATATTACATTAAAGTTGCAATTAGTGCATTATCAGGAATATTCCATTACAAAAGATTTTCTTGCTGTGTTGAAGACCTATTGGTGGCCTTTAGCTGTTTTCTGCTCTTTGGTTGGGTTGTTGTCTCTTTGACACATTCCCCATTTTTATTCTTGTTTTTATTTTTGTAACTAGTATGTAATAAATTTCAATAAATTTGCATTGACATTTGTAAAGTCTTGTTTTTTTTTATTAATTACCTAATTATATTTTACCTTTAACCTATAACCTTTAATATGTTTGTTGGACAACAGAAAAATATATCTCTGACTCATGTTTCGATCACTTTTTTCTTAGAGATTTAATAAATAACCAAAGTTATGTCTGATGATCTGATCAAAACAAAAATTTGATTGACATGTTTTTCTATTTTTTAAGTATTAAAGTTGCCCTTTATAGGGAGATGACAAACCAAAGTATTAACTAAAAAAATATTTTATAAATTTTGTTTTTATCTCTTTTACATCAATTATACATTGTTACTTAACTTATTCATTTATTGAATCTTTTGATATTTTTTATACAAAAAAACAGATAACTGTTGTACTGCACTCTCGGACAGCTAAATTCATAAAAAGTCATATATAAGAGTTTCCTTTCAAGATACATAGAAAACCTATTTAGTCTTCATCCAAAACTTGAACAAAAAGTCACGCATATCAATTTTCATATATATCCTATTAATATTGGGAAGCAGCTTGAGTGATGCAGATACAGTCTGTAAACCATATTTGTGCAGCAACATGTTTGTGTAA
Source organism: Mytilus edulis (assembly GCF_963676685.1). NCBI lineage: Eukaryota > Metazoa > Mollusca > Bivalvia > Mytilida > Mytilidae > Mytilus > Mytilus edulis. The sequence continues at coordinate 46,842,881 of NC_092356.1, read as the reverse complement.
ATTGAGTGTTTTGTTTATAGTGAGATTTCTATAATATGTTGAAGTGTACATTCTATAAAACTTTTGAATTGTGTATATTGTATAATAGCAATGGTTCCAAATTTTGTGTGTTGTATCAAAACGATGATTTTCTGTGTGGCAGTGTATATTCTAGAAACTTATGAATTGTATTCCTGATATGTTAGGCCTAAATTAATATATTGTTTGTTTCACCAATCCAGATACTGCCATGAAGCCAGATGTAGGTAGGTAGGAAGGGAATTAATTTTATTTTTTACATAAAGCTTGAACAATATAATGGTCGATCCTGCAAGCCTGAAAATTGGAAATGAATAAAATATTATGCGTTGGGCTGTTTTTGGAGGGTCAGTCAGGATTGAAGAAACAAACAATATTTTATGTTAGGCCTTAGGTTCACAATATTCTGCTAGCTGTAGCTTAAATAGTTAAATTATTATTACATGTTATATATTACTCTTTGTAAGAAGACCTAAGAATACCTTTAGCGATAAGTTAAAGTCTCTTTCCATGATTTTCATTTTTGAGGAATGAAGACTGTATTGTGATTATGACAATTATAACATATCTGTAGTTGTATGTGACACAGATATAAATAAAAAAAAATATTTGTTTTGATTTTCAATGTTTTTATCATTGGAATGTAATAATGTCAAGGTTTTACGCTTTGGAATTTTAATATTTAATCATACAAACAATTTTAAGATTAAATATCTAATTGTACAAGATAATAACAGTTCATCTTAAAACAAATATCATTTTCAAGAGTAAACAGTTTATACTATTTACCATGTGTGGTTTATGTAGAATGTCAAATCCAAGAACTTCTGGCCAATTCTTTTGTTGGTATCATTCAATATAAAAATTCAGATTACCTTCATAAATAATTACCTCAGAAAGATCTACAACAACGTTATATCTAAAAAAAATCTAAATTATAGCAAATATTATGATACTGTGGATTCATCATAATTTGTAGGATAAAAATTTTAGTTGATATTATTGTGGGTAAAGATGAACAAATTTCTTTTATTCGCTTTAAGTATATTTTGGTAAAACCACAATAACAAATATACATGTCTTCATATCAATTGGTGTGGATTGCTTAAAACTAGCATATTCATGGATATTTGATTTCGTGGTTTTGCCAATCTCTGCATACAAAGTGAAAATATGTTACTTGTTGAACATTTGAATTGGTGGTTAACCTGTACCCACGAAACCCACAAAATTAATGAATCGACAGTAGTACCTGTAATTTTTCTTTGAAATGTTCCACTTTGTTTTGAAGATCTTGAACCAATGGAGGCATTTCGCCATTTTCAACAAACACTTTCTTTTCTAATTTACCCAATCTGCAAAGAAAGAAAATATTATTCATAATTAAGTGGAACACATTTATTTCTGTTATGATATATGTCAAATTGATCACTTTCCATGTAAAATAACCCATTCTTGTTTACAATTGTTACAAGAAAACATTTTATATAACCTAGGTCAGTTCCAGAGTACCTGACATAGCATCCAGTTATTAGCGAGCTTGAACATGTTGCTCAGTCTTTAGTTTTTTATGTAGTCTTTTGAAGATGTAGCTGTTTGTCTTTTCATTATATTTCAGTTTTGGTATGATTTTGTTGGTTTCTCTTTGATGGGGTATGTTTTAAACCTCTTTTTATTTTATTTTTTTCTGCCTCAAGATTTGTTTTTAATCATAAACTTCATTAGTCCTTTTTTTTCACCAAAAGATATTAGTTAAAAAGTCATGGATATGCAATATTGATAAAACTGAAACTTTGTGTAACAAATTAATTTGTAGTAGACCTGGACATGACATATCTGGGCTATACATACATGTACAATGCATTTGTCATTTTCAATTATATAACAATCCTTATGTAAACACTTAAATGTCATTATGATATAAGACAGAAAATTGAATCGCCTATCTGATTTTGATAGCTCTTATCATTAATTATAGGTAAGTACCAGACTATATGGAATTTAAAAGCAATACGTAATATAAAATATTGTTCAAATATAGAATATATTTTAGAATTAAGAATAAGCTCTATAAGATGGATTCAAATCTAAACAGCTACTGTGAATTCAATTTTTTTGCTGCATACCATTTATTGTTTAAAAGGAAAATAAATAATGGTGTTATACATGTATTTGATATCATGGTTTTGCCAAAGTTGGCATAAAAGCCTGTAGATTTTTTGTTAACTTAGTTGAACTTAAGATTCATGATTTAGATAGCTAAGCCCACAAAATTCACAAATATTGGTATCCTTTGAATAACATATGCAACATGAAAGCTGAACGTTGTGCAACATCATCTGTAGCAATTTTTAGAATGATTTTAGGGGTCACAGGAACTCATAAAATCATACTAAAATTGAGTGTTGGCCTGTTTTTTTATCATTTTTAAATACGGTTATATAAACCGAATCCCTAAATTACAGGTTTTAGTGTTATATCTACCCTGACCTTGTAATCATAAGACGCAATATATTACATCTTTGCTCATAATGTTATGGATTGTTCTGTCCAAGAAGTGGACCCTCATTAAAGTTAATCCTTCAAAGGAATAAGGTGAAGTTATGAAATCGTACATTTTTTAAAATTATTTCCAACATCAATGGTATAATGGTTGTGAAGTTTCCTGGTAAACTAGTTTTAATACAATGAGTAAAGTTACATCTTTGTACTCTATTTCATTGGTCTCAGCTGTTTTGTTGTGAAGCCATTGAATTAATGATCTCTTTTACCAATAATCTATTAATGACAGGGCAACCAATACATATCTCAAGATGTTCTATTATACTGTCATTGACATTGAAAGTATCAATACTCTTTTAGCCTTTGAACTTGCTGCACTAAGGAATTTGTCACATGTGAAGCATTATACATTGTGATTTCCTACATTTAATCAAAACAATATCGTTTAAATTCAGAAAATGTTTGCAAGGATTTATTCTTGCCATTAATAAACAATGGACAAAAATTTGAGTTTAATTATTGCAATTTCAGGAAACGCTGAATACAAATAAATATCTTGAATTAAAAATGGGTTTTTATTTTTTTTTGAAACCGGATATTATTACTGCTAATAGTTTATTTACTTTAATTCAGATTCTTGGTACAGCCATGACAAATGTAAACAAAAGTAAAGAATGTTTTTAATCAATCCATTAGTTTCTTCATTCATATCAGTTCAAACACTTACACTGTGTGGAATGTCTTTTCACAACTGAGTTTTTGTAAATCTACTGCAAAAACAAAATTTAATGCAACAAGAATGCATGTGTTGTTGTAATAAGCATATATTTAACAAGGCCCACTTGAAATTCAAAGTATTGGAAAACAGGAAGCAAGAGTCTGACACCTACATTACAAATTGTCATCATTTAGCTACTGAGAAGTCAGTGTAGAGAAAATCTTTGACCGTACAAGGAACAGACAGACAGAATGTTGATTGTAATAAGGCATAGCTGCCACTTTAATTATTTCAACTGCATTAACGGCCAAAGCCCTTTTTAAGCTATTGATCAGCGTCTGAAAGCTACTAGTATCTCAAAATATGGTTTTCTTGAAAAGGTTATTATTCAGGAAATTCTATAAAAATGCAGACAATATATATATACATTCAACTGTACTTTTAAAATTTGATCAAAAAATTTCAGTTGCAATCTACATTGCATATTATCAGAATCCAAATATCTGTACAAGTGCCACAGTGTTGTGCATGACCTTCATCAACCTTAGATCTTACTGTCACATATTAGATAACAGTTCCAGTGAACACTGAAGCCTTGTTTAATAAATCAGAGGTGGTCCTATAGCTAAAATTTGAAGCTAATGTTATCTAAGTTGGTCTATATCTGATACAATTTATAAGAAATATAAAAAAAAACATGGTGAGGGGAAAAACTTAACAATACTATTTCCTGCTTTTCAACTTTAACCTAAACATGCTAAATAAAGAAGAGAAGTTTGGAAAATAAATAATTTGCTGTCATATATATAGAATACATGTAAAAATTAAGAAATAATTCATGGGGGCTTGAATATATCGTGATTTTACCACAGGTTGGCCCTTTATGACAAATATTTTACCCTGAGCGATAGCAGTGTTGGAACCTTTAGCTATAGTCTCTTAACAAATTCAAATTCATCACAAAATTCAAAATCCTGCCACGGTGATGAGTGTATACGTATGTACCATTGATATGTTCATGAATGCTCAATCTTATTTTTCTACCAAATCTTGAAAGTTGGAATTAGATTAAAGAAGACAAACCCCATACTATACTAGCCATGCTAGATAATATAGCAAAAATGCAATTGTGCTAATATAAGCATATCCCCACTTGTATTTCAATGTATCGGTAAACAGGAAGTGGGTTTTTGACAGATCTAACAATTGTTTAAATCTTAAAACTCATCACTGCCAAATTACAAGTGAGATACGAAGATGTTCTGTTCAATATTACTGAAAAAAAGGCGACAATTTTTTTTTTCAATTCTTTCAACATATTGAAATATTTAAAAGTTTTGTCAATATGGAGGTATTAGACTAAAAGATCTAAAGAGTTCATATATATATAATGCTACATGTATAACTTATCACCGTAAATTAAGCTGCTGAAAGAAGTGAGGTTAAACACAGTTAGGGTGAAGGTACAATGTATAGTCAAGTTATGCAAAATAGCCCTGCCTCAACTCCTAGAGGAAATACAATAGACATTCAGGAGCACATTTATCTGCATTTCTCAATTAACTGTTGTTTTGTTTATTATTTCAAATGTAATATTTTTAAGGTTGTTAGATCTAGAGCCAGTATCGATACATGTACCTGTAACTTTTGTATATTATTTATCAACAGGAATCAATAGTTATCTGGAACATTTGAATACAATAAAGTTATTGCATGGCTGTTCATATTATCTAATTTTCACAATTATATAAACACTCCATGGTTGTTCTGGCATAATTATAAATTTCTTTTTAATGATATAACGAGCGTTTCATTATCTGTACCTCTCCACGTAATTAATATTTAGAGATTTAAATACTGACTTTATCTAAAACTTGTTATGATTTCTATAGATACATGCTTTTACATTTTTTCAACCCTAGCAACAACACTCAAGAATTTCATTATTTAATAGTAGAATTTTCCTCTACATTTATACAACAATCAACCTATTATCATAAGTAGTTTTCTTTCATTTTGCTTTCAAAGTTAAATTGATCACAAAGACTTTTAAATAATGACAACCACATCAAACACTTAATTATGGAATTACTCTCAATAGAAAAATGTTCAATCTTAAAGTCACTCCATTATGAATATATATAACAAAGCACTAAATGCACTAGTGGAAGGTGTTTATTTTTCTGATTTACTACCCAATATGCACCATCTATGTGCAGTGTTGCACATTTGTGATTGAGAAGGCAGCCAGGGGCGTAGCTAGAAAGAAACGATGTGGAAGCAACTACTGCCGAGCGTAGCGAGGCCAAAAATTTTTGGGACCCTATTATGCAGAAATTTTTTTTTTTTCGGTTTTCGGTCATAGGACGGTTAAAAGAGGAGCTATATGTAGATAAAAATTTATGAATGTAAAACTATTAATAAATCTTCTGAATATAGTAATACATAAACAACAAATATTTGTGATACAGAATTTACTCAAAATTGTCCAAAATCTGCTCTTCGGGTCTGGGCAGAAACAAACTTCTCTATTACTTTGTCAACCTTCACACTGAAATGCCGTTGAACATGCAGTAATCATGGTAATGCTATGTAACTTTCGTTGTTCATTGTTGATCGTATATTTGTACATTTGATCTCAGGGCCAGCATGGCATGGTAGCACTCGCGAGATGTTATAAACCAGCGTACGTGTCGGCATCGAGCGACCTCCCAATTGAATTCGTCAAAATTACATGCTAGGTCAGTTTCGTATGTTTCAGACAATATTGAGATTTGTTCGTTTGTGATATTTCCTACAACACGATGAAGCCGTGAGATACAGCACAAAGAAACGATTTTCTGATAACTTGACGCGACTCCACTCTCCAGTTGCCATATCATATGGTCTATGAACGCAAAAAATAATGAGACTTTCCAATACTGTTTTGGCGTGGTTGCAGGGTGATTGGCTCGGCCTATTTTCAACGGTATCGAAGGGATCTTATAATTCTAATGCCGATTGGTACATCTCATTCCAAACTGATAAACTGTACACTGTAAAATGTGCTCCAAAACTACATATCTTAGAATAGACTGAGTATTACAAATTCAAAAGTAAAAATCTTGTAAGAGAAACAAGTAACCTTCCGATTTTGTCATAATTTCCAAAAAAAAAAATTATTTTGAAACCAAATGTCGTTATCTAATGATATTTCATCAATTAAAAAAAGTGACAACATAGGTGTTTCCTTTAACATTCAATTTATAATCTTTTATTTTGCCATTTCTTTTTTTTGCATGCCGAATCAATGTGCATGCAACTTCGGAGCTACGATCTTTTTCTGAATGAACAGCTTCATCAACACTTGTACCTAGGTTGTCAAACTAATATCCAGTATAGACGGAAAAGACACCAACAGTCTCCGATTCCGATTGACAAACTCATCTCTCTCTCTTCTGCTTTTTTTTTTTATTTCTTTCTTTTTTTTTTTTCTTTTTTTTTGTGTGTGAAAACGACGTGGATGCACATGCTGTCGTGCCTCCGGGTAGCTACGCCCCTGGCAGCAACGAGATGTAACTTACACAAAATGCAGAATACTGTCAACAGCCAGGGAACATTACATCAATTAGCTATTATTTTTAATTAGATAATTTGATAATTTTACAAGAATAGCTCACAAGGAATAAGAATCATTCTTGCTATTAAATGTGGACTCTGTACATTGGTTTAATCTGAAGACTGCCCTTCTATGATTAGATGCCCTTTTAACCAAAACCAATGTCCTGAACATGCATAAAATATTTGCCACTGGACATTAAGCAACCAACAATCAATTTAACCAAAACCATGATTTAATTACAACAAAAACATGGGTGCACAATGCATGATGTCACAATGGAATTTGCAAAGCCAAAGTTGAGTATGGACATTTGTTAGGGATTCCAAGCATCACTATTTCTCTCTCCTTTTTTTTTAAATCTCAAAACTATTTTACCATAACCGGTTGGTTTTCTTAAACATTTTAGCTTTTTTAAACCAAAATAGATGATATTTTCAAACTATTATACACTTCTCAAATGCTAAATTTAACAATTTTTACAAATGTAATGCCTTCCATGTTTTATTAAAACTAAAGTTCTACAGATCATTGTTAACTTTTAAAAATGCAACAATAGAACATGTAGAAATGTTTCATCTTTTATGTTATTTACATGTACATCTGAGAAATACAAATAAATAAAATTAATGACAACAATTATACAAGAAGCTTCACAATTATATGTTGTGTATGTTAATTTGTTCTGGGTTATAAATTACAAAAAGATCAAGTCTTGATAAAAATCTATTTTGTCCATTTATTTCTATTTTCAAAATATTTTTATAGTAAAATCATATGTGCATTTGGATGGCTTCAGCATTTCAGGACTAGGAAATAGATTTTTTAGTTACGTTTTTTTTAATTTTTTATTGTACCAATATAATGTACATGTTATTTCTATCATCAACAATCTTATTTGTCTGTTTATAATAAGGAGTATTACGCAATGTCTTTAAATATAATATCAGTATCTGTTCATCAAGTACGACTTCATGTAAATATACATGTAATAGTTACATGTAGTTACATGTAGTGTGACCAACATATTAAAAGAGTTCATGTAGTATATTTTATTATACATTGCTATGCAACATTTTCAAATTATACTAAGTCAAAATTTTGGTATCAACTATCACCTATCTTGATTTCCTGTTGAATATTTTTTTTTAAATACAACAAATTACTTTCTCAAAAGCTTAGGACAATAATATATACTATACTTTTGCTCATATAATATCAAAGACATCTAAAGTGTAGCTGCCTGTCATGCCTGTTCAAATATTTTTATTTAGGTTTCATATAAGCATTCATGTTCTAGCTTTCACATGTTTAAGGTCACACTAGTCTAACAATGATTTTTTGGAAATATATTTTTACATAATTTTAAAAGTAAGTATCATAAATGGAAAGGGCTTACATCTATAGGTGTCACACCACCAATTACTCCCGATAATTTAGAACATGTACATGTGAAAGTAGGCCTACTCAGACAAAAAATAGTGCATTTGATGTCATTGTTTACTAATTAAACTAACCAACAAATTGGCAGAAATGAAACTTTTGGTGAAAGAGAAATATATATTAAGACCATTTTGAGCTCAAATTTACTTGTTTATGAGTTTGCATTCAAAATTGAGGATAGTATATTAATTTAAGATTTCCAAAAAACCAGGGGTTATTTTTAGTAGTACCTCTATTGGGAAGACCTTATATTTTTTATATGATTTTAAAGATCTGTTGAAAATTGGCATGTAGAAAACTGATATATGTACGATTCAGGATATACCTGGTTTCTATGAAGGTAAACTTAAGGTAAAATATTTAGAAAGCTGTAAAAATTGCAAAATTTGGTTGAACAGATAGGGACTTTTAATTGGTGGTATGACACCTATAGCCTATGCCTGTTGCCCAATTGATTTCAATTTATTCGAATAAAATACTGTTTCCATACCATTCCTGGATATATCTTTTTAAAACATATTTACTACCTTCATCTTGAAAACTTGTATGCACATGCATGCATGTACGTGTATAGTATACTTGATCATGTCTATTACCTTGCTTCTATGGCAGAGAAATCCACACCCAGTTCTGTACCTGTTGGAGCATCTGAAAATATATGTTAAAATCAGTTCTAACCAATAAAAAATAAGTTTATAATTAGGTCCAACATCTTAGATTATACTGTGGATTCATTAATGTTTGTGGATACCAATTTTCGTGGATTTCGTGGGAACAGGGGAACAACGAATTTAAATGATCAACGAATTACAAATTTTCTTTTAAAACAAATGTATGCAGACTTTGTCAAAACCACAAAATTTAATATCTAGGAAAATGCAAGTTTTCTTCAATCCACAGTTTGTTAAAAACTGTGAGTTCCAACCAATGACAAGAGTTTAAAGTTTAAAGTATGACATCAGAACATGTACAGTTACAGCCAGGGGGGTAGAAGAACTGGCATCAAACAAAATCTCAACTTTAATAAATACAGTTCAAACAAACCATCAACTATCATAGTGCTTTAATGTTTTTTCAAAGGAGGGAGGCTGTCATATGGAAAAGGGGGAATAAATCTCTTAATTACAAGACGTACGGCCATGACATGTTTGTATGGACTGTCTCTGCTAAACTTTGTTTGAGAGTGATAGATAACGACTAGATTACATTGTGGCCTTAGATTTAACTGTATGGAACCATCACAAGCTACTTGACTCTTTTTTGTTAGCACAATACTTTAATAGTTTGCATTATCAGTATCTGTATTTCCCACTTCTGTTATACGGATGGGTACGTCACAGATTCCTTTTGGCTATTGTGTGATGGGTATTATTTAAATATAAAAAAATCTGGAATTTTTCTGAAGGTATTTCTGACACTAATCTATGACATGGTCATATTAGAAACCAGACCAGATATAAACCTGGTTGTCAACAAAATCCTGATATAAATCACTCAAACCTAGATTTGCTATTACACTAAACAAGATTATCTGGTAATAGATGTTCAATCAATATTTATCTACCACTCCAATGTATTGTTATTTGATAAAATTTAGGCACTTAAAAGTACTAGATGATCTGAATTATGACACCTCAAGATAAAATGATATAATTAAATAGCTCTATAATTTTAATAAATCATTATGTTGAGGTGACCCAATATGTCAATCACTACTTCTGATAATTGTCAAGAATTTATTGATAGCTTACTATATGTGAGCCATTTTACACTTCACATGCTAATGGGGCACAAATTGGACACTTTACTTCATAAAACGTAAAGCTGTATACAATATCATGAATCAATTTAGACCAATATTGTTGCAAAATTACTAGAAAATATATCAAACAGATAGAAAAGATGAAATGCATTTGTGATATATGAAACATAGTTAAGGGATTTTTTGGTTAATCTCACCACTTTATTTTAGAAAATATCCAAATTGGGAGACTGTTATCAATCCATGTATTTATATAATAATAATAATAATAATAATAATTCTTTATTTAAAGAGGGTTACACAGTTAGCTGTAATCAAAGAGCTGAAGAGCTCTGAGGGAAAAGACGGCCATTGTTTCAATTTTTAGGGGGGTATCTTTTGATAGTCTACATACAAAGAATGAGCAAAAGAACAGCTAGAACATATAGAAAGGCTAACAATAATGAAACTGATTGTTGTTTATTGTTATTTCATTTCCATAGTCAAGAATTCATCATAGAGACAATTTGGACCAATGAGATCTGCACCTTCTAAATCAAAACATTTGATTAAAGTTGGGAGTTAATTATCTAAAATTCAATTGAATTTAACAACTACTACAATATATTTTAGAATTTTAATTATGTACAACTGAACGGCAGGCTAAGACCATTCTCAATTTTTTGTGACAGTATTCTCAAGAAAGTGAGGACTGAAAAATCTATTCAGTTTTAATTTTCCATTGATAAAGTTCCCAGTTACAACTCTCATCACAGGGATACATGTACTTATAAAATCAAATATGATTGATATAAGCTGTGTGAAGTTTGTTTCCAGATCCCACATTTTGATATATCTGTAAAATTCATGACTAAATAGCTTTAAACTACAAAAAGCAATATTTAAAAAAAAAAAATGGGGAAAAAAATGACCACTACAATAATTATGTTGGTACGCAAAATTATTTTCTAATTGATGACCACTTATCATATATATACTTAATGTGACATTTTAGTGTTCAGATACATTAACTTTCATTTTAGTGGGTAATTACTCATCAATTGAGGTGCTCCTTAATTGGAGAAAGATTCTAAAAACATAACTTTACCGAAAGAATTAAAACTGCAGTTGCTCTCCCCAATCTCAATAGGTATAAACTACAAAAAGCAACCTTTTAATTTTTTTAATTTTTTTTTAACCATTTCAATAATTATGTTGCTACACAAAAAAAATTTTATATAGAAGACTACTTATCATATACTTAATGTCACATTTTAAGTGTTCAGAAACATTTACTTTGATTTTAGAGTATAATTACTCATCAATGGAGGTGCTCCTGAATTGGAGGAATATTCTAAAAACAGAACTTTACAGAAACAATGAAAACTGTCGTTTCTCTCCCCAATCTCATGTATCCCCATTGACATTGTTTACCGCGAAAGTTGACCTACAAATTTTCTGTTTATAGCCTCAGATTAAAGCATTGCATGTTGATGTGTGAATGATCTACACTACAGCAAACATCATTAGGTTTACATTTAACAAATACGGATTTTAAATTAGTATACTAATACTGTGAATATTTTTATAATGAATAAAGGATATCCCTGTGTGGCATTCCAACAATGACGTCACTAGGTTAGATATATTTAGAATATTTCGTAATACTGATTTTTCCGGACTGTAAAAGAAACGTATATAGTGTAAGTGTAATCAAAGAGCTGAATAGCTCTGAGGGGAAAGACGGCCCTTGTTTCTTTTTAATTATTTCTTTTTGGAAAAAAGGGGGGGGGGGGGTATCTTTTGATAGTCTTCATATAAAGAATGATAAAAGAGAACAGCTAGAACATGCAGAAAGGTTGACAATATTGAAATCAATTGTTGAATTCAATTTGGACCAATGGAAGAGATCTGCATCTTCTAAATCTAAACATTTGATTAAAGTTGATAGTTAATTATCTAAAATTCAACTGAATTCTGTCATTTCACAATAACTACAATATTTTTTGAAATCTTGATTGTTTACCACTGAACTGCAGGCTAGGGCCATTTTCCATTTTTTGTGACAGTACTCTTGGATTTTTAATTTTTTCTTAAGAAAGTGTGGACTGAATAATCTATTCAGTTTTAAATTTCCATTGATAAAGTTCCCAGTTACAACTCTCATCACAGGGAAACAGGCACTAATAAAAAACAATATGATTGATGTAAACTGTGTGAAGCTTGTTTCCAAATCCTAAATTTGAAATATTTGTAAATTTCATGAATAAATAGGTTGAAACTACAAAATGCAACATTTTTAATTTTTTTTTTTTTTACCATTTCAATGATTTTTTTTTTTTTACCATTTCAATGATTTTTTTTTTTACCATTTCAATGATTATGTTGGTACACAAAAATTTAGTTTTAATGGAAGACTACTAATCCAATGAAATGGCACATTTTAAGTGTTTAAATACATTAACTTTTATTTCAGTGGATAATTACTCATCAGTTGAGGTGCTCCTGAATTGGAGGAAGATTCTCAAAACAGAATTTTTACAGAAAAAAATCAATAAAATCGTTTCTCTCCCCTATCTCATGTAACCCCACGATCTTTGTTTACTTTGAAAGTTGCTGACCTACAAATTAAAGTATTGCATGTTGATGTTTGAATCATCTACAGCAAACAATATTATGTTTAGATTTAGCAAATACCAATTTGTAATTAGTGCACGATCTCTGGGAATGATTTAAATAACCAGTGAAGGATATCCCTGCTTCTGCATAGTGTGGCATTCCAAGAATGACGTCACTATAAAATGCAATGTAGGTTGGATATATTTATATTTAGAATATCTCGTCATACTGATTTTTCCGGATTGTAAAGGAAACGTTAATAGTGTAAAGGAGAGCTCAAGATACGATAATTTCGTTAGAAACAGAAGGGAAATGTGTAAAAAAGTGTTTAAAGTCAAACTATTCATTTCTGGGTCTCCTTCTCTTCAATCTAAGTAAGATTTGTTGGGGGGGTTTCCACACTATAAAAACAAAATGAATGATGTGAGGGAATGTCACTCTGGTCAACCCCATAGGGGATTGACGGCTTGAAGCCGTCTTTCCCCAAAAAATGTATTTAAAGTCAATCTGTTCTCCTTGTCATCAATTTTAGTATGACATTTTGAGGGGGTTTCCAAACTATCAAAACAAAATGATTGACGTGAGGGAATGATACTCTGGCCAACCCCATTAGGGAATTGACGGCTTAAAGCCGTCTTTCCCCAATAATATATAAGCTTTCATGTAAGCTCAGTCCAAGTAATGTCCACGAAATTTAAAAACTCTTTGTTTCAACACTTGACCAATTGTACATGTACCTCAATTTATAAGCATCTTCTAGTAAATAATAAAATAAAGCTATTATATAATTGATGTGTAGAATTTCAAGGTAGCCTTGTTTTATATTAGAAAATTGATATTCCTCCAATTTTTATTTTGTTGCCTGTTGATTAACATATAGTTATGAAAGTGGAAAAATGACCTCAATAATCACATTGTTATAACATGTATATTTCTGTGTTGATAAAATTTTTATTAAAAAAAAGAAAGATAGCAAAAGGGACATAAGCACTATAATGGACGTTTTCAGTAAGGATTAAGAAAGCTACTCTGCACTGCTTATATATTTCTCTGACGTGTTCTTTCAAATGTCAACATCATAACATCATCTCTGGTGTTAGAATCTCACCATCATATCTCAGTTTTTTTAATTTTTTACAAGTAGGTGTTAATCAAATTGTTTTAATTTGAACTTTAAGTTTGTTACTATTACGTATACGTCTGTGACATTTCATTTACATTGTACCCTTATTATATTATACAATGAATGTAAAACAAATCTAGTCACTCTGATCATGATATCTTCATTCCTGATACATTTTTTAAAAGTTATAAGCATTTAGAAAATGATATATAAATTAATAAAAAGTAAGAATTCGGGTGAATATCACAGAGTTGTGCCCTTAGTACAGAATAGTTAATATATCAAATATCACATTTAGTACCATTAATACAGAAAACTTATGTTTGAACCATAAAACATGCATCTGGTAAATAGATCATTTATAATTCACTCGGACAGATCCGCCCCACCCACACATATTCATTAAATATTACAAATACATAAACTACATAAATGCATTTACAAAAACATATATCTCTTTTGTCATTATGTAATTAGTGCGTTAGAGAACTTGGTCAAAGTTTGAAAGGCTTTTTGACAGTGACAATGGTGCACTTCAGCTTTGAGTACAATGCATTATTTATTGAGGGTAGTTGCAGTTGGCTTTTAGAAAACTTTTCGTTACTGCGAGTACTCTTAAATCAGTCATTAGTCTTTTTGTTAGATTTTTTGGTGCTTTTTTTCATCCGATGAGTAAAGCCTTTTTCAAATGATTTTTACAGTAATCACATATTTATTCTTATATTGTGATATTATACCCCTGTTCAAGGTTAGGGGATTGTTGAGCTCTCACAAACATGATTAACTCTGTCATATTCTATATATGATTGTTTTAAGTCAGGAGGCTGTGATTCAAGAGCTGGAAGGTCTTCTCTGATGAACTAGTAAATCTAGAGCTCATACCATTTGTATGTATTCTTTGGTTTAAAGTTTATAGTTTGTAAAAGAACATACATGTACATGAAAATATATGAAGGCAAATCAACAAAATGCATACATTAATCATACTTTTTTTGATTGAGTTAAGTCTGCCAATTGATATTTTATCGTATGTTTTTCTATGTTGTGATGTTATGCTATTGTTTCAGAGAAAGGGAGAAGGTTTGGATCCATTAAAACGTTTAATCCCGCTGCAAATGTTTGCACCTGTCCTAAGTCAGGAATCTGATGTTGTCGTTTGTTTATGTAATATATATACGTGTTTCTCGTTTCTCGTTTTGTTTATATAGATTAGACCGTTGGTTTTCCCGTTTGAATGGTTTTATACTAGTAATTTTGGGGCCCTTTATAGCTTGTTGTTCGGTGTGAGCCAAGGCTCCGTGTTGAAGGCCGTACTTTAACCTATAATGGTTTACTTTTTAAATTGTTATTTGGATGGAGAATTGTCTCATTGGCACTCACACCACATCTTCCTTTATCTATGTATATAAAACTGGTGAAGTAATACAGTAAATTCAATAAATAATTGCCCTACAAAAAAAATTACCATGTTTACTGAATTTAAAGTACAAAGACAAAATTGTATAAATATAAGGTATGTGTGTATACAGGATTGGTTTTGCTAATTACTGAAGGCTGAATAGTACCCATATTTGTTCAAACTTTATTTTTTTATATATAATAATAATAATTACAATTTCAAAGCATAAAATAATTGTTGAAATGTAAAATAATAATAACATTGGACTGAATAGATTGTTTCTAAACTGTAACATTATCTAACATTATGATATTTATCATCAAATCTAAACAAGAAACAATTTACCATTGCACTGTGTAGCTACAACTTCTAGTTTGTATCTAGTCTGTGGAGTATTTTCAGGTAATCGAGGAGATATATTAACCAGATTGCCTTTTACATTGTACAGTTTCAGTATGTCATGGGGTCCAGCCTCTGCTGCACTGCGAAATGTTTCTGAAAAGATACAATATACATGTATATGCTGATTTATATGCATATAAATATGGCAATTTTACTTGCATATTGAAAAACAATAATACAAATGTATTTTGTCCTCTAGAAGTCAAATCTGTAACTGTTACATGTATGTTGGTGGGTAATGCTGTTGATGCCTGTTTTGTTGACAAAACATAATATGGGAAAAGGCCATGGTAAAAAAAAAAACACTTAAACTACCTCCCTGTACCCACCACTACAAGGCTTGGGAAGGCAACAACATTTAGTAGATGTATTTTTAAAGGGTGTGCTTCCATCACAATCTTATGTAAGAAGAATAGTTATAAGTTCTAAAACATGTCAAGACAGTTTAGGTCCAGCTTAGGTTTTAAATATCTCATTTTAAGTTATTCACTTAATGCCAGCAACAATTATTTTCACCATAAGTTTAATTTAAACTAAACAAAAATGTAAATCTGGATAGGTATTGCAGATGCATGTACATGAACTTTTGCAAGTTCTTCTTTCAAATTAAGATTTTTCGCCCAAGATATGAGATCTTTTCATCAGCTTTCTAAACAAATATATTTCAGATTGGTAATAACCTGGAGCTCATGTATAATATAATCTTATTTTATAGTCCGTATACATTAATTTTGTAACTTCATTTTAAACTAAATATTTGTTTACACCTATTTAATGCATAAAAACTTCACGCACAGCAGGTGTTGACCATCCAAAAAATTTAAATGGAAATATTGTATTACAGATATGACATATGATAAATATTCTTAATCTCTGAAACTGCTTGTATACAGAAATATTTTAATCCCTTTATATCAAAGTGATGTTCAAATGATTAAGAGATTACTTGCTTTGCTGTTCCATTACGTAAACTGGTAAGACATCATGGGGCGATGTACTTAGGAGCATCCACTATGAGGACAATTTAGAAAATCTTTCAGTGAAAAACAAGTTGTTGACATCCAGACACTACCATGATTAGTACATGTATGTTGAACTATGACTAGAGATTTTTAAGCTCTAGATTATATTTCTTATCAGACAAATTTTGTTTATGTCATACTTTTTCAAAAGAATTTGCATAATGTTTTCCTTGTTTCATCTTGAGATTGATCATTTTCAGCTGGAGGACCCTTAAGATATCAAAATTTTATCATTCAATTCTACAAAAGTTGAGGTTCAAATCTGTGCAAACATTCAGGGTTTCAATTTAGTTTCCTCACTTGGTTAAAACAAATGTTAGAACTGATGCAATAAGAGGATTATATTATATAACTACATTTATGTACATGTATAATATCACACTAATTTATGGAAGAACGTATACCAAATCTAATTTTTTGCTTGAAGAAAAAAAATTCACCTATCATCTTTTTCCTTGATCCCACTCTTCTTTACACCCTACATGTACATGTATACCCCAAATTTGTACATCCCCATCTATATAAATCCCACATCTCCAGTCTGTGATTCCCCTCTGACTCACATCTCCATGTTTTAATTCAATCTCATTGAATGTTACATATATTTTTTAAGATACATTCGTGTACCCCCCCAAAAAAAATAAAATAATTTAAAGTTTAAAAAGAACATGACGTGAGCAAATTTGTTTTAGTGAACACTGCCAAATTCTGTATGTGCCTATCCCAAGTCATGAGCCTGTAGTTCAGTGGATGTCTTTATATATATTAGTTGCTGTACACATCATATTTGTTTTCCCTTTAAGTGATTTTCACACAGATTAAGCTATTGATTTTCTCACCAAAACTGTTCTACATTCCTCATTTTGAAGCCTCTGAATTCTAATAGCTTACTTATACTATGCCTTGGGTTTTGCTCATTTGGAAGACCATACCATAACACTTAAGATGTAATTTCTACATCATTCTGTCTCTGGTGCAGAGTTCACAATCATGATCATACCACATGCATCTTTTTATTTTTAAAATTTAATTACGTATTATAAATGCTAAATAACCAAAACATGAGAGTAGTTAGAAGAAACGTAATGGACACATATTGTAACTGTTTATAAAATCCAATTGTTTCATTTGTTTTACTCTTAAAAAATTCAATTAATCTGAAGAATATATGAGTTTTAATAAATGTAAGGCTAATAACATGATTGAGGTGATTGAAAGTCTTGGATATATACGAAGAAATGTCTTGCCCAGTGTTGAGATGATAAAAAGCCAGTTTTTCCCAAAAAGGGCTCAAATTGCTTTGAAATGGTTCACAACTAAAATTACTTTGAAATGGTTCACAACTCAAATTGCTTTGAAATGGTTCACAACTCAAATTGCTTTGAAATGGTTCACAACTCAAATTGCTTTGAAATGGTTCACAACTCAAATTGCTTTGAAATGGTTCACAACTCACAACTCAAATTGCTTTGAAATGGTTCACAACTCAAATTGCTTTGAAATGGTTCACAACTCAAATTGCTTTGAAATGGTTCACAACTCACAACTCAAATTGCTTTGAAATGGTTCACAACTCAAATTACTTTGAAATGGTTCACAACTCAAATTGCTTTGAAATAATTCACAACTCTAACCAAAGCAATTCCATTGTTTAATCAAGGCTTAACATGTTTGAAGTGGAAGATTTTTAATTACATCAACTGAAAAATGTTTTAATCTGAGGCAGACTTAATTTTAACCTTTTAAATGATATTCATAATTATTTGTGTAATAGAAAAAATACATATGGTCAAATATTTGTTTTTGTCCTGAAAATAATTCTTGTGTAAATATGACCTTTTACATAAATGTTAATCTTTTACAAGCAAATGTTTACTTAATATATAATACTGCTAAACTAGTATTAGCACTGTCATTGACCGATTATTCATTTTCATTCTGGACCAAAGTTTATAAACAAATGAAAACATGTATTTTGTGCATAGTTTCCTGACCATGGTACAATTAAATAATGGACCCAAGTTAAATAGCAAAACATCTTTTCTAGTCAAACAGCTAAAATGTACAGGTTCAAGTGAAGTTAAGACAACTGTTGAGTTTTCATTTTAGTTTCATATACCAGTTGCCATATGACAATGTATGATTCATTGATAACTTTATAAAGTGACTTAAGCTTATATTATATATCACAGTACTACATGTACTATAGATTTTGTAACATTTGAAATACAAAAACATTTACAAAGAGGCCTTACAAAACTAACAAGTTGTTATAATACAATTAACGGTACCAATTTTCTTGCACCAGATGCGCATTTCGACAATACATGTCTCTTCAGTGATGCTCGTGGCCGAAATATTTGAAATCCAAAGCTTATATAAAAGATGAAGAGCTATAATCCAAAAGGTCCAAAAAGTATAGCCAAATCCGTGAAAGGAATCCGAGCTTTGCATGAGGGAGATAGTCATTCCTTAATTTATAATAATTTCTATCATTTTGCAACAGTAAATTTTAATAACACAAAAACCCCGTATTTTCATGCCAGTACCGAAGTACTGGCTACTGGGGTGGTGATACCCTCGGGGACTAATAGTCCACCAGCAGAGGCATCGACCCAGTGGTAGTAATACAATTAACGGTACCAATTTTCTTGCACCAGATGCGCATTTCGACAATACATGTCTCTTCAGTGATGCTCGTGGCCAAAATATGCTACAATGAATGATTTAATTAGGTTTAAATTTTGCAGATTTTTTAATGTTTCTTGAATCTTACTGTAATTCACAATTTTATATAGTCTACATGGTCTAGGCACAGGTCTAGACTACAATGCATGCATATGCATGTATTTGGAACTTATAAGATTTAATACTATAAAAGACAAAAAATGTTGATCAGTGATTGTTGAACAAAAAAAATGGCTGGTAATATAACTTTCTAGTTTTGTTGCTAAAGTATACTTATTGTAAACTTCATAAACAACAGATTCATAAAGCATGTGCAAAATACATGTACTTGAGACAATAGAGATGTTTATTAGATATGTTTTTGTATATTTTCCATGATTAATCAAACTTAGTAATACATGAAATAACTGTTAGTACTGTTAACAAAATTAAGTGTATTCAGATTTTTCTTTGAAAATCAATTAACACTATTTCCCCTCCAGGTTTGTTTACCTTTTCACACATCACAATGTTTTCCCTAGCTAGCTAGCAATAGACTTAAGTTCTAACAAGAGGTCTCATGGTTAAGGATAACAGCATACAGAAAGGCTAGCTAGCTCTGAGTAGCAGTAAGGGAGCTACCATTTGATTTTTATGGGGGGGCTAGGATGAAAAATTTTATCCTGCATTTTTTTTTAGTTGTAATCTCTGTCCTGCCTTTTTATTTTTCACTCTATTCGGTCCTGCCTTTTTTTTTATTAGTTTATCCTGACTTTTTTTACCTAAATTGTCATCCTGCCTTTTTTTTTTGCAAAGTGTCTCATCCTGCCTTTTTTTTTACTCAAAACTCCTGTCCTGCCTATTTTTTTCAAATTTCATCCTAGCCCCCCCATAAAAATCAAATGGTAGCTCCCTAAATCAGAGTTTAAAAACACATTAAACATGTTAAATTGATAGCGATAGCAGTGCAATACATTACTAAATATTTAGATATGATAAAGGATTTTCTTTTAAAATAAAGCCTACAATGGGCTGAACTTGCTCTTAAAACATGGAGCCAATTAATCACCAGCTTCATTTTTTGTATATTTACATGTACATCATCCTACATTCATAATTGTACTACATGCATATTTTGTTGCTAGTTTTGGAAACTTGGACCAAACCTCTACCCAAATTCTTTTAATAATATATTAAATTAGCCATTCAGGTATATAAAACGTAGTCAACTTTTCTCAATTTGAAGTATAGATCTGTAATATGACTTTGATTCAGACAAAGCCACCATCAACATCTATATAAGTGGTCACAAGCAAGACAAAAATTGTAGAAATAACATTGCAAGGATTTCCTCCCACACAAGATGTCCTATTAATTGTAAGTACAAAGTTGGCAGATTATTCATTATACAAGTGATCAATCTTCTATTAACTTCTCATTCCAATTAGAAAATAAATTGACACTTTACGGTTTCTCAATTGTATTTTTGTGACAAAGATGAATTAATTATTGCACTTCATAGTTGATTTTCACTCATATTTGTAAACCTTTTATTCATAATCAATCTTGTTCTACATCATATATATATAATTTAACAATGTTTAAATTACAATAATATGGATTTTTTTGTAACATTTGTCAGGGAAACAATACCTTACAAGAGTTATGTCCCTTTTACAACATGTACATGAATTTAAGCTACATTTAATAAAGTCCGGACCTTGACTTACATATATACATGATGTAGAGCTGGATGCTTTAAATTTCAAAGAAGATTTACATATAAAAAAATCTGTATGTACATTTTATCTAGTGTCTTTGATATACCTGTATATACATGTAAAATTGAGAATGGAAATGGGGAATGTGCCAAAGAGACAACAACCCGACCATAGAAAAAAAAACAACAGCAGAAGGTCACCAACAGGTCTTCAATGTAGCGAGAAATTCCCACACCCGGAGGCGTCCTTCAACTGGCCCCTAAACAAATATATACTAGTTCAGTGATAATGAACGCCATACTAATTTCCAAATTGTACACAAGAAACTAAAATTAAAATAATACAAGACTAACAAAGGCCAGAGGCTCCTGACTTGGGATAGGCGCAAAAATGCGGCGGGATTAAAAATGTTTGTGAGATCTCAACCCTCCCCCTATACCTCTAGCCAATGTAGAAAAGTAAACGCATAACAATACGCACATTAAAATTCAGTTCAAGAGAAGTCAGAGTCTGATGTCAGAAGATGTAACCAAAGAAAATAAACAAAATGACAATAATACATAAATAACAACAGACTACTAGCAGTTAACTGACATGCCAGCTCCAGACTTCAATTAAACTGACTGAAAGATTATGATTTCATCATATGAACATGTACATGTATATATGTATGTCTATATCAACCAGTGGCTTAACCTCTCTAAAAGCATCCAGCTCTACAGACATCATGAATTAGTTTTAATTCATGACGTACATGTACATGTATATCAAAATGAGTGCATGAATCTTTTAAAGAGTGCCTATTGTTGTACAGTACTACATACTACCAATATAAGAACAAAGCAGACTTGACAGATAATGCACTAAAGTCTAATACATGGTTTTTTTCTTCAGAATTTACTACTTACATCTGTATTAACTGCTAAATTTCACCCATCAATCAATCGTAAACTTACATGCATTAAAAATTGTACTAACTTTTCAAAATATGGTAGCATATATATATTCAGCAATATTAACACAGATACATTGTTCATGTATCGTTCATTCATTACTCAATCCTGCAGACTGCTGATGGAACCAGAGAGTAAGATGTAGATTAATATTGTTGATCAATGCCTTCCAAATTTCAACATCAGCAGATCCAGTCGGTGCACAAAAAGTTCTTGATCCAACATAGTTCAAAGTCTCCATTATAACATGACAAGGTATACATGCTATTAAGGTATATATATACAGGTGTAGAGTTTATAGCTGAATATGTTTAAATGTGAGGTAACGATGGCATACAGTATCTCCTACGAAAACAGATCAACTCAGTTCAAAACTATTTATTTACATTTAGGATGAATGTGGAAATATCAGAAAGATTTAAATTGAAACCCATTAATACTTGACATATCTTGTATTGAATAGATTGAAGTGGTATTTGCATTCCCATTGTGAATGCAAAGAAGTTTTTAATATGGTAAATGAAAAGGGAATTGAAATTTCATAGGTTATTATGGCCGTGAGATCTTTCTATTGAAACTTTTAACAATGCGACAAGTACACGCCACATATTGTGTAAACTTGAAAGTAATTATACAATAATCTAAATTGTGAAGTTGTGTTTATTATTGGTTTTCTTTTACCGGAATGATTAAATGTGTTTTAGCACCATCAATAATTTGTGGTCATAGTGAAAGCAAATGTTTACATAATCACTAAAATGTTAAAGCATATATAGATTCTTAACTGAAGACACACAGAAAAAGGTTCCACTGTAAAGTGTCAATGATACACTGCACTAATGAATTTTCATCTAAAAAAGATTATTATGCACCATGTGCACTGTATTACAATGTACATGATTTTTGTACATGTATTTATGTTAGGAAGTCAGTATTTCATTTACTTTAATTCTCTTATTAAGAATTCTTGAACTGACTGGATGACTGGAGTTCTTTTTAATTTACATTTTAAAAACTTAATTGACACAAAAATGATGAACATGTTAAGCTGTTTCTTGTTTATTTTTCCAAAAATGTAATGATCATTTGTTAACACATTTAAAAGGGTTTCTAGTTAGAAGTTCAGGAAGAAATACATGTACATTACATAGCGTGTGCAGCAAAGATGAACACTTGCATTTATGTCACTAGGCAGATGCAACCAGACCTTATCCTGATATAAACATTTATATTAGGGGGAGGGTTGGGATCCCGCTTACATGTTTAACCCCGCCACATTATTTAAGTATGTGCCTGTCCCAAGTCAGGAGCCTGTAATTCAGTGGTTGTCGTTTGTTTATGTGTTACATATTTGTTTATCATTCATTTTTTAATATAAATAAGGCTGTTAGTTAATTTTCTCGTTTGAATTGTTTCACATTGTCTTATCATGGCCTTTTATAGCTGACTCAGTGTATTATGATCCAAAACTTACATTTAGTTGTCGAAATTAGGTAGATTTCAAAAAATGTTATGGGTCTATGCAAATAAGAAGTTCTATGTGGAAAATAGGTGTAAGGAAACCTTTAAAATTTATATATACATGTACATGTATGTGCCCAAATTTTTCAAACTTCTGGATCAATATATATGCGGCAAAAAAAATTATCTAAATATTGTTGTAAAAAGCAAGTAAATGTAAATGCATTTATTACAAATGTAGTATAATCCCCATAAATAAAGAAACCAAGACAATAGCATAGGTTGCATAGAAGTCTAATTCAAATGTTTAAGTACATACATGTACAGTTTAACTTCATACATGTACATGTCATATACAAATGTATAAATAAAATATATATTTTTTAAAATGAATGATTTAGTTTTGAAACGAAACTAAGACCGAGTATGTGTACATGGTGTATGGTTAACAACTTACACATGTACAACGAAAATGTAAACCAACTATTGATTTTGTTACATGTAAATTTATCAGAGGAATCAGTATGATATGAGATGGAAAAAAGGATAAAAAATCGAATAAACAATATATTAGATCTGGAATGTTTCATCATGGTGTTTTAAAATTTGTTGATTTAATTTGATTGTTGAAGAATGTGAACAATTGAATTGTAGTGTCTAGTTAAATGATTGAAAATGAAGAACATTAAAAAATAAGCTTCATTTGAAAGTATATTTGGTCCCTTTAGAAATGATACAAAACATCCATTCCTAAATCCACAGCAAAACAACTAAATCTTAATAATTTTCTCAAATAGTCAAAAAAATATTGTAAGGACCTAAGAGCAAATTAAGATCTAGAGCTACATGTACAGTTCCCCAGCTAAAAAAAATGTAGACTTCAGATAGCTGCAGAACCGTAGCTCATAGGTCCTTATGTTATTTTTCGACTATTTGCAGACCATAGATCGTCCACAAATAGTAAAAAAATAACATAAGGACCTATGAGCTATGGTTCCACAGCTAGACTTCAGAATGCTATTTTTTAACACAAGATATACATGTACATTCGTACATGTAAGTGTTTACATATAAATATAGAGAAATATCAACAGCATGCCATTTGTGTACTAATTGAATACTATGAAAGTTGCAACCAAAAGACCCTTGATAAGAACTATATCTATAAACATACATGTACTGTATGTCAGACATAGGTTTAAAACTTTTTACATTTTCAACACACACTTTTTCGAGTGCAAGATGGTGTGCACAGGTGGTTTCCATACATATCTTTTAATTGAAGGTGGAAGTAAATAAATATATGTCATTTCCACTGCCTTGTAAGCTAAACTTTTCTATAAAATTTTAAGAATATAACAAAACATAAACTGCTCATTTAACAACTGATGAGTGATGTAGGACTTTTTCTTACCTTTCAAATCATCAGAAAAGTCATCGCTACGAAATTCTGCTTGTTCATTTTTACCATCCACTACAAAATATATAATCTTAGTAGCCATAACTATATGATATAACCTTTCATTTCACTTAGAATGATGGATCATAATTGTTACTCTTAACTTGTTAATTTTGTCACGTTTTATAGTGTTTCCCGCATGGTGAACCTGTCAATATTGACATGTGAACTGTATCGTACAACTTTGGATCAGTTTCGACAACAGATAAAGGTGGTTAATTCACTCCATTATTCGTTGGTAGTTAATTGAAGCCTTAATTCAACAACACACATGTTTAAATACATTATTCATATAGAATTTAACATTAGAAACCATCAAACAAAGTTTGCTGACAGAAAAGATTTCGAAATCGATTTACACAAAAGTCCCTCGCTAATGTTTACATCACGTGATTTGTATGAAAAGTTGGTAGATTGCAGAAAAATCGCACGATAGAAAACCACATATCGAGTACACCTTTAATAAAAAAATAAAAAAAAATAATGGAAATAGTTATTACATCACTATGAGAGAGACTTATGATTTAAAATTAGAATATATTTTATTTTTATACATGTGTTAGTGATTAATTTCAATACATTCCGTTAAAAAATAGTTATAGATAATCTTTATTCAGATGGACTGAGACTGGAAAAATTAGAGCCTCCTCGTGGGTTTTAATAGTGATTATTTGTTTAACACGCAGTCCAAACATTTCATGATTATTTGATTATTTGATTAACTTGTTTCAAACGATTTTAATGATTATGTGATTATATTGGCAAAACAATATGTGATTATCTGATTACGTGGACACCTCTTAGGCTATGATGAGCCTCATTTTAAGGTTCATGTGGACCCTACGGTTAAAATGGCCGTATTTTCATCTCAAAATTTACTCTGCGTACAGACAAACCTGCGCATCTGTAAAAAAATTTCAGGCATAGCATGCCCTAGATAAATAAAATTTAAATATGTTTTATGATTTAGAAAAATAAAAACTTACCAGGATTTTGCTGTGCACTTTTTTTCATTCCTCCAGAAGGTGCCAAAATAAACTAAGTTGGGAAACAGGTTTGAGAACTTCCCCACAGGTAATAATTGAAGTGAGCAGTATTGATTGACATGGACATTAGATGGACAATAAATACATGACAATAATTGGTTATTTAAACTGTGTACCTGAGTGGACCATATCAAGGTAAACTCAACTGTTTGTTAATTTTATCATCTTCTGCAGGGACGAAAAAAAGTGTACGGCAAAATCCAGTTAAGTTATGAATTTTCTAAATCATACAATGCATTTGAATATTAGTTATCTAGGGCATGCTATGTCTTAAAACGTTTCCAGATGCACAGGTTTGCCTGTACTCATAGTAAATTTTGAGGTGAAAATACGGCCATTTTAGCCATAGGGTCCACATGAACCTTAAAAAGAAATAAATTGACTTGTTGTTTTACTGTCAAATAAGCCAGAACAATTTTTCAGAATTATTCCACACTTTTTTCTGTGGAAGTGTGTGTGGGGGGGGGGGGGGGGGGGGGGCAGAGGGGGAACGATACATTGTTGTGTAAACATTTGAAATCTACTGGTATACTCATTTAATCAGGTGTGTGAATTTTGTCAATTGCAAACTGGTATATATATAGGGCATAAAACTCAAAACTTTGAACAGATTAGAAATCACCAATATAAGCATGCAATTCCTTCCACCGAATTTTTGACACTCCAAAAGTAATTAATTCGATCCACTATTTTCAAAGGCCTTATTTGAACAATGTATTACCAGGTTTTTAATTGTACAAAGTGTAATAGTAAGAAGAATAGATAGCTTAGTAGTGGAACAATGGCTTCAAGACGAAATACATCTACATTTGTAAGGAGTTTAGTGCAGCTTTGGGTGCCAGTACATAGTTGGAACTTTCATTGTACTCGATTCTGCTTGAAAGAGGTAGCTAAAATTGTATGCTTGTTTCAGATGAAGTCAGTTTGAATGTTGGTGAATTGTTGATTTCCTTTTGTAGAACCTAAATGGAAAATTTACGTCATACAATAATGATATTGTTAGCACCCTTATCAGCCGGGACAAACAAAATTCGTAGCTAGTTCTTTTAGCTTATGTTTGACACGAGAAGTTGGACTATTATGGCTGCTAGGGGTAAAATGAGCTTTAAAATGTTCGATACGTATATCAACTATGTTCATTATATATACCGAATTAAAAATATATATATTTATATATACAATGATTTCTAGTCAGCTTTTTCTCGTTTTATCCGTACGGAGTGGGTCGTGGATGATATTACGACACTCATTCCAATTAAAAGTTGAAGGGGAACGATATTTAGGTCCTTAACTGATTGTTTTCAACTCTCGATCTGTCACGAACGATGTTAAGGTCTCCTGATATAACATGGGAACTGGGGCCATACATGTATTCGGAATTACTGTAATTACATGAGGTAGGTGTATTGTCGCAAATGATAACATCTTTACAGACTTCGCAGTAATTTAACACATATTTTCGGGTAGCTTTTTGTAAACATAACAAATAAGAGGGAGTTCAGTATTATCAAAATATCCAGGAATTTGTTCTTTAACAGAATAATCATTAAAAATACCGACAATATTTACAAAATCAAAACCTTTATTGACATATTTAATTTAAATAAAATGTTTTTTGTGATCTTCAGGGCGATCAGATTTGGGAAACAATCAATTTAAAATAACTATATGCAACAATAATTGGAACGATTTCATACCTTTAATAAATATCATACATGTACTTAGAACTGCTATATGGAATTGTGTTGCATTCCTCCAAAATTTGATATAATTCATTAACAGGCAGATAACAGAGTTTGGTTAATAGATACTGTCTACCGTTGTGTTTTGAACCAGAAAGTAGGTCCGAAATATATGTATTGTTATTACGAATTTTTCTTTAGTCGATTGCGGTGTTTTTACGCCCATGAGAACGGTTTTTACGAACTGTTTTAAAAACTATATCCAAAATGTTTACATAATCTGTTCTAGATATATAACCAATTCTATATAAAATAAAATAAAAAGGAACATTGAGAATGTGTCAAAGAGACAACTACTCAACCAAAGAGTAAAAAAACCAATGAATCTTCAATAAGACGAGAAAACCTCGCACCCGGAGGCGGACTATATATGTATTCAGCTGGTCCCTTAACCAAAATGTGTACTAGTTTAGTGAAAATGGATGTCAAATTATACTCTCTTTTGTCCGTAAAATAAGTAACCTGGTAACGACTTTAATCAACTCTTAATATGTGTGATGTCACGCAATCGAATGAAATTTCTACTTCACTCAGGGTGTCGTAAGAGCTTTCCATCTGTGCATTTCAAGTCACCAATAAACATTTAATACTGATACATTTTTGAATGTAAAAATATATCTAGAATTGCTTACAGTGGCTAAACTGTCAATTAACCGTTTTTATGTTATTTTTTGTGGGGTAAAAAAGTTAGGATTCATACAATCACAATGACGAATGTTATTCCTTCAACAATATTGACTCGCTTCCTTAACTATTAAACGGAAATGATGGATCATTTTCAAGGTGTATCTCATCATTGACTTTATATAATGTCAAAATGCAGGGAAAATCTCCTCAGAACAAGTAAAAGTTTACAAAATTTGATATGAAATAAACACGATTGTCTGTTGTAGTACTATAAGAAGAACACATATGAGTTTTGCTCTTTGTTAACGGCCGCACGGTGACAAGCAGTTGCTAACTTTTACGTCATTTGATGATCTTTTCTGGAGGGTTGTAACCTTGCCATTCATACCATATTTTTTTTTTTTTTTTTATATAAACCGATTCAGCCTGTATTCTTCCGATGTACATTGTGAGTACAATCCTATATATCCTACTTGACCAAAGTAATTGACATAGATTTAGGAGAGTGTCTGTCAAAACTGTGACGTAGAGCTGGTGACATTCTACGTCATTTGTCGTCTGGTGGAGAATTGTGTCATTGGAAATCATACTATATATCTTATTTTTACATTAGCTTAGACAAAATAAATTGACATAGATATATAAATAGGTAACGACTTAGCTTCGGCAAAAGAAATTAACGTAATTATATATAGACAAAACATAAAACAAAAACATAGGTATAAACCAATATCACACTAAAACATATAGGTATAAACAAATATAAAACAAAAACATAAACAAATATAATCAAAAACATACTTTTTAAAAGTGAAAAATTAATTTTAACAAAACGCATTTGACTAACAGGTCGAACAAATGGTGTTCTTAAACCCTACTGACTGTTATTAGCCATTGCCAAATAAATTGATCACGAGATGTAACATGGATCCTAATTTATTAGTTTGATACCAAACTGAAAACAAAAAAAACTTGCAGAGAAGATGGTATACCGCAAACATGAGGTGCACAAATTCGTACACCATATCCGAATTTCAACAATTGACGTCTCTTCAGTGATGTTGGGGATCAAGACGGTATTTAGAAGGCCATGAAGTTTATCTCTGTTAGACTCTTGAATTTTAAAGAGTCGAAAAAGGATGAACGGATCATATAAACCCGAAAGAATATATGATACAAGCCCAACCGAAAAATATAAACCGAAAAATATAAACAAGTCAAACCTATGATTGGATTGGATAAAAACCGCAATACGTGTGCATGTAAAACAAATTTCTTGGTAGAGGGGGTATAAATATATGGCACGCCGTTATTATATTTATTCAATTTCGAGATATCTTATTTAGTTAAATAAGATATCTTATAAACTAATTGAGATATCTTATAAACTTTTAGAGATATCTTATATATTAATTGAGATATCTGATTTATTAAATAAGATATCTTATATAGTAAATAAGATATCTTATATATTAAATAAGATATCTTATTAAAATGTTTATAAAGATATCTTATTAAAATGTTTATAAAGATATCTTATTAAAATTATAAGATATCTTATTAACTATATAAGATATCTTTTATATAGTTTATAATAGAGATATCTTATTTACTTAATAAGATATCTCCATAAGTTAATAAGATATCTCTATTAGTTTATAAGATATCTCCATTAATTAATAAGATATCTCTATTAGTTTATAAGATATCTCTATTAATTAATAAGATATCTTATAAAGTATGTATTTAAAAGATATCTTTATAAAGAAGTAAGATATCTTATATACTTTATAAGATATCTTATTAATTAATAGAGATATCTTATAAACTTATAGAGATATCTTATAAACTAATAGAGATATCTTATAAACTAATAGAGATATCTTATTTACTTTCAAATTAAATAAGATATCTTATAAAAATTAAAGATATCTTAATACTTAATAAGATATCTTGTTGAATAAATAAGATATCTTCAAATTTGAATAAATATAAAAACGGCGTGCCATATAAATACAACACAAACAACATTTTCCAAAAGACCAAAAAAGTGAAAAGTATATTTTAACATATCGCATTTGATATATATAGACACGACGATAGAAAACTATATAGACGTACATACATATAGAGAAAAGAGATAGACATGGACATTAATATAGAAAAAAAAAACAGATTGACCGTTAGACCAAAAACCCGCTTTATTTGTAATCTAAAGGCTTTCAGATATTGGGCTGATTTTTTGTATGTGAGCTACTCATGATGAGTTACAGATCAAGTTTAAGTTTCCTTCCGCTCGGCTAATTTTTGCTGTAATTTCGGGCTTTGGACTTTGATAAATATTTGAAAATCACAGTTAAATACGAACCTTTTTTCTAAATGATTTCAGATATTGGGCTGATATTTGGTATGTGAGCTAACCATGATGAGTTACAGACCAAGTTTAAGTTTCGTTCCGCTCCACTAAATTTGGCCAAAATTAAGGGTTTACAACTTTGAAAATTGTTGAAAATCACAGTTATACGGACTTTTTTCTACACGCCTCCAGATTGTGAGCTGATTTTTTATATGTGAGACTACCATCATGTTTGAGTCCACATATGTTATTAAAATTGCAGATTTTTCATAATATAGCAGTTTTACAAAATTTTAAAATGTAAGCTTTTAGTTATTTATTGGAAAGTACAATGTTTCTGCTACATAAATATGGACTGTATTTGACAACACAATGCACATATATCTGGTACTAGCATCATTTAGCCATGCTAAATTACTGAAATCTTCACACTTTTAGCATTTTAGTTAAATTTTAGACGGTTTTCGTCTTAAATGAAAGTGGCCGCATTTGTATTCATTTTTAATATTGAACCGTAAATTGTATTTGATGATAATACATAACATATATAAAGGTTGAGGATGAACACGGAGGCGGCCACTTTCATTTTTGAATAAATCAATCTGAAAAGTGACATTTTTTGGCTTATTTGAAAGTTTTTTCATATTTAAGCTCGATTCGGAGCGGTTTTAATGTGTAAATCAGTTAAAATCTTTCACATGATCTAATCGAATCAACTGAAATAGACACTTAGGTGTTTAAAAAGTGTCCAAAATCGTTCGTCAGATGAACCTAAAATTTGAGGCCAAAATCGGCCCTTACTCCTTTACAATAAATACATTATAGGTGGGTCGATGGGGATGCTACTGGTAAATGAGGGTATTTTGAATATAGGAACAGAACATTTGTCTTGTTACAGGTCAGCTACCAACCATGGCAGTTTATGCGGGGTTCTGATCGAGCAGAGAGCGTAGCTCTTCCTTTATAGGCATCGGATTTAACGCTCTCACCCAGTTTCTGACCGGACGTTGCTGCGAGTTTATACATCCTGCACAGACGAGCTGTGGTAATTTTGGCAATTAAGGGTTTAACTCTCTGTTGGAAGAAGACCAAGAGCTTACCATATGTCTATACCCTAGTCACTCTTTGGATCTTAATTTCAACATTTTTAAAGATAAATTTTAATTTAAGAAATATTATGCTATTTTACTTACTTCAGTTAGTCAAATGATCGAATTGTATATTACATTATTACCAGCTAAGACTGTTATGTAAAAGTACAGTTATGTACCAATGTGTTCTTGGATCTTATAATCTCTTGAAAATTCGTAAGTAGTGGGTATTGACGTCATGTGTTTTGAATAGCCATAAAATGACAGTAAAACTTCAAAAAATTTAAATGTTTAATAAGTGAAGTGTTAATATAAATATTCATTTCCGCATTTATTACAGTGTCATTGATACACATCAAAAGTGAATCGTAGATCTGCAAACAACCCAAGTTTAAGTCATGCTCACAAAATGACTTTAGAATGATCAAATTTTCCACGAGTTGAAAGCTTGAAGTTATTTAGGGAAAGAGAAGGTCAATAGTTGGAATAGTTAAATAAAGTTTAAAATAGGTCAGAAAAGGAACATGTAATAAAAAAAACCCGTGTAAATGTTTCCTTACGCAAATATAAGATATTGCGTCGAATGGATGTAAAATTACGCTAGCTTCAAATTCATAAATTAAGTCAATGTATGCATCTGGAAGCTAAAACCACAAACTGAAACATGAAAGGCGAATACTAAAGTATATATGTCACAGTGAATTTGTATAATCAGTGATTATGTAGAATCCCTGATTTTTCAGGGATTATCATATCAAACTATAGCAGTCATCGCGTGACTTTGACGACGTCACACATCACCCGTATTAATCCCAAGTAAAATGTATAGAAATGCACAGGGGCTTTCAAGAATCGATAAAATAAAGTACTTTAAGTTCATGATACAAAAAGTGTGGAAATATATAGTAATTCCTCAGTCTTGTTGCCTCGATAAGTTCACACTGTTAAAGAAGCTACTATTTGATTTTTAGGGGGGAGGGGGGGGGGGGGCATATATGCAATAGTTTAATTTTTTATTATTTCCCTTCCAAATTGATTTGAAAATCAGTCATTTTCGAAAATCTGGTATTATTTTTCAAGGGTAAACGGACAGAAAGTCACAGGACAAAAAGTCACAGGACATAAAGTCACAAATTTGATAGGACAAAAAGTCACAAATAATTTGGTGACAATTGTTTGAATACATAAGAGAAATATTTTGAAATATTTACTTTTTAATACATATATTCATATTAAAGTTTAGAAAATGTGTCATTATACTTGAAAAATCAAGATTTATTTAATTTTAATCAGACAAAAGATACATTTCTTGGCACCATGAAGCCATTTAAGTGCCAAAGCACTTTGACATTTTGTTTTTTTAACAATTATTTGATCACCTTTGATATTTTTTTTTATTAATTTTGTTAACAAAGTTGGTTTATATACAATAGTTCAAGAAAAATACAAAAATATTTTTGTAGAAATAAGCGGTTTTTATTCTAAGAAAATAATCAGAAAAAATGAATTGTGACTTTTTGTCCTATGACTTTTTGTCCGTGACTTTTTGTCTGTGACTTTTTGTCCTGTGACTTTCTGTCCTACATTCTTTTTCAAGATGGCGACCACATTGACAGCGTGGGACGACTTGGTAAAACTATATTTTGTAAGATTGTTACAATGAAAATCAAATAACTGTTGGATGCTCGCGTCATTGTCTTACCTCAAAGCAGCATAGAATCAAACATTGGTTCCTTTTGATAAAGCTGTTTGTTTTGTAAAATTTTGAAGAAAAAAATGGCGACCAAATAATTTTCAATCGTGGACGATGTTCGACACTAATTTTGTACATGTACATAATTCAATTTAATTTCACTGTTTACATTGTAATTAAATATGACATGTTTAGTCACTATAATGATAGCCAAGGGAATAGCTAGACTAAGGAGATACTAATTAAGTCATAACATCAACGTGATCAAAGAAAACAAACATGGCACCATAACATCAACGTGATCAAAGAAAACAAACATGGCACCTAATCACGATGTAAGTTTTGACAATACCTATACAATAAAGAATAATAATACCAGAGACATATAATACATTGTATTGTATATGTCTCTGATAATACCAATGTAGATTAGTGTTGTCCGATTCTCAATGAAATTCATTACGATATTATTTTATACTTATAAAAGAAGACCTCAAATGGATATTAATTAACCGAGGTGAAATAAATATATTGTTCAATTTCCTTTAAATAATTCATCGCGTAACCAGTAAATTTTAGATAATCATAATTAAACCAGTAACATGCAGAGTTATCGAACGTAATTATGACTGGAATAGTTGCATAGGGTAGAATCACTAAAATCATTAGTGATAATACAGATTCCCTGAAAATTACCAGTGATTTTACATAATCACTGATAATTTTAATTAGTATTCTACAAATTCCATAATATGATTTCAATGATTATCAATAATTAAAAGCTCCAAAGATGATGAAACATAGACAAATTATCATTATTTTCTTATTCCTTGAAAATTTAAGTAAACATGCAGTTTTCATTCCTGATCTACTATTTGATTCTTAAGTGATGATTTTTTTCTTTTATATTTTATACAAGTGTTGAACTTCATTATGCTACTAACAAATAAGCTCGGCACAGGCACAGGTGTTGCTTGGGTTGAAGAAAACGTATGCTCAAAAGTTAATGCAAATTGCAGAGGAAAAACAACATATATCTCAAACCAATTCCACAAGTGGTTCCAGGAAAGGGAGATCCTTGCCATATAGCAATGGACTCCTGCTCGGATCTTTAATACAAGAAATCAGTTTGAGGTTGCTGATTTCCCTTTATTGGTACCTTCAGATGTTTGTGCTGAAAACTCTATTTCTCTGAGACGTGCCGTAAAATACGATTGGATATGGAGGACAAGGTTTTTTAAATGTTGATATTGTGGTAAAAACAAATATGAATTTAATAAATATACATGTAAAAAAACCAGGACAAATGTGTAATAGTCGATGCCATCCAAATCTATTTTGTAAATAAAACGTTTATTTTTTAAATATTGTGCATAAAATTAACATTTATCAAAAAGATTGTACGCATAAAAATAGTTTTGATGACAATTTCAGTTTAATTCATATTCTCAACCTATTGCTAAAACTACGATAAAAAAAATAATCATTATGCCATTTAATCATGTTAATAGTTTCATACTAACTTCATCAACCCGCCCTTGTGGGCTCGCTTGATATTATTAATACTGAGACAGTAAATATCAAAAAGGGCTCGCTTGATATTATTGCTGATAAAGTCAGTATTAAAAACAAAACATCAATTATTCAATATATATTTTGCTTATCATTTAATTATATTGTGCTTATCATTTAATTATATTGTGTTTATCATTTCAATATTTTTGTGTCTTTTATATTAATATATTATGCCTAACGTTATACAATATTCAGGGTATTAGTCTGATATGAGCCAGTCCATGCGAAAAGGTACAAAAACGAAACTTTTACGAAATTCTAAAAAGTGTGCATAAATATTGGTAGTAGACTTGTGATTTATAAAACACATTTACTTTTCCTCATATCCTTAAGCTGTGAGCTACACGCACCTGCAAGTGTTGAGACCCCCCCCCCCCCTTTAGTTTTATCAAGGTTTAATGAATTATTTCATATATTTCAATCATTTTCAAAATACAGTTTAAAAGGGTTGATTTGCCAATTGATAATGTTAACCCCGGTAGCAGTGGGGATAAGGCTCTCGCTAACGATGCAGATATCAATACAATCGGACCGGGCAACGGTAAGAATCCCGTGCAACGACGGTTGATTTATATAATATTAAATAACTTAACTTAACTTAACTTCGGTTGATTTATATAATATTAAATAACTTAACTTAACTTAACTTAACTTAACTTAACTTAACTTAACTTAACTTAAATTTCAATTTCTAAAACAGAAGAGGTCATAGTTTTTGTATTTGCCCTCATGTTTTTTTATGTTGTCTTACTTTCCTTAAACCGGTAAAACTGAAGAAAATTATTGACTTTTGTCTCTCTAGTGTAGTAAAATTTTAAGTTTCTGGTCGTTATAGCATTAGTCCGGGGAACAAATGATTTTACACTTGCTCAATTACCAAAAAAATCAGATATTTCTACGTCTTTTGCTGTTTTAATTGACAAATTCGGGATAGAATTGACAATCGTATGAATGTTTACATTAATGTAATATATATATATTTTAAATAATATAAAAACATACAGGAACAAATTTACTGTCAAATTTTAGAAAGACACCTTATTATTACTAAACAAAAAACCCAATAGTTCACAAAAATAAAAATTTAAAAGTTGGATAAATGGGAAGACACCGTTATATATTTTAGTATCATTTCAGTTATTCTGTATAATCCCTGACGTTTTTTCTAGTGATTATACATAATCCCTGAAAATTTTAGTAATTATATATAATCCCTAAACAAACCAGTGATTATACATAATCCCTTAAAATTTTAGGGATTCTACATATCCCTGATTATACAAATTCACTGTAACATATATATATATATATCTAAAAATGAGGGTACTTTATCTAAAAATGAGGGTACTTTTTATATGGCCTTCCAAATACATGCACACGTATAAAAACCGCAATTTTTATACGTGTGCATGTAAAACAAATTTCGTCGTAGAAGATTCTAAATACAGCACAAACAACATTTTCCAAAAGACCAAAAAAGTGAAAAAGTATATTTAAACAAAACGCATTTGACTAACAGGTCGAACAACTGATGTTCTTTAACCCTGATGACTGCCATTGGCGACTGCCAAATAAAGTTGATCACAAGATGTGACAAAATGGATCTTAATATAACTTTAATACTAAACAGAAAAACAATAAACTTGTGGCCAAGATGTTATGCCACAAACATAAGGTGTCAATATTTTTTGAGTACACCAGATTTCGACAATAAATTCTCTTCAGTGATGTTAGGGATCGAAACAGTGTTTGGAAGGCCATATAATGTATCCTCAATTTAAGAAAGACTTATATGAATTGACTTTAAGAGACATACACATAATTAGAATCAAATACAATTCTAAATGCGACTAAATTGATATCTATATCACCACTGTTGAGCTAGTTTGCAAAAACGAGATAAGGCTTACTCAAAGTGCTGGAATGCGATCAAGTTTTCTAATACAAGTACTCGCTCAATCTAAATTTTAAACTGTTAGGATGACGGAGATCAAATTGAGGCGAATAATGATTGCCATACATAATTTGAAGATAATTTTGTTAAACTGCTAGTATCAAAAACAACTGAACAAGCAAAACTAAGAATATTGAGTGAACTGATCAGATCATATTTGAGATCTTCAATAGAAGCCTAATTTTTGTCTAGACCAAACAAGCGCTACATATTATCAAACAGAGAAAGTTATGTACGTTGAAAACAAAAAGAGATAATTTCATGTTCCCAATTGGGAACTTTCCATTTTTATTTCTAGAATGCAACATTCCAGCAGCACCTGCTCAGACACATTAGTGAAATGTACACCATAACATTTATACACAACTGAATGTTGTTTTTGTCAAGGGATGATGAACAAGATAACTGAGAAAGTTTTGCAATGATACTTCAAAAACTATTTAGTTAGCTTAGCATTCAAAACTTTCGAGCAACACTTTTAACAGAATTTTGGAATTAATCTGGTCTTATACAACGTTGTCAGTATAATGGAATTCTATGCGACTGTCATACAAGTTAGAGGTTTAGCAAGTTATAAAATCTGGTTTAAATACCATTTTCTACATAAAACATGCCTGTTGTTGTCTTACCGTTATATGTTTGAGCTTTTGCTTTTGCCCTTTTTTAAAGGACTTTCGTTTTTAATTTCCCTTGGGATTCGGTATGTATTGTTATGTATGGTTTTAGTGGAAATATATATATTCAGATTTCTTTCTCATATCCGAATACTATTAAGTAACATGGCCGAAGGCGCCTAAATGTGTCTTGACATTAAGCAGAAAGAACAAACAGGAAACACAGTTCCGGAGCACCTGAGACCACCCCTAGTTTTTGGTGGGGTTTGTGTTGTTTATTCTTTAGTTTTCTATGTTGTGTCATGTGTACTATTGTTTTTCTGTTTGTCTTTTTCATTTTTAGCCATGGCGTTGTCAGTTCGTTTTAGATTTATGAGTTTGACTGTCCCTTTGGTATCTTTCCCTCTTTTTGAAAAACATTAAAATTGAATTACAAGTAATTAACTTTAAATTAAGGAGAAATTCATTGCTATGACATCAGAATCTTTTAAGATTTTTAAACGAAATCGTGCTTCCGGTTCTACAAGTCTCCGTCAGATAATGTCTGAAAAGATTAATTTTTTAACACAACAAGTTCAGAGTCTTAATGCAGTGTATATTTGATTCAAGTTTTCCCCCTTTGAAGTTGGTATGTTATATTGAAGATTAAAAACGTATTGTATCAGGATTTGTGGGTTATGGTTAATTTTACAAGTATAGATGGAACCAAACAGAATCTTACAATAACTATCTATGCACAACTACATGGTAAAACTCATCATTGAAACTGTTAGATACAACACGACTAACATGTGTTTTTAGAAGATTCAAACTTGACAGTCAGAGAAAAAAGGTTTAAGGAATACAACTTGAAAACATTATATGTGTCGAGGGAAAAAAGACAAACAATTGTAAACAAAACACTACACTGAATATTACAAGGGTTGAAATAATATTGCTTGGAAAAGAAAGGAAGATGATACCAATAAGACATTGAAGCTAAAAAGTTGAAAACAAGCTGACAATGGCATGTTCACAATTCAAAATGACCAAAACGACAAACATCCGGTTATCTTTAAGTTTTGTTTTGCTCATTCTATAGTTTTTTCTATGTTGTTTAACGAGACTAAGTGAAATTAGGTGATTCGAAAAAGTAAGGAGCTATTCTGCTCGACTTGTGTCGACCGTCAAGTGGCTTATGTAAGTACATTTGGCGATATGTATAATTCTGTAGGTTATAATCCGAGGAAAGAAGAAGGACGGGATTGTGGTCAAGAGGATTTTCTTTATCTTCGTGATATATTTTATGTAATGGCCAAACAAGTCTTGATGGTGTCCATGATATTATCGCAAATGACTTCAACATCCCATTATGTATTGCATAGATTCCTTTGTAAGCAGCAACCCTCTATCGAGGCAAATTGAGATCGAAAATGCAAGCTTTAGAGTATCAACTGGAATATTCCAATTTGCAGGACCTATTGGAATGTTGCTACATATATAGAAATGGAAAGTAATATTTGAAAACTAAAATCGTCTCGTTTGTCGTAAAATTATTACTATTATGTCTGTTTTATTCAAGCATCGTTTTAAATATAATGGAATTTGATGCGACTGTCATACAAGATTAGAGGTTTAGCGCTACAAAACCAGGTTCAATCCACCATTTTCTACATTTGAAAATACCTGTACCAAGCAGACTTGGGGTCAATTACATTGCAAAACTAAGAATATTGAGTGAACTGATCAGATCATATTTTAGATCTTCAATAGAAGCCTAATTTTTGTCTAGACCATACAAGCACTACATATTATCAAACAGAGAAAGTTATGTACGTTGAAAACAAAAAGAGATAATTTCATGTTCCCAATTGGGAACTTTCCATTTTTATTTCTAGAATGCAACATTCCAGCAGCACCTGCTCAGACACATTAGTGAAATGTACACCATATCATTTATACACACCTGAATGTTGTTTTTGTCAAGGGATGATGAACAAGATAACTGAGAAAGTTTTGCAATGATACTTCAAAAACTATTCAGTTAGCTAAGCATTCAAAACTTTCGAGCAACACTTTTAACAGAATTTTGGAATTAATCTGGTCTTATAGAACGTTGTCAGTATAATGGAATTCTATGCGACTGTCATACAAGTTAGAGGTTTAGCAAGTTATAAAATCTGGTTTAAATACCATTTTCTACATAAAACATGCCTGTTGTTGTCTTACCGTTATATGTTTGAGCTTTTGATTTTGCCCTTTTTTAAAGGACTTTCGTTTTTAATTTCCCTTGGAATTCGGTATGTATTGTTATGTATGGTTTTAGTGGAAATATATATATTCAGATTTCTTTCTCATATCCGAATAATAATGTTCAAGTTCGTAGGCAGGAAATATCGACAAATATAACCGCAACTTGCCAGTATTAAGTAACATGGCCGAAGGCGCCTAAATGTGTCTTGACATTAAGCAGAAAGAACAAACAGGAAACGCAGTTTGAAAAACATTAAAATTGAATTACAAGTAATTAACTTTAAATTAAGGAGAAATTCATTGCTATGACATCAGAATCTTTTAAGATTTTTAAACGAAATCGTGCTTCCGGTGATAATGTCTGAAAAGATTAATTTTTTAACACAACAAGTTCAGAGTCTTAATGCAGTGTATATTTGATTCAAGTTTTCCCCCTTTGAAGTTGGTATGTTATATTGAAGATTAAAAACGTATTGTATCAGGATTTGTGGGTTATGGTTAATTTTACAAGTATAGATGGAACCAAACAGAATCTTACAATAACTATCTATGCACAACTACATGGTAAAACTCATCATTGAAACTGTTAGATAAAACACGACTAACATGTGTTTTTAGAAGATTCAAACTTGACAGTCAGAGAAAAAAGGTTTAAGGAATATAACTATAAAACACCATATGTGTCGAGGGAAAAAAGACAAACAATTGTAAACAAAACACTACACTGAATATTACAAGGGTTGAAATAATATTGCTTGGAAAAGAAAGGAAGATGATACCAATAAGACATTGAAGCTAAAAAGTTGAAAACAAGCTGACAATGGCATGTTCACAATTCAAAATGACCAAAACGACAAACATCCGGTTATCTTTAAGTTTTGTTTTGCTCATTCTATAGTTTTTTCTATGTTGTTTAATGTAGACTTAGTAAAATTAGGTGATTCGAAAAAGTAAGGAGCTATTCTGCTCGACTTGTGTCGACCGTCAAGTGGCTTATGTAAGTACATTTGGCGATATGTATAATTCTGTAGGTTATAATCCGAGGAAAGAAGAAGGACGGGATTGTGGTCAAGAGGATTTTCTTTATCTTCCGAATATATTTTATGTCATGGTCAAACAAGTCTTGATGGTGTCCATGATATTATCGCAAATGACTTCAACATCCCATTATGTATTGCATAGATTTCTTTGTAAGCAGCAACCCTCTATCGAGGCAAATGGAGATTGAAAATGCAAGCTTTAAAGTATCAACTGGAATATTCCAATTTGCAGGACCTGTTGGAATGTTGCTACATATATAGAAATGGAAAGTAATATTTGAAAACTAAAATCGTCTCGTTTGTCGTAAAATTATTACTATTATGTCTGTTTTATTCAAGCATCGTTTTAAATATAATGGAATTTGATGCGACTGTCATACAAGATTAGAGGTTTAGCGCTACAAAACCAGGTTCAATCCACCATTTTCTACATTTGAAAATACCTGTACCAAGCAGACTTGGGGTCAATTACATTGGAATGTAATTAATTAAATTACACATTACATTGCAAAAATGGTTGATTACACTAATTACACATTACACTGTTTTTGAAATGTAATTAAATAAATTACAATTACTTTACTTAAGTAATTAATTAAATTGCACATTACATTTCATCATGATATTTTTTTAAAATATTTTACATGTTTATATAATGCATGTGTAAAGTACAAAAATGTATTCATGTAATCATAGTTTAAGCGTTGCATTTGATAATCATTTAATATAGTTATTTTAATGTTTTGTCAATTAGTCTGAATCTTATGTTCTGAAAACAGCAATTGAAAATAGTCTTTCGACAGGAGCTAATGTTGTGCAATATATTGCTTGATCAGGATCATGGAAGTTTTATGATTAGAAGATCATTATATTGATAGGAGAGGGAATTTGTTCCCATTAACTTGCCAATACATCAAGGGGTATTTTGACATCTCAGAAATGAACTCGTTTGAATTAAACATAATATGGATAAAGAAATTATAAATGAATTTAAAATATTTTTTTATTTCACTTTAAAAATATTAAAAAGTGTGCTTGTCACAATATTGATAATAATTTTTAGTACAAACAATGTATATAATGTCTAAATATTAGCAATATTTTGCTAATTAGATAAAATATCTGTAATAGTGGTATTGCCCTTGGACATTTTAATCTGATTAATTGCTGTTTGTTTTAACAGCTGTTAATTTTTAATTCTATAATCCTTTTGTGTAAACTATTTTGACAAAATGATTGTATGCAGTGATTTTAAATTCTAAATGAACTGTCTCAGAAAGATGTTTCACAGTGACATATTTTATTGTTTTTGTTTCACAAGGTGTTTATTACTTATCAATCTATTTAGTTAAAGATCTTTCTTACAAACTGAACAACCCTTTTATATGATTATCACATTTTTTAAATCATAAGACTATTCAAAAAAAATCTGTAGGTCAAATAAATGATGTAAAAACTTCAGAATAAATTACAGACTTTATATATTAAAAAAAGCATTGATATTACTAATTGAAAAATATATATAATTTTACAATTTATATTATTAAACACAAATCCTTACCTGTAACACCATAAAAGTACATGTAATTGAAATGTAATTCAAAAGTAATTGAGCATTACATGCTTTTTTTAATGTAATTAATTAAATTACCATTACATGTAGTTAAAAAAAATGCTCATTTACACATTACATTCAATTACATGGAAAATTGTAATGCATTACACTTAACTACCATTACATTTTTAATTACCCCATCCCTGGTACCAAGTCAGGAATATGACAGTTGTTGCCCATTAATTTGAATTGTTTTCTCATTTGATTTTGTCATTTGATTAGCATGATTACGGACTTTCCGTTTTGAATTTTCTACGGAGTTCAGTATTTTATTTAAAATTTTACTTTTTAGATATAGACACGATCAACATAATCACCAAACTTTGAATTATTAAATGGTTGGACATCATCTATATATTACAGAACGCGAAATCAAAATATAATGCTTCTTCCTTTTATCATCTTCCTAACAAGTATTGAATGCTCATTACTGGTTTTAATTGCTATATCAAAGAAGAACAAGAAGCTCATGTATGAATTATGCTTCATATGAATAAAGAAACAAGTCATAAAAAAGGAACAAGTCTTGTTCCCATGAAAATGCCGATTATTTGATGCGAAACCTCGGTTAACTACTGGTGTCTCTTATTTATGACATCACCGACTGCGTCTTGTTCATAGAATATTATAAGTCCTCAGCAACACTACTGGTTCCATTACAGGCTTAAAAAATTCGAATTAAAAACTAAGAAAATGAACACATGATACATTTATCTTCTTTAAAAAATAAAGTGTTGATAAGCGCCTAATTGACATACCTCTATGACACATATGTTAATATGGTATCCCATTAGAAAAGGCCCCAATTAACATCGTTTTATATGGAAATTGCATTACATAAATTGCTTGATAAAGAAATAGGGGCTGACAACTAATTATGAAACTCAAAATAAATCCAACGATACTTATCAGAGAGGAAATCCTGGATAACTATAGGTCTGTGTTATGTTCCTATGGAATTTCGACCGAAGATGAAGAACCAGATCTTAGTTCTCTGTATATATCTACTATAGTCACTTCTGTAACCTTTTCCTAATGGAGGACATCGTGTTACCAACCATGGTTCAATAGCTTCCTTGCAAAAACAACCGTTTATCCAGAAAACGCAAACCCTAAAGTATCATATAACAATCGGCTAACTCTTTATTATTGATATTTACAAAGGAAACACAGATATAGTCCAACACGAACACCAAAAAGTTCATCAAATCCTAAAAGGAGAATTGTCTTTTCTGTATTTTCTTCATTGGAGACGATTGGTCGAAGAATTCACGGTCGAGTTTTGGTAGTATTCCTGTTTTCAATTTTCTGATAATGATATTGATGATGATTGAAAAGGAAGGCCAATTCCTATGTTGTTGAACCTCAAGTAGTTTTCATTACGTGTTTGCGTTACTTTTCTTTGTCTTTGTTTTTTTTCTTTTGGTAAGAGTAGAGTCTACTAAGATTACAGTCTTAGCGATTTTGTTAAGTGTCGTTATGTTTATTTGCTACTGAACCTAAAGCAAATAACAATCAATTAATTAATCGGTTTTAAAAGTAGATTTTTTCGTCTAACAACTTATCATCGACGCTTGAATCAAAACAGATAAACAGGTCAAATAAAGTACGAAGTTGTTTAGGACTAAAAATTCCTTTTTTTAAATCCATGTTAAATTTACGCAAATTAAACAGAGTTACCTACCATTGTCCATGTCGTGCCTGAACTATTAGTAATATGCATCATTTTTACTAAAATGACAATTTAACTGCAAATGCAATTATTAAGCAATACTCACCTTTTTTCTTCTAAAAACTTTATATAAGTTTGAAATAGTTAGTTTAAAACCATTTCAGCTACAAGACCGCGTAAAAAAAGAAGAATTAAAGCAGTTTGTTAAGCACAACATCGAAAATTAGCTAGACTTGGTGCATCGACATTGCCAACAGCTCTAACCATTCAAGCGCAACATTTTACGAAATATAACAAAATAATATTCAGTAGCATATAGGAATATGACAGAAAATGAAAGTTAATTGTACATAGAAATTTTCAATTTTGAAATGGACAAACATGAGACAAACATGAGAAATCTTTCGAAGCTCTTTGTTTTTGTTTTAAGTGTATCTTGAAGTTGCAATCTGACTTTAAAGACGAATCATACCTACAGCGTCACACGAAGGTAACATAACATTTCCATTCGACAACTGTCACGTAAAAATCATTAAATGAATATATTCTATCAGCGCAACCCATGGAATACGACATTTCCACTCACAGGATGATAAACTTTGACATTTGAATAACACAACGTATGTCT
The DNA here is from genome assembly GCF_963676685.1 of Mytilus edulis. Lineage (NCBI taxonomy): Eukaryota > Metazoa > Mollusca > Bivalvia > Mytilida > Mytilidae > Mytilus > Mytilus edulis. The sequence goes on along the minus strand of NC_092356.1, from coordinate 46,798,150 downwards.
TCCACAAGGAAGTTATATTAATAAAATAGTCAAAACATCACTACTAATGTTTATCTGTTCTTCGTATGAACAGTTTTAAGAAATAATTTACGATCGGTTTCAATAATTATCAGAAAACGGAAAATATACATAACAAAAAGCTTGACAACAACATTATCCCTTGATAACGACACTGTATGAAAAATCATTTAAGTTACATGACTTGATTCAAGCTAAATACACACAGACAAAAGCACGGTGGTTATTTTCAGACACTCAATAAAAGCATGTTGATTTGTCATTTGATAACTTTGAAATATAAACGAATATAAGGAAGAGGACCGTAATTATAATGTTTATCAAAGATAATGTGGAAAGACGGAAAAATAGAAGACGTAGAAATTGTTTATAAAAGCATGATATAATTTATCAGAGAAGAAAGATAGCAGAATGAAGGCGCCAGAAATATTACAAGACTTATTTTCTTCTGTAGTGAACCTATCATGTTGATGCAAGGATAATGGTCCCAGTGGCACCATCATACGCAGTATGTGTCACTAAGTTGATATCATATCCAAGATATACCCAATATAACTCCCTTGAGAGAGATTATTATTTTCGTCTTAGAGCAGTTAAAGATTTTGTGTCATTGGTTGATATTTCAAAACATTCACTCTTCATTTGTTTCTTGTCCTGAATGGAGGCCGTAAAATATTTCCCCGTGTTTGGGGTGTACAGGGGCGGATCCAGCCATTTTAAAAAGGGGGGTTCCTAACCCAGGACAAAGGGGGGGTCCAACTACATGTCCCCATTCAAATGCATTGATCGTTAAAAAAAGGGGGGTTCCAACCCCCGGAACCCCCCCCCCTCCCTGGATCCGCGCCTGGGTGTGTGCTCTTATATTTGCACAATTATAGCATATTTCTAGATATGAGTTCTCTTATGTGCTCTTCTTAGTGTCCTTTTTTTTTTTTTGATAATTTAATTGTTAAAATTGTTATGCATGCGTAATTCCAACATATTTATGATCTGTTTTGCTATCGGTTTTGCTGTGTGGAGGCTGTATAATACTTTACCGTGCAAGAGGTGTATGCTCTTCTTTTTATTCAATCCAAACGTATATTTGCCATGTTCATACGTAATTCCATGCCAATGTATCAAATACCGTGATGTGTCTACTAGTTGTCTAAATGTTTGTATTGCTTTCCGTATTTGCAATGTCGGATAATTTATAATCGGTACCGGTATTAGTTGGATTTCTTAGCAAGATATATTTTTTTATTTTTGATATAACCCTGCAGCTCTATTCTTCAATGCGGAGATGCAACGTGATCGACATCTAACACAACACTCCGCTTAAACCGGTGCGAAAGGCTGCTTTGAAACTGCAGTGATAACAAGGGAGACGTTTTTAGATACTGTTAACGTTTTCATTGTGATGGTTAGATGAGATCCAGCAATTAAATCGCTGTTCCGTGGCTCTCAGGTTTTACATGTGCACATTGATTTTGAGTTATGTTATGGATGATGCATATTTTAAGGTGTTTCTTGTTATATAACACACCGAGGGTAGTCAATATTAATCATAAGGAAGTCTTTCTTTGGGAATTCCTGACACCACGAGGGGTTTTACAAGAAGAAACACCTTAAAATAGGCATAATTTGACTGCGATGATTTCCAGGCATTGTATCCTTTTTTACTGACAGGTTAGAAAGAATCTTTTTTCTTCTTATTTGTTAAGGTATTAAAACACCCATACTGCTCATTTTAATGTGAAATAAAACTCTTTAATGAATCTAGATTTATGTATAAATAAAGGCAACAGTAGTATACCGGTGTTCAAAAGTAAGAAATTGATTGAGATAAAACAAATCGGGCCTCAAACTAAAAAATCGCGGGAAACACACTGACCACAAGAGGAAAACAAAGGGACAACAAGGACACCGAATAAAAGGTATAAATGTTCGAAATCAATATCCAGTTAAGATATAAATGGTAAATATAGTAGTTGCATGAAGAAACTGAATTATTAAGATGTAAGAACAATACAAGTGATTTCGTATGTAATTTGTCATATAAATATAGGCAACAGTAGTATACCATTGTGCAATTATGTATATCAAAGCAGTACTGTGTGTTGTCTTGTTCCTGACATTTTATTTTGCTGAAAAACCGGTTATTTTTTCAACAAGATTCTACGAACTTTTTATATTAGACTCTTCTGTCCACCAATATATCTTTCCTTCAAAATTTGTGAACCAATTAAAATATGCATCAAGCTTTTGTTAACCTAATGTCTTTCATTATCGGTACAACACTTTATGAAATTTCGCGTGTTCGGAGCACTTTTCAGGATAGATGTGCAATATCTTTGTATGTCTTTTATCTGTTAAGATTTGAATCGGGGTTATTGTTCTTGATTCTTGATTTCTCCTTTATAAAAACTTCTCTCAATGTTCCTTGGATAATTTCATGCACATTTTTTCTTTACAAAAAGTAGACCTATTTTCATAAGATCCCGTTTCCAGACTTTTTTATATGATTGTTTAAAGAGAAAAAAGTATTGTTACCAAGTGTGTTTATACTTGATTGGAATTTCATGTGACATTTGTGCAGTTTGATAGTACCAATAGCGGTATTTATTGTTTCTGCTACTTTCATCATATGTGAACGTGATGCGCTGCTCGTTCTCGTCGTCCATATTACATAGATGACCTTAGTTAATTGAGAAAGACCCCAGGGCTTTTAATAAGTAACTTCGATACGTTTATAATTTACGTATCCAATTTCCCAGTATCGAAAAAAAAAACCTGGAATAACCAGTGGATTGCAAACGAGTATAGGGAATGGTACCAGATATTGAAAGATGCTCGACTATCAAAAGCCTAAAGCAAAGTCCTTTATATCATGTACTACGTACTACAAGGGCTATTTACAGCTACTGACTGCATTTGCTAAATAAAAATACAGAGAATTTGGTCATATGTTACGTGCACGCTGAAACATATTTGATTACCTTTTCTGGAAAACGTAAGTGTGATCACGAATCTGTCCATTGTGCATATATATTCGAGAAGTTCACTCGTGATAAAACAAAATAGTTGTCGTCCACTCTGACATTCAAATAGTAGTTCAACTGCTTGCTTGAAAACATCTACTATTTATCAAGAAAAACAAGGATAACAAAACCCATGGTAACTGTAGTTTGTTTTATCATACTAGAGCCAATATCTGCTGCACATTACGCAAGGATGTTATTTTATGTCTAGAAGACCCATCACTATTGGAATCTAGGTGAAAATAATGACAAGATCAAGCTTTATCTGCTATATCTATTTTAATGTTCAAAAAATAAATACAATGCACAGAAAATTCATTCACTTTGTGGAACGTGAAGTTCTTTCTATTCGTCTCATCAACCCTACTATGAACTAAGCTCTGAAGAATACATCAGAAGAGGGAGCAACGCTGATAACTTGTTTAAGATATGTCATCCAAACATAAAGATGAAAGCTTTTTGAGATGACGATATATTTTCAATGAGATCACTACCCATATCAGTACAAATGAAGAGGATGTAGCATATGCAGGCCACAGTAAGTCCTTCATTGATAACCCAAAACATGGGTGAGTCTACCTACTAAATGATTTTTAAATGATGTCCTACGTGATGCTAAATTCTATGCTGATGCTTAACATTTTTTAATAATTTTTTTTGGTCAAATTCTAGACTGTTTTTATATATCAATAATTTTTGGATGATGCTTAGTCAATTATATTTAATCACTTTTATTCTGATTTAGATTAGAGTGTGTAAAAAGTCATCAAATACAGTAGGCTCGTAATTTGGCAAGTATGTCTGGTTTCTTCAACAAAAGGCTAATTAGTGGTAAATGTTTTATATTTTACTTCAAAATTAAAACAAAATTTGTTAAAAATATTTGTGTTTCTTTCATTTCAATTCTAACTCATTTAATATTTATAAAAATAAAAAAATAGATCGATTATTTGTTTGTATTATGTTAGAAAAGAGGGGCGAAAGATACCAGAGGGACAGTTAAACTCATAGATAGAAAATAAACTGACAACGCCATGGCTAAAAATGAGGAAGACAAACAGACAAATAATTGTACACATGACACAACATAGAAAACTAACGACTAAGCAACACGTACCCTACCAAAAACTGGGGGTGATCCCAGATGCTCTGGAAGGGCAAGCAGATCCTGTTCCACATGTGGCCCCCGTCGTGTTGCTCATGTTATTACAAACCCGTTAAATAGTCTCATTTTGTAGGTCCCATTAATGCAAACGGGTGAGGATTGTTGTAATGACGTAAGGAACATATCCGATATCATCTGTGAAACGGTTATTCTATAATGATCAATTAACACGTGATGGCGTCCGTAAAATTTACGAAGGGATAATTTCAACTTCACCATTTGGAACTCTTGGTTTAATAGCTTCCTTGTTAGCAGCAACCCTCTATCAAGAAAATCATGATAGGAAATACATTCACGGGAATATCGTATCAATTGGGAGATATATACTCTGTATGCAGGGGCTGCTGGAAGGTTGCTATTTAGAAATGGAAAGTTCACAATTAGGAAACTGAAATCATCTCTTTTGTTGTAAAGTTTTGTTTTCAACCGACCTTCATTGTCAATTTCTAAATGTAAGTCAATATATGAGGCCGACTTAACTGTATATGTTGTATCCTTTATCTCTAGTTCGAAGGGATAGATGCGTTCAACATAGTCATCAAATTTTAAATAATTTAGTGAGAGAACATTATATATAGCGGAAAATAAAGTTAAAGGATATTGCTTACTTCTTATCGTTCTTCCTAAGAATTTCCTGTATGAAGTCAGCCTATATAATGATAAATAAACAAGTCAGCAAGAAGAGGGACACAATTGGTTCACATTAGAATGCCGACTGGTAAGATGACAGTATAATACGACTATATAGTTTATTCTCGTTGGTTTACCATCTTTTTAAAAACAAGAAAATCCAGAAACGATAATAACGTTTAATATGTAAGTTACAAAACATATGCATAACAATGAGTAAAATAATGTGTACCTCGTATCATGAATGGATGTCAAAAAACTATTTTGTACATGTTTTCGAATGTACATGTCTTAACAAAAATTCAACAATAAAATGCAAATTGTATATGAGCACCAAAGGAGATTATCTGTTCCGTTAAACACAGAGTTGTCTTTCTTTCTTCACATAAAGATTTGCTTCCTATGTAGGGGCAGCTCTAGCGTTAAGCACTTGTCTCGTTAGTTCTTCAAATGCCTGCAAAAATATAAAATTTTATATAGTTTATGATTGGACATTCTCTTATATTCAACTGATCATGACAAAAAGAAATAAAATGTTATTGAGTTAATGTCATGGTTAAGCAAACGAATAAGGGACATTGATTTATAAGACACATGTATTTTCTTTCTAATGCATGCGAATGTTTTAGTTGCTGTTTTCTGGTGAGATTAATAACTTATCCCATTATATCATTGCACAAGTTTATTTGTAAAAGGCTTGATCCAGTAGTACACGATCAACAGTTGACAAATCAACAAACATACAAAAACCATATTCAATATTCAAATTTAAATGGAACTTAAAAAAAAACCTGTTAAATATGAAATCTTAAAAATATGACTTGTAAATGATAATAATGATGTATAAATTTGGTGGCTGTAACAGAAAAATATAGAAAAGTGCTTTAATTGCACCACATTTATGAAGTGTGAGAAATGCATGAATTCATTCATAATAATATTATATTGCAATTTGCTTTATGAACCAAATTAACTTTAACATTTTAAAAGCATACACAAATAATTTTTTTTAATGTTTTTCTTAAAGAACAAAATGCATTGATTATGTTTGAAGTTGGAAGGTGCACTATTGCTAACATTCAAATATTTTTGCATAAAAACGCATATCTGTCATTTACGACAATTTAACATAACAGTTCATGTTATGTATACACACCTCTTGAAAGCATTTAACCACAATAATTTCTCTAACATATGAACATTTGATTTAATTCATTGATTTTCCAAATTGTTTTAACGAATTTATCACAAAAAGGAAAAATTTCTTATCAATCATGGATTGTTACCAAAAATCTTGTGTTAGCTTAAAATGTTTTTAGGCACAAACTTGTAGTTTTTGGGTAATCATTTCGCTGTTTACTTCAATTACAAGAAGACTTACATCAATTTCAGCTAATACGGTTGGATCAATTTCCTTTCTTGGAGACAACGATGTATCACTTTTACTATTTTCAAAAACATCATCTGATGATGTGCTATTCCTTGACTTTGTAAGGTCTATGAGACTGTTATTTGATTTCCTCGGACTTTGATCCGATTGATCTGAGTCGTCGTCATCATCATCTCGACTAAGATCTATATTTAAAGCACCATTAGAACCACCATTTGCAGTCACTAAACCATTATATTTCGGCACTTCAAAATGTTGCTTTTTAGATTTCCCTTTTAACGATCTTTTTGTCTTTTGAGCAAACTTTTGAACACTATTTTTCAATTTTAAACTGTTCCCACGAATCGAATCGTCATCTTTCTTTTCACTGTCCAGACTATCGGAAGACATGCCGTCATTGAATGGTAAAGAATCGTCTGAATGCATGAGATATTGAGGCTTTTTATTTTGATTCATGTCTAACATTTCCTTACGACTTATGTCTATATCAATTGTTTGCATTTTTTCACTCAGTTCACGCAATTGTTCTTGTAGATGTTCAGTCTTACTCTCATCCACTTTCTTTTTCTTTCCAAATATAAACTTTCGACCAGTTGACTGTGGTTGCATCTGTTTTTGAATTGTATCCATCTTGAAAAAGAAAAGAAATTGTTTTGTTAAACATATATATCTATTTTCACTATTTGTAAATTCAGAGATTAAAGATGTTGTTGTTATTTAAATGTTTGTTTTTATATTTACCTCATTAATAGTTTAATAAAGGCAACAGTAGTATACCGCTGTTCAAAGTCATAAATCAATTGAGAGAAAAAAATCCGGGTTACAAACTAAAACTGAGGGAATCACATCAACTATAAGAGCGTTTTTCACCAATCCATAAAAAAGCTTTTTTTAATTTTTTTATCACAAGTAGAAACTGAAATGTTGACATTTTTTTACAATCTGCTGTTGCCCGGCATGTGAAATATATTCAAACCCGGAATAAATAATTCATTTATAAAGCGTAAGATTATGTTATTTTCATTTTTTCCATTAAGCTGTTAAATTTTCCACGGTTTGAAATCAATGCATCTAATAATTTTCATTAAATAAAGGCAACAATATTTAACCGCTGGTCAATAGTCATGATTCGATTTTATTTAATAAAACATCAAATTGAGCTAATTAACTCAAACCGAGGAAAAACATTATCTATAATAGGAAATCTACGGAACAACAAAAACAATGAACTACCAACAAGAGCAAACGGCAACATATATTTAAACGGACTGTAGGTAACAACTGACATATTTCTGACTTGGTACAGGACGTTTTAAGAACAAATAACAAGGTAAATATACTTTAACAAAAACTCAAGACGTGTAATGTATTGAACTAAAGACTGGACAACACGAATCCCATCAAAATTGGGCGAAATTAAGTTGTCTTAAAGTTTTCAAAGATGCCAGGCATATACTGTCTAAGTCAAATACCGGTTTTGTCAGCAAAAGACTAAAGTGAGAACAAATACATCAGTCGAAAGTCCACATAACGTACAATATTGAAGGGCATTACATGATAATAAATTTATGCTCGAACATTTTGATAACTGAATTGTGGGTAAGATAAATACAACGTATCCGTGGTCAACTGTGAGACAAACATTCCATAATGAACAACCATGCCATGATTACAACCGCAATACTTCCAAAAAGATGACTTCAACTTCATTATCAAACCCCTTGAGTAAAGTAGATTTTCTGTAAACCGAAATCATCTTTTAAAGCAATCTGGATAAGAAGAACACTATCAGGACTACCGCACAATCAGAAGATTCATTTTAAATAGGCAGGAGCTGCTGGAATGTTTCTACATTAATTAGGAAAGTTCACAATGGGAAAAAAGTCATCTCTTGTCGTAGTTATGTTCTCAAACAAACCTTACTTACTGTCTATCTCTGTCTTTCTCTATAGAGAGCCTAGTTATGAAGCAGAGCTAAATTCATAAATGGTATTCTTTATTTCGTGCTGAAGTGGAGGAACATTATAAGGATAGTCGTCGATTAATTCGTAATAAAAAAAATCTGTTAAAAGGATGGCCGTTAAAGGAAGGAGACACCTTATTCCGAAGCTTATCTTTAAAACATGCCTCATTCAAATAATTCAGCGAGAAAGACGGCACTAGCCCTTACAAGAGGAGATTACACTATCTGTTAATAAACAACATCCACCAAACATTGCACATTTGTTATTGTTATTTAATTGTATACCTTAATTTGAGTAGACATTCTTCTTTGGCGTAACCGTACCACGTCAGATATCAGCTGATCATCCTGTACATAACCACCGGAAGTGTCAGTAGAATTCTGGTGCTGCTTCTGAAATATGACATATTCAGTAAAATTAAAATTTCTAAACAAAACACAAAAACATATACAGAGACAATGTCAAGCTGGATTAATATTGTTTTCCTTTTCCAAAACAATGCAGTTCTCTTACTAAGTAATATAAAACTATTGGCGATGTATGCGTGATAACAAAGGGGCAAGTATATACTCACAGGTGCATGTTAGAAACAGTGTGCTTGTGCGATTATGGAATACCCCTGCTTGAAAGCATCTAGTGAGGTACTATTCACCAAAAGTTGTGAAAGGCCGTCCATATCAGTGGAAACAACTTAATTCGAGTTGAAATGAAGCGAGTGATATATTGTTTCAAATAAAACAATCCCCGTAAATGCTCTTCATCATTTCAATTGACGTCTATCAAACAGTGATATCGAAACGCATTATCATGTCTTATATTGATAGCAAATCAGTGAAATGCTGATATATATGAAATAAGTCGAAAACTGACAAATTCATGAAGATAAAAGAATATTTTAGTCTATATGTAGTAACTTGTTGATGCAATAGCTTGAAATTAAAGAAAACAATTTAGCATTTTTAATCTTGATTGAAATATCCCATTTTGCATAATATTAAGTGTTGAAAGATGAATTTTTTTTTTCGGTACCTCTGATATAAGCATCCAATTCGATAAATAAATCAATGACAATACAGGAATTCTTGAAATCTACAGAATGTATGAACATTATACCATAGTTTCTATCAAACTGTCATAGAATCGAAACCCACTAATTAAGGGTACACAATGACATTATATTTCGAGATGTATTGAGTATTTGTGTATAATATTTGAAACACATTACAACAGCTAGGTTACCGATAAGCATCAAATTGAGAATGGAAATGGGGAATGTGTCAAAGAGACAACAACCAGACCAATAAAGACTAAAAGTGGATTTCCATGCAAAAATTAATAATAAATCTTCTCGAAACACTTGATATTATTAAAGATGTCAACCACACATGTAACGCAAACTTTGATAGCATGTCTTTGTTATTATTAACAGTGTCAACTTTTACAGTGTCACAATTGGACAAAAGAAAACCGTAATCTTTGTCTGGATTTAGGTACAATTATTTTGTTTATCAGCTCTTGCACGTTTTCATATGTTTATTGTTTTTTCAAAATGTTTCACATCGATCATCAGTATAAAGTCAAATCATTGTTGAAATGCGCATTTGACGCATGGTAAGTATAGTTGAATAAATATATTTTTGACGTCATTATACACACCTTCTGTCTGGCTGCTTGTTTAAGTTCAAGTTCACGTTTCTGACGTAGCATTTCCTGAAGTAATTTCTGTTTGACTGACTGACATTTTTCTTGATAATTATCTGTTGAAAATATCATTGTAAAATAAATAATACACTACATCTGGATATACATCAGTAAGATTGGTACAAATGTAAACAAATATAATTCGAACTGATACCAGGATGATAACAAAGTGATCTGTGATTGTGTTAAAGTGCCAAGTACAATACTGGAATCTGAGAGAGGAATTCAAAAGTAACGATATATTAAGGGGCCATATTAAGACTGTAGTTAGATTAGATGGGGACAAAATGGGTGTTGAAGTGCCAAGTACTACTGGATTCTTAGAATGCAGACGCATCGATACGTTAAAAATATAGTACGATCAGGTTGGAACAAAAAAAGGGTAATACAGTGCCAAGTACAACACTGGAATCTGAGAGTGGAATTCAAAAGTAACGATATATTAAGACTATAGTTAGATAAGATGGTAACATAAATGGTGCTGCAGTGCCAAATACTACTGGAATCTTAGAATGCAGACGTATCGATACGTTAAGAATATAGTAAGATCAGATGGGGACAAAAATGGTGTTGAAGTGCAAAGCACTTCCTGGAATCTGAGAATTCAGAAGTATCGATATATTAAGCCTATAGTTAGATTATGCGGGGACAAAAGGTGTTGAAGTGCCAAATGCAATACTGGAATTTGAGAATTTAGAAATATTGATATGTTATGACTATAGTTAGATTAGATGGGGACAAAAAAGGGTATTGCAGTACCAAGTACAATACTAGAATCTTAGAGTGGAGTCAAAAGAAACGATTTATTAAGACAGTAGATAGATTAGATGGGGACAAACAGGGTGACAAAGTGCCAAGTACTACTGGATTCTGAGAATGCAGACGTATCGATACGTTAAAACTATAGTTAGATTACATGGGAACAAAAATAATGTTAAAGTGCCGAGAACAATACTGCAATCTGATAATTCAGAAGTATTGACATGTTAAGGCTGCAGTAGATTGAATGGATGCAAAAAGAGATTTAGGATATTTAAACAGCATACACTTCAGCCTTATTTACTATGTACCAAAATGTATGTAACTGTGTTATTTGTAGGAAAACAATCAAAATTTTACATCAATCGAACTTGTAGAAGAAACGTGACAAAATGTTTGTTTTCTTAAACATTTCATATATTTGAAGCTGTTCTTAAGAATTAGGCAAAAACGTGCACTTTACTGATTAAATAGATTACTGCTATAATTAATCAGAAAATAAAGTACATTGTTTATAATCAGACGAACGATGCCAAATCGGAAACACCTATTTTACTTTGTTTTGCACTCTTTGCGTCACTGTTAACCACCATGTTACCATTATATTTTACCCTTGACGAATTATGCTGTAACAATGAAAAAAACAAACATATATGCTTCTGTATATTCTTCTTACTTCCAACACTAACTCTCGGGTATTGAAAGTTTGATGGTAACAATGCAATCATATGTTCTTTAGGTAGATAAAACAATTACCATTTTGATTATCGTTGTTGCTTTCAGCTTGACTATGCTCACTAGGTGGTTGTCCTGTTGCTGACTGGAGTTTTTCTACCCATAATTCCATTTCATCTCTGCTGTCCGCGGATAAATATGTAGAAGGGACTTCCTAAATTAAAAGATGACAGTGGTATTGCATTACTATCACAGTGTACACGCAGAAAAAAAATACATGGTTAAATTTTGAATTAAGATGAATAAGATGTGTAATATGCGTCAAATAAAAAGCAATCTAACCATACACAAAACTCTAAAGGACATCTTAACACACAGTCTTCACAGGTTCACAGAGGTCTGTTCAATGTTTTCAATCGCTTTGAGTCTAAACACTTAACTAAGTTTAACATCAATTATAAACTTAAAAAGATTTAATGTGTTTAAATATGTTGAGTAGGTTGACGATACTTATCAAAGCATACAAATAAGAAATATCTAAGTTTTGATAGAGACACATCAAAACCAACGAGAAATGGGAATATTTACATTGCATGTGATAAATCTAGAACATCACTCCACTTGCAGCAGTTTTTCACCTCGATAAATGTTTTACAATTTTACATCACGAAAGGTTTAGAATGACTATAAATGGATACACCAAGAGTCCAACATTTTTGTAAGGATTAAGTCAAACGAAAAGAGTACTAACCTCGTGGGCAAGTTTTATTGCAAATCTTTTCCCTCTAAACTGGTCAATTAGAGATGACACTTTGTAACCATGGAGATCTTGTATATCAACTGTTACTGTGTCATCTTCAGTTAAAAAGGAGAAAAGTGTTCCATCCTTTAAGGCATACCAGTATCTGTAAATTCACAAATAGTTTTATATATATAAATATATGAAATGCGTTGTTCGATGCGTAGTAATACTATACACGTCAGAACTCATTCAAAACATCACTATTAATCTAGTATGTTTTTTTAAATCCTGCTGCTAGCCTACGGTTTTTCTGATTAACCCGGTCGTGTTATTTTAGGCGTAATTTATTGTATGCATGTAACAGGAATGATCTGATATATCTGGCATCTAAATGATAAAGAAATCTGCAAAGCGAAACCTGAATTTGAAAAAAAGATACTTGAGACAGACCGCCCAATCTCAGATAATACAAAATAAAGAAATGAAGAACGAAAGTTCAATTAATGATGCTTAAAAAGCAAAAATCTAATACACACTAAGACACTATTTGATGTTTATATCTCAATATTTGATTATTATTCGTTAGTGTTGCTGTTGGTTGGAATGACTCAATTTACTTTAATATAAAAAGAACACACAAAACCCCAAAAGTATTCTAGTGCAGTACTACAAACAGCAAAAGTGGGAAATGAGGGGCGACATAAATTCTGCAATATTTATAGACCATGTAAAGGTATTGAAATAAAGATAAACGAAATTGTTCCGCTGTCTTTGAACGAGCAATTTCTCCAACACCATGCATCTTTCCTGTCAATACGAATAATTCAAATAATAAATTAAAAATACATGTATGCTCCAAGTCAGTGAAATTAAATGAGAATTATATGAGAACACAGATATGTTAAGAATTTTGTGTTTTTAGGTAAATAGTATGTCACGATAAATAATGAATCAAACTAAAATAATGTCTAAAATATATGTCAACATTGCTGTTACCATGACGTCAGAAATGCCAGTATTTATATAATTATAACATCCAACTCCCCCTCGAACCCAACAATAACCAAGAGGTTGTCAAAATGACATCAAACTATGTCTACATTATAAAGAAATATGAAGATGTGGTATGTGATATTTTGATGTCATTTTTATAGCTATGAACATGATGAAGGGCCATAACTCCTGAAAAGCAAATGTGAAAATCGTCAAAATTGAAATTGACCTAAAAAACAATAATATCATCAAAATGAATTACCTGATCCATTCACCGTTCACTAATCTCCTTTCCAGACCACCACATATTGGACAACTCCCGAGACTACTAGGTGTTATTTTCTTGACTGTTAATGGTTTGTGTCGTTTCCGAGTAGATGCTGGTGAATCTGGACAATAATTGTCAGCCATGTCAGTACGCGCTTTTATGTGAAATGAATGTGATCTTCTTACTTCTCGTCCGGTTGCTCCCTGTAAGTACAGAAAAACAAAACTTAAGCCGTCTCACAAATAACTGTATAATGTCCTTTATTCAAAATATTATTCTTAGGAGATGAAAAAAAAAATGTCTGCACACACATTATATAATCCACCTTGTTTTTGTGGTTTCAGATTTTATAAAAACACGACAATGGACAAATATCCAATATAAGATGTATAAGTAAGGATATACATGCTGACATGTTAAAATAAGTATAGATATCAAATCCCAAAGCGTCTCACAAATAACTGTTTAATGTACTTGATTCGAAATATTATTCTTTGGAGTTGACTCAAGAGGTTACAAAATAGAAGTCTGCACATACGTTATATAATCCACCTTGTTTTTGTGGTTTCAGATTTAATTTACTCCTCTATTTAATTAAAAAATGCTTAATACACGACAATGGACAAATATCCAATATATGTAAGGATATATATATGCTGGCAAGTTAATAAGAAGATATCGAATCTCAAAGCGTTGAAAAATACGACAGTAAAAATCTCATAAAATCTCGTTATAATCTCTCTAACAAGATACTTAATTCTTTGACTAGAATCTACAAACTATAAATGACAGTTTCAATCAGTTTATCTATAGTAAAATGAACTTTAATCTTTAATTCAATATACGTTTAAGTATACAACAGCATCGCTTTATTTAATGATAAGGTTTTCTGAATATTACAAAAGCGTGGCGAGACATAAAAGCAAGATGAAACACGAATGATGGGCATGCAATTGGTGCCACGCAATTATTGTCAGCTGTTGGAATGTCAGTGTGGAAGTTTATTTCATTTCGATAGTTATATATTTGTTTTCTTGTATATCAAAGAAATCTAATAAGTCATGTTAATGTAGATAAAATGAATAACGATTTTTTTATTGTATTATGCACGCTTTAATTTTATTTGCTTGCCTAATATTTTTTTTGTTTTCGTTACTTTGGTTGAGGTTTTTCCTACATTCTTTTCTATAAAACATTACATACGTAATGATTAATAAGAAACATGTAGATTTTATGATATCAAAATTAGCAATCATATGAGGGCACTTCTACGTATATAAACATAATGTGAAAGATGAACCTATTCAGTGAAGGAAACCCAATTTTTACTTGTGACGAATATGACCTATTGACATATACATAATGCTTATCGCTATTGGCACAAGTGAAATATATAATGATGGAAGGTGCAAATATTATATGCATGTTCAGGACGGCCATGAATTGTATTATTGGTTGGTAGCTTAACGTCCAGCGGCAAATATTATATGCATGTTCAGGACGGCCATGAATTGTGTTATTGGTTGGTTGCTTAACTTCCAACGGCAAATATTTCATGCATGTTAAGGGCGACAATAAAATATATATTTTATATGAATGTTTATTACATGTCTATGATAGATCGTCTTCGCTACCCAGACAAGGACACTTTTTAATAACTTAATATATAACCAAATGTATATAAAAGTGGTAGCAAAATAGGTCATTTAACTTTATTACAACCTTATTGGTGGCAGGTAGCATTTCTTTCTTAATTTCTGTTCTAAATATGATAATTTACATTCAAAATTTTGGAGGAGGCATGCATGTTAACTATTTATTATTGTCAATGTTGCATGTTTGTATTGTTTATTATTCCTTTTTGTTATTTAGTAACAATCCTATTGTTTTGAACTTTTACAATAATAAAATATTCTATCGTATCTTTTTCATCTTATCTAATTGGATAAAAAAGGAGAATGTTCTAAAAAAAGAAGGAATGATGGAATCTTTGTCAAACTAGAATGTGCTAGTAGTCTAAATTCATTATTGTGAAGCGATATTACCTAATCACCAAGGATAAAGAAAGTTAGCAAACATTCTAGTATATAATTTGAGGTTATCAACCTGGTATAAAGTCAGGATAACTCTAAAAAAAAAAAACCATGTAAATGAACAATACTAGAACTCGAACTAAGTGTACATAATCGAAGTTCACAAATCTTTAAAACTGGAAGTGAAATGTGTATAATTGGACAATCTGTATCATGTCATTCCCCCCTCAATACATCCCCCCCCAAAAAAAAAAACAATGAAAAGAAAACAATGCCTATGCCAGAAAATCAGGCACAAAAAGCGAAGAAAAATCTGAAAAAAATAATCAGTGCAAATACGCTAAGTCTCTACGTCTCCATCATTCATCCATATTTGTTATATAATGGAACAACATAGTTTATGAATGAACTCGGGGTTTGAATATTGTACATCTAGAATAGAATATTTGGTGAAATATCTATTCCACCCAGGTTAACGCGTTAAAGCAAATTATTTTTTCTTGCTTTTTAATACGACGACAATTTGTGCAAAATATCTTGCTGCTGATAACATAATCTAAACAAATATTATATCTTCAGCAATGTATGGTTAATGGGGATGATATAGAGTTAAAAATATTTGTACAAGCTTTCAAAAATAATCTCATGATCTTTGCATTATATATATTGGTTTTCAATAAATATATAAACATAAATTATGTCAAAATGTTTAAAATATCTCACCGTGGCATGATTCTACTGAACTGAACTTGTCTAGGGTCAATTTCATAAATCGGTAATGACGTACATGTACACAATCACCAAATTTCCCCCAAAACAAACTAATAAATTGAACCTGAAGACAGACATTATTATCTGTTCTTTGTTCCAGTTGTTGTCTCTTTGACGTATTCCTCTTTACCATTCTCAATTTTAGGCCGCAACTGTAGTATACAAAAAGATTGACAGACAGACGTACGGACAAAAACAACAATAGAAGAAAAAGATGAACGGAGACACAAACGAACAAAAATAACTGTTGTAGAAAAGGATGGACGATCAGCCGTACAGACACAAACAACTGTAGTATAAAAGGATGGACGGACAGACGTACAGTAAAAACAACTGTACAAGAAACTACGAAAAAAGGATGGAAGGACAAATAGACTGAACAGTAAATACCGTATACTATAGAAGCTGAACAGTAAATACCGTATACTATAGAAGCTGAACAGTAAATACCGTATACTATAGAAGCTAAACAGTAAATACCGTATACTATATAAGCTGAACAGTAAATACCGTATACTATAGAAGCTGAACAGTAAATACCGTATACTATAGAAGCTGAACAGTAAATACCGTATACTATAGAAGCTGAACAGTAAATACCGTATACTATAGAGGCTGAACAGTAAATACCGTATACTATAGAAGCTGAACAGTAAAAACCGTATACTATAGAAGCTGAACAGTAAATACCGTATACTATAGAAGCTGAACAGTAAATACCGTATACTATAGAAGCTAAAAGTTTACTACCGTATACTATAGAAGCTAACAGTTTACTACCGTATACTATAGAAGCTAACAGTTTACTATCTACGATTCGAAATTCTTATATGATGAACATAAATCTTATTAAATGTTTGGAAATATCTTGTTAGAAGAAAAAAACATATTTGTATTGTTGCTTTTTCTTGTTAAAATGCTCGATGATTTGTCAATGACACAAGGAACACATTAACCTTGTTATAATAGAATATGTATACATATGTATGTATAACACATTGTTCCAATTAAACAAGGTCACAATACTTTGAGATAAAAATGTCCTCCCTATACGGAAAGCCATTTTCCCTATGCAACAAAGATATTTCAAATCTATTGAGAATTTATTGAAATTAACTTTTGTACTTTCTGTAAACGCCCACGTTTCTAAGAAAAATATAATATTGAAGATAATCTAAGTTGTATATTTCAAATATTCGGTGTAAATTGTGATGCAATATAAATGTTTTATGGCCTAATTTAAATGTATTACAATATTGTTGAACAAGTTAGTGAATGGCCTGCTTATATATAATAGTAGCCACTTTTTACATTCCAATAGGAAATAGTTGCCATCGAAAAAGTTTTGGAATATAATGCCGATCTTGTTAGCCTTCCAAAACCCTACAGTGCAACTCGTTTAAACCCTATGTTCATTGCATAATGGATCAGATACAAATGCACTCTCAGTTTGCTAAGTTTTAGTCAACGACCTGGGAAGTTCCGACCAAAGAGCTCAAATGGCATGGCATATTGTAAACTAAATGTCTGTATTACTAACCACAGAACATAAAGCGTCTTGGTTCAACTTGCATATATCAATAAACAAAGATTCGGGGTATACGACAACGAGACAGCATCCAAACAAAATAGCTTGGGAACCCAGTAAAACTTGATATATTCTCGCGACGCAAGTTCAGCCACTCAATATATAAGAGAATGGAAACGGGGAATGTGTCACAGAGACAACAACTCGATCAAAGAGCAGAATACAGCCCAAATCTGACAAAATATGAGTTATTTCAATAGAAACTATCTAAGATCTACCGTCATTGCCATAATCCTCAAATGAAAAATAAACCAAGCATTCATGAAGATTTAACAAAAGATCACCTCGGACTGGGAGATCTCTGTTGTGTTGCAAACTTATGGTGGTAAATAATACGATTCTTGTTTTGGTAAATTTGTGAAATTTAAAAATATTTACAACAAAGGCTGTTTTGATAATGTCTTTTTCACGTTTTACATCACTGCGGTTTAGCTAATTACCCATTCAAGATTAAACACTAACGTTCCTCTCTGGCTGTTTAATGGGAACCAATACATAACAAAATCTCAAAATATAAATAGAGTATGAACAGTTACATCTGCAAGTGTTTTATTTATGAGGGTGGTCGTAAGAAAAAATAGATTAGATTAACTATTAAATGGGTTTAAAATTAGATCATCAGCGAGAACAAACATCGAGTGGTTTTAATTGATCTTCCATGGAACTTAGCTTAAAACAGTAAATCGGTAAGGTTAACGTGAATGAAATGTGATAATATAAATGGCGAAAGTCTGTATTCAATTTATTTTTGGTAAAATATTTCATAGGGAAAAAAATCTTAAAATTATAAAGTTATAATGTAATCAAGATTTTGATTGGTAACATATTTCAAAGAAAAAATTATAAACTTTTAATTACAAATTCAAAATAATATTTACTTTATATCATCTTGTAAACATTTAATCAAACGGAAGCTGTATTATATCGCAGATTAAGTAAAAATTAAAAATAAAGTTCTGAAATGATTGAACCAAATGGTAAAGCTGAGCTAAGTTTATAAAGTTCCATTACATGGAATGGCGTACTTGTAAGAATTTACATGTTTTACTACACAATATGAACTGTACAATGGTCAACATGGCCAATAACACATAGTTTTCATACCAGAAACATATATAATGTGTGCCTTTGACATGTTTACATTAATTTATTAGTAAACATGTCTATCATGGCATTCTAGGTCAAAATATATACATGAAAAGAAAAAAAGAAAAGAAACAATAGCCTGGATTTAAAACAAGAGTACGTTTTAATGGCCTTCAATATATACAGTGTATATCTTTTTCTTCTACAATTTACCGAAAATATCAAAGATACTATAAAGATTTAAAATTCAGGATACACCGAGTTAGTCAAACGTATATCAACTTTTGATTATTGATTGTATAAATAAAACTATATCTATGTTAATCTTTTGATTATAGCATGGCTCTGCCTGGTATTGTCATAATGTTTTCAGTTCAAACGTGCACATATCGCTGCCTGGCATTGTCATAATAAATTCAATTTAAATGTGCACAAGCCTGGTATTGTCAAAATAACTTACACATACAAATGTATCGGTCTGCTATTGTACTTTAAGTTCAGTTTACATGGTTGCATGTCTCGGTTTGTTATGGTCTATTTTTCATGCCGCTGATTCATGTCTCGATTTTGGATTTTTCATTTGATATTTAGATATTCTCTGAATTCCCTTGCAGGGCAAATTATAATAGCCGTCTTGTGTTCATTTCAAATCCGTTCAATGTTCAAAATAAGTATACAAACCTAAAGACATTGGTTCTGGATTGTTTGAAAAGTTTATAAATTATGATTGTATCATCCCCCCTTTTTTGAGTGACCTTGATTTGAACAAAAACATATTGTGTATTGGTTCTAAAATATTTAATAGAAATAACTGTTTGCAATGCAGTAAAAACTGGAAAGCATTCCTAATCTTAACAAATATATATTTGTATCATCCCCCTTTGTTATTGACCTTGAAATGAGCAAACACATATAGTATGTATTGGTTCCAAAATATTTAATAGAAATAACTGTTTGCAATGCAACAAAAACTGTAATTCTTATCAATAATTCATACTATGAACATTACTTCAGGGTTGTAACGACCTGGTAAAGACATAAAGACGGATGTTTTATCTCTGCAACACTTGCTCTTCTATCCCACTATCTATCAAAAGATGATAGAGATACATTTTTCCAATACAGATATGTAGATCAGGAAACATAATAATAAATACCATTAAAACCAAAGTCAAAAGGAAATACGGTAATTTAAAACCAATTTTACACTTGCTCGACTTTTGAAGTCATTCAAAATGATGTAGAAGTTTAAACAAGCTTCATTTTATTATAGAAGTTTTAAATATGTCCAATAAATTATATCACTTGACGTTAAATTTAAACTTATTTTTATGATTCACTGCTGGAGATTTTAATATATAAAATAAGGTCAGAAATTATTATTCGTTTTGTGAAAGAAAAGAGACACAAAGGTTACTAAAAACTAGCATATATAAGATATTTTAAAAGTAGAATGGATGTTCAAATACAGTCAGACTCATGGCAGAATTTACATGCTAGGTACGTAGGACTTCAAAAGTTAAAATTTAAATATTGCCTACTTGCAGTTTACATATATCCCAAGAAGAATAAAACTTCCCTGTTGTCAAAATAAGCAGCATAAGTAAAAACAATTGCAAAACAACTAAATATTTTAAAGTCTAAATGAAAATATATATATTTTTTTGTATTCAAAGTCAGGTTGCTTTATCATAATATATCAGCAACATATAATAGTAAAAACTTACTGCAAAAATAAAATATAGAAATTCACTATAACCAAGTAGCGGAAACGATTCCCTTGTAAAACAACAAATCAAATGAACCTACCTGCGAATTGATTGAATTTATCAATGCTCCTATTTCAAAATATAAACAAATCTGGTTGAACCACAGATTGTGATGACGTGATAGCGAAGTCTCTACAACTCTAGCGAATTACGTAGAGACGTGAGGTTTTGTAATATAATTGAACTAAAAGTTTACTATGCAATTTTCTGTTAATAAAACACTTAAAACCTATCATTAAAACGTCTTACAGATTGTAATGAAGGGTTGTTCAGCATTATTTATGTATGTTCAACAAATATTTAATGATCAGGTATTTTAGTGATTGATTTTTATTTACATTAAGGTCTCGATCGCACCCTCTAGTGTTTGTTTCTGCTATCTAAGATGTATAATATGTTAAGAGATTGAAAAAAAGGTCGGGTAAAATCATAAGTGGTTCGATCAACAAGTAACTTCCAATAAAACGCAAATTCCATTCAGAAAAAACCCTGTCTTAAAAAGCATGTATTACGTTAGTTCTTTAGGGTCTACCACAAAATTGGGGCATGCAGGTACATGTAAATTACAAACAGTCTACTTGCACCATGTCGCCGTACAATAGACCCCACAAGAGTTTGTGTTGTTGTATGAGACATTTTCACGTAAATTGTCCCATCATTCTTTATACCAAGCACCTTCAATTTTGAACTTCTAAGTGGCTTTCCTTTTCAAATGTTCTGTGTTTATATTATTATATTACTGATAAGTAAAATTATATAATGCAAAATGATGTAAATTTACCTGTAAACAGTTGAATCTTTTCAATATTTTCCATTTTGAATTGGATCTCCTGCTCATTTTATAATAAAATCCATAAAATATGTCGTTAGAAATTAATAACCAGTTGTGTGGTGCATTGTTGCATGTATAAATATAACGATTTACACGTTTTTATAAGCATTATAAGGCCACAGAAATGGATTTACTATATTATCAAAGCAAACATGTTTTTTTCTTCATAAATACATTGCACTATCCGGCAAGGTTAACCTCGAATTCCTTGCAGCGTTTTTAAAATACACAGACGATAAGTCATCCCAGAATCGTTTTTCATGAAATCCGAACGCAATGTTCTATTTCACAAATAAACTATCAATTTAACCGATTCAAGGCAAATACGAAAAACTTTCATGTGGCCTTAATTTAAACAGTTTTACAGATTATGTGCAGGTTAACAATAGAAAAATATTTCGAAAGGCCAAGTACCTTCGACTTTTTAATAACAATTTAATTCTATAAATCTTTCCTAAATGATTTGAACAAGTACCATTACTTTATCATACACAACATAGGGTGAATTCGTTTCATTCGCCTCTAGTTTAAAATGAAGCTTAGCCATCTTAATTGGAAAGATAAAGCATGAAATAAATGTAATTTACTTAATTAGAAATAAATGATGTACTTTGCTAGAGGATGGTTCAAAATTATAGATTCTTTATTTATTTACCAAGTTACAGCTGATTTCATTGATTATGTAGGGAAAGGTAGAATTCTTGGTTAGCTTGCTTGTTAGCTGAACTGTGAAATCATTATTAGGTTAGGTAAACTACCCTCATTTAAGAGTAGACTAGTCCGACATATAACCAATCTATCTGTCTGTAAGAGTGTCTACTTTGAAAAGAGGGTAATATACCTTACCTTATAGCGACTTCACGGTTCAACTAACAAGCAAGCTAACCAAGGATTCTACCTTCCCCTACACACTCAATAAAATCGGCTGTAATGGTTTAGAGAAAGACGGTTTTACGTAAATAACATACGGATTATGTGCAAGACAAATTTGTATAAACAAGGATAAACACACGAGAGATTGATGAAAAACTGGGAGAACGAATTTCTGTATTCATTATTCTTATAGATTTCCAAATATTTTTCAATACTCTAATGTTTTTTAAGGATTAACTGACGACTTCTAATCATTGACTCCGTTTGATAGGACGGTAGCTCTTTTGGTTTTTATTAGATCTAGACTAGTCCGACAGATAACCTATCTATCTGTCTGTAAGAGTAGACTACTTTGAAAAGAGGATAGTATACCTTACCTAATAACGACTTCACGGTTCAGCTAACAGCAAGCTAACCAAGGATTCTACCTTCCCCTACACACTCAATAAAATCGGCAGTAATGGTTTAGAGAAAGAATGTTTTACGTAAATAACATACGGATTATGTGCAAGACAAATTTGTATAAACAAGGATAAACACACGAGAGATTGATGAAAAACTGGGAGAACGAATTTCTGTATTCATTATTCTTATAGATTTCCAAATATTTTTCCATACTCTAATGGTTTTTTTTAAGGATTAACTGACGACTTCTAATCATTGACTACGTTTGATAGGACGAAAGCTCTTTTGGTTTTTATTAGATCTGTACAATTTAGAATATATAGCGCAATTTATCATACATCTATTTAGAATTACAAAGTACACAGTACCTTTCCTGTCTAACAATTCAAGGCCATCTACCTGTTTCTATATATAAAAAATAACCAGTGTTCTATACCTACACGAGATAATCTTAACTTTTAAGAAAAAACATTGTAATATTCATGCCAATCAAAGTTTTTTTTTAAAACGTAATCCGTTTGTAAAGTTTACCAGTTGAAATTCCAAAGCTTTCTGATACTCTTTAATCCGAAGCATTTATCCAACTATTTGAAACCGCATATTTCTAAAATCAACACGAACAACTTCAAATAAAAAATGATTCAGATTTGATATAAAACAAAGCACGGACAATGCTCCTGGCTTACCTAGTGCAGCCTAAATGTGCATGAAATGTATGTTCTATGTCTTCTATGTTTTAATATTTGTATTGTGTATGATTTTATGTAAATGTATGAATTTGTCGGTTATAAAAGCTCAGAGAGCTTATGTTTATTTGTTATGTAACATGCCGACTATAAATAAAGCTTTGAATTGAATGAATTGAACTGGCTTGGAGCAGGTGCTTGAATGATATGTGGCTTGATTTGTGCGATCTCAAACATCCAGCTTTTAATTGCGGTTTTGCGTTTGACAAAAAACACAGTAACATAAATTTGACTTGATTTTCCAATATCAAATGTTATTATTAAATTTTTTATTTGAATCGACCAAATGCACACCTGATACGCTCTGATTTATAAACAACTTTTATATGTGAAGTTTGATTGCAACGTTCTTTAGTTATGCAGAAAAAGGTATGTGCATGCTGAGCATACTTACTAAATTGTTGAACCGAAATTAATACTAAGATATAAACCCATTGATATAACGTTATTGCTTTAAGTAGTTAATTTAAAGAAGAATCAGTCGTTTTGATATTTTATGATAAAATTTTGAACAGGATGCACAATTTTAAGTTTTATATATTAGATGTGTCGATAAAATTGTAATAAATGAGAAATAAAATAACTTTTAAGTAAAGTACAAAAGTTGGAAAATGTTACACGCGTTTTTTTTTTTAGAAAAAAAAATTAATTTGACAAAGTGGCAAAAAATTAATAATACAAATATGAAAAAAAACATTTTAGTCTTGCGTCAAACATTGAGTAAGTGGTTGATATCCCCCTCCCTCTAATACCAAGTTCCGTGATTGAACAACACTATAGCATAATAAAAAAATCTTTGTCAATAAATTTAATGCATGATACCAACAAAAGAAAAACAAAGCGAAAAACAACAAGAGTGCACACGCTGAAATGTCTCGCCTTCTTTACTAATCATTGATATTATGTTGATAGTCCTAAGTATAAAGCTTTATTACAACTGTCACATAAACTTAACATTAACCAAGATAGCTAAATAAAGACCAGTGAACCATGAAAATGAGGTCAAGGTCAGATGAACCATGCCAAGCAGACATATACAGCTAACAATGCTTCCATACAACAATTACAGTTGACCTATTACTTGTAGTTTAAGAAAAAAAGACCAAAACACAAAAACTTAACACTGTTCAATAAACCGTGAACATGAGGTCAAGGTCAAATAAAACCTGCGCCACTGACATATAGATCATAAAATATTTCTATACACCAAATATAGTTGACCTATGGCTTATAGTTTTTAATTAGATAAAGAGACCAAAACTCAAAAACTTAACTTTGACCACTGAACCATGAAAATGAGGTCAAGGTCAGATGACACCTGCTCGCTAGACATGTACACCTTACAATCATTCCATACAACAAATATAGTAGACCTATTGCATAAAGTATGAGAAAAACAGACCAAAACACAAAAACTTAACTATAACCACTGAACCATGAAAATGCGGTCAAGGTCAGATGACACCTGCCAGTTGGACATGTACACCTTACAGTCCTTCCATACACCGAAGTTACTAGCCCTACTGCTTATAGTATCTGAGATATGGACTTGACCACCAAAACTTAACCTTGTTCACTGATCCATGAAATGAGGTCGAGGTCAAGTGAAAACTGTCTGACGGGCATGAGGACCTTGCAAGATACACACATACCAAATATAATTATCCTATTACCTTTAATAAGAGAGAATTCAACATTAAAAAAATCTGAACTTTTTTTTCAAGTGGTCACTGAACCATGAAAATGAGGTCAAGGACATTGGACATGTGACTGACGGAAACTTCGTAACATGAGGCATCTATATAAAGTATGAAGCATCCAGGTCTTCCACCTTCTAAAATATAAAGCTTTTAAGAAGTTAGCGAACGCCGCCGCCGTAGCCGCCGTAGCCGCCGCCGCCGCCGACGGATCACTATCCCTATGTCGAGCTTTCTGCAACAGAAGTTGCAGGTTCGACAAAAACCAAGATGAAGCCCACACAAATGTTCAATTTGATGTACAGTTTAAAATCATTTACTTTAATTGTAAAATAGAAAATAAGGTTACAGGGTTTAGGTTGACATTAAATGAGAGATGTGGTTTTGAAGATGTCCAAACTTATTTAATTTTAAGTGTTTTGTACTTGTAACTCTATTCAAAACGATTAACTTATGTTTCAAAGGTTCACTCTGTATTTTTATATTAAGTACAAAGTAACTTCAAGCTATAAAATAGTTACGGAATTAAACATGCACAAAAGGCGTATATTCTGAGTCAAGTAGTATAATTTTAATGACTCTTTGTGTGAACATCCAAGTTATATAGTAAGTGAAAATAAATTCTTAATAATCAAAAGGATGCTTAAAACTAGCATATTAAAAAAATCCAAAACAAGCGCAAAGTACAAAGCTATCTCCCGCACAATGTCAGACGTTTTTAACACCAATAAATCAAATTTACAAATACAGATTTATGCATTTTAATGTTCAACTTTTTCATGGCCCATCATACTTTTGTCCATAAAGGGACACATTAATGTATGTTTCCCATCCGGTAATACACGAATATATATTATCGTTAATATAATTATTTGACCAGAACACACATTAAAAGGTCAAATTGCCATTGGGTGTATAACAAATGTCAAGTTATATATAAATAAAGCTATGATCTAACCATTACTTAAAGTAGATTTTTATACTAAATAATAGATTACCAGAGGCGGAAAATAGTTTCTACTTTTGTTAATTTAATATCAACAACATACAAGCTCGATTTATCGAGCCACTATTATCGAATGGTCACTGAATTGTTCGAGTAACTAATAACTAAAATTTTAATTCAGAGATTTTTATAAATTAGTGAGAGAATTAAAGCATTCGAGAGCAAAAGATATGTAAACCAGATTTCAACGCCCTAATTTGTATATCTTTATCTAAGGAACTAACAAATCGTTTATGGATATATTGTTAGCGCCGTATAAAGCTCACCAAAAATACAAAAATAACCGCAACTTTTGACAACTTTCAAACCAAAAAACTCATTTATTTAGGATTGAACAGCTTGACTTTTAAAAGGTAAAAACGTCCTTTATCTGTCACTGTAGGAGACATAAAGTTGGCATTTATGGTCGTAATAGATATAACAATAACATATATTATAAATCGTAAACTTTCAATTCAAGAAAGCCCATCAAAAGTATCATGTTTAATTTGAACTCTTTAGCATGTCGCGATGGAATATTTCAAGTGAAAGTATGAAATCAGATATCAATAGAAATAGGTAATTTTTGTATCAGAAATGTTACGTTTATTCGGTACAATGTCATATATATATGTATATCGAAATAGGAGATTACAATCGCCTCTTTCTTTGAAACTTATCCCTTTAATTTTCAATGCACCCTAGTTTCCGTAACAGGTCACTTTTAAGATATGCGCATAAATGATCTAAACATGCAATTCAGGGTTACACCATTAAGATCTTAAGCAAAGATGCAACACATTTAAATGTGTTTATATTTTCCAATAACACTATGGTTAACAGTTTCTTAAAAGCTCTATCTTGACATGCGCCAATAAGTTTCTCAACATTTACTCCTACCTCAGGAAATTGCAAAGAATAGAAAGATCTTGCATGTATACTTTCTCAATTAAAGATGTTGTGCCATCATCCTGCTTTAAGCATATACCAGATTTGCTATCCCTTATTCATATGCCCCTCTGGAGTTAAAACATAAAACCTTCCATGAATAAACACATTTTTGCCTTTCAATAATTTAGATTCGAAGCATCCTTAGTGAGACCACAACCAACCGTGTACGTCGAAAGCAATACATTCGGTGCTTTTTACTCATAACTTATCAATTATCAGAACGTATTAAAATCAATCATTATTTTAAGAAATGCGAAAAACAGATTGATATAGCATTTCATTAAAAAATTTGACTAGCTTTGCAGTCAAACTTGTGGTATGCTTTAATGTTTGAAGATAAAACATGATAACAACTTACTGTGTAGTTAGAACATACCTATCCGAAATGTCACACGAGTTGACCAAAGTCCTGTTATATACAAGTCAACAATTTTATATTTGATATTGTAGCATATATAACGCCTGCAATTCCATTAAATGTCAAAAATCAATCGCCATCGAATATTTGGCCCAATAAATGTTTATACTATCATGTCTTCATGATGTTACATGCAGATAAATATAGTAACTTTTCTGTTGTGGACAAAGTTAATGGGTATGAGGGTATTCAATCATTCTCAGATTAACCCCTAAAAGGCCAAATCGGCAAATACTCCGCTTTTCAATCTTACTAAAACTTTCTAATGAATTCATATATTAGGAACATCAGAGATGAAAAGAATTCTTTCCATATTTTACGAGAATTAAATTTGGCCTCTTTCAGGTCATTTGCATACTACATAAAAGGACATTTATTGTGCTAGATATAAAATAGCAATCAACTTGTAACGATGGCGTGTGACATATGGATAATAATTTATACATTAACAAGACCAAGTAAACAAGTCGTAGGTGTATAAAGGGTCGAATTTCCGGAACTTAAATTACATAGATATAAGAAGATGTGGTATGAGTGCTAATGAGACAACTCTCCATCCAAGTCACAATTTATAAAAGTAAACAATTATAGGTCAAAGTTCGGTCTTCAACACGGAGCCTTGGCTCACACCGAATTAAGAACAAGCTATAAAGGGCCCCAAAAAAATACTAGTGTAAAACCATTCAAACGGGAAAACCATCTATTCTATATAAAAAACAAGAAATGAGAAATACTTATAAACCACATCAACAAACGACCACCACTGAACATCAGAGTCCTGACTTAGGACTGGTGCAAAAAAACAAAAATGCAGCCGGTTTTAACGTTTAATAGGTACCGACCTTAACCCTTATCTGAAACAATAGTGCAACATCACAACACAAAGGCCATTTGTCCATTGAAATTACCAAAATCAGCAATAAATCGCAATTTACTTGGTCTGACCACTGAAAAATTACAAACAATTTATAAAATGCAAAAAGGGTCGAATTTCCGTAATTCAAAATTACATGTTTACATGTTACTTTCAAATTGTTTAGTTAAATTGATGTTCTCTATCGTTGCATACCTTTTAAAATAATTTGTCATACGAAATAATTTATTTGTAGGGAGATGAAGGCAAATTTGTAAATATATGTGAAATCTGTGCATTCTCTGACTAATTTGAATTCATCAACCTACAACAAAGGCAACATGTTGCCCGGGGGAGAGTGAAGTTAAGGTCACGTGTGCTGTTCCAACATAAATCAAATTATATCCCGCTTAATATAATTTCACTGCAATATAAATAGACATTTTTATTACCTTCAGTGTTCTTATTTAGCATACAATTAAAACAATATGACAAAGACGTGTTATTTAATAGTGCCATTACGAACATGTACTATAGGTCGTAGTCAGTACTGCGTTAAATATTTACATGGTAAAAACACATATTATGTATGCAGACTGCAGTGCATATATGCGGGGGTATAGGTCACTGGCGATTCTTGATTTATCTCTCATGGGAACCGTTGTCGTTGCTAAGCAATATTTACAGAGAATATTTTATAATGTCAGATAACAGGCTTTTATACTTTTTTTTTGCATGACATTCTTGAAGCAAAAATGGTTGAAATACTAAAAATCTTTAAAATCAGTAAGGTTGTATTTTAAAACCTTGATAAACCATAATCGACATACTATGCCTAAGGCAAGCATGAACACATTTTCCCCCTCTGTGAACGTCATCAGGAGATTGTGAGATTCCGTCCCAAATCTTGATGGTAAAATATAGCATAGTACACTGACATATTGGATCAGCTTGGTCAATAAAGTCATCAGAGATACCCATGTAGGATTAATTTGTTGTACGCCAGATCTATACCCGTTCGCCTACAAAAGAATCGCCATTAACGCTCGAATCAAAAAGTTAAAAAGTAAAAAAAAAAAAAAAAAAATCGAAGTTGGAGGAAAGTACGTTATCTTTTCCACTGTACCCTAAATTATATGCACGATCATAAATTACATGCACGATCAGTCAATTGAGATTACATGTATACTCGATAAAATAAATGGTAGAGTTTGATTAATAAATCAATTGATTTTAAGTTTAAGACATACACTCTGTAATTTATCATTCGACAGGTCCTGCTTACGTGGGCTAATATCTCTTATAAACAACGAAATCCTGCAGTGAGGCAAAGTTCAATTGTTTGTTTGAAATACTTGTCCCTAGAATCTAGGTCTCTTATTTCATATATTAATCTAAAATTTAAATTCAAATGACATTTACACAACAAGTGCAACTTTTATTACTTATAAATTATTTAAGTCATACATGTACATGTAAATCGAGCACCATTACGTATGAGAATCTTGAAAAGATTTATTTCATGGAATTTTAATAAGCAGCTATTTAATATTTATTGCATGTCAGTATACTTGAATAGGTAGATAATTAAATTTTCTTCAAACAAATACATCCTTCATCAAATAGCTAAGTAAAGATCAAAACCTCGCAGGGTAAATAAGTCAAGGTATTTTATTTGCTCTTTTACGGAATAAACGTATACCTCACAGAAGCCATTTAAGTTTAATCTTCAATGAATGTTGAAAAAAGCAATCAGTTTGCATAATGCTATATCGATTATAATCATGAACAAAACCATACTAAACGTCCTGAGGCAGCCGTCATAAAAAAGTACCAGGGAAAAGTACTCTTGTATATTTCAACCGAAACTAATTCTGGGCATCTATAGATATGTAAGAAGATGTGGTGTAAGTGACAATGAGACAACTCTCCATCCAAGTCACAATTTGCAAAAAGCTAATCATTATAGGTCAAAGTACGGCCTTCAACACGGAGCCTTGGTTCTCACCGAACAGCAAGCTATAAAAGGCACCAAAATTACTAGTGTAAAACAATCCAAACAGGAAAACCAACGGTTTAGTCTTTCTGAAAAACGAGAAACACATATATAAACCACAATCTATGTTTTATAAACCACAACCATTTGCAAACTGTAAAGAAAATTATCAGAGCGTAACCAACGCTATTAACTTTATTTCTGAACAAAATATAAGTCAAGAAAACAACCGCAAAATATTTATAATACAGAAACCAATTTAAAAAGTGAAAAATGGTATAACAATCCATTTTTACGTATACCTAGAAAGAATGTAATAACAAATACTTCTACCTTCAACAGTTTATGCAAACACCAGCCACGTTCTTTTGAATAATATTACACCATGTATAGTAGGAAATATACTCAATATATTACAGAAAAAAAGCAAATGGAGAAAACTTCAAAACACGAATAACAATGATGCAGCGTTACAAAAAACGTGCCAGTCTATAAATATAAAAAGACCATCACGCTTGCCAAATAGAAACAAACGACTTTTACCCATTTGTTGAACCGAAGTCCCCCTCAAACAATCAAGGTCAAGTACTGGTCCATAGGCGGATCCAGACGCCCCCTTTTGTTGGAAAAAATTGGTTAATTATCAGACAGGGAATCATTGAAGCATAACTGGATAGGTCAGACAGAGGGTCCCCTTCAAAGAAAGTTCTAAATCCGCCCCTGTGGTCTAACGTACCTTTGTCAGACTGCTCCAAGTAGGTGCCATAATTAGCTTCCGAGAGCCAGGCAGTGCCCCTAATGTCCCTGATCGTACTCTATTCCGTTCTCCAACTGTTAACACTGCAGTAATTCCAGCATCAGAAATTCTTCGGTATAGTCTTGACTTCTGTGGTACTTCCATTTTTAAAACTCACTTACATGTATGTTTTTTTTTAAATTCACAACGTCGGTTTTATTAATGATTCAAGTATGTATGTAAATAAAGTTTTATGAAATGGCTTTTCCCATGAAATCAATAAATATGAAAGATTTTACTCCAACCGTTAAATGATTTTCTTCATCACCATACCATCTGAATCCCATTTAGAGTTGACTAAGTGAAGCAACACCGTTACGCTCATTTATAAAAACATATCACTTTCTCGACTTAAATTCACGTTATCACAGTTAGAACAAGCACTGACCTTTAATGTGAATAATCAAATTTCAAATGAAATCTCTAATAAATTCCCTGGTTGTGTGAATTGGTATTATATTTAACATATCCTCATGATTACAATTATCTATTGGAAGGCCGATACATCATTGTTAGTATGGTCAAACCCGTACAATAATAATAATAAAACCATGGTATTTATTACAAATTCCTTACGCAGTTGAAATATGACTAGTTTTTAATGTTTCGTGTCCCCGTATAATAATGATCGTCTTATCAACTGGCCTCTTCTGGTTTATAAGTACTAAAACCACATTGAATATTGGACACTTTGATTCAATGAAAACAATAAATTAAAGTTCACTGACACTGTATGTAAGATAGGCACTTGGTAGACTTTAACAATGTAAGCTCGTTCTAGCTGGAGCGTAAGTCCAAGAAAGCGTGTTACTTAACGCGCTTAATATACAGACTTAGTCTAAAAAGATAGCTAATAAAATCAGATCAAACTTTCATTTATGCATGTTACTCTTTCCACTTGATGAATCACTTCAATTTTATAATTTATATATCTGCACAATTCAATATCAACACATCTACCGCAAATTGTATTAAAATCAACAGGTGAAAAATGCATATATAGTCCTGTTACAATGCATTCAAAAAATTGAAGAAAATTTTAAACCAACATATTTCGTTTCTTAATTCCGTGCCTTTTGTGGTTGTATGGTTAACAAATTGATAATTTTAATCCGTGCCGAATCCTATTACACATTATGAATTAATAATAACATCCCAGAAATACGAAATTTTCTCCGTGTTGTATATATGCGTCGGATGTGAGAAGTCACGGTTGATGAGTTTTTACATATCTTTCTCTAGATGACTTTATGAGTGTCATTTATCGCTATGATGTCCTGTTCGCATTGTCACCCGTCCGTAACATTTAATCAGTCATTTTAATATTTATTAATATTGAAAATAATAGTTCTACATATACATGTAGCTATATATATATATAGGAGCTGGTACTTGAATCGACTTGGCATGCACATCTGAGTATGTATAACTGGGACTATTATACAAACGTTTACTTAGTATAATAAAACTAGAACCAAATCATAAGATAGATACAGTTAATCAGACTTAAGGGCCGAATGTTTATGGAAGATGTACTCAGTTCATTTCAAAAAGCTCGCACTATAAAATTGGGGTATACATTACTAACAATAATATCAATAATTAAAACCTAAGACAAATTAATTCGAAAACAAAGGGATCAAAACAAAGGATTAACAGCCTTCCAAGAGAGAATGCAACCCTTCTTAATACAATTATAGTCGGTTTTTTTATCCATTGTACCTTTTTTTCGTGACATGAAAATGCTTTCCCCAAAAATAAAACAAACAAGTTATGTCATTGCCAACAAGAGGACACACTTTGCTTTTTCATTCAACTATCAATAAAAAGGGAAATACGATATCAGGAGAGCAGGCAAGGCAAAAACTAAGAAGATGTGCATGTAATACAGTTTTAGGATAACTACCCAAAATCATAGGAAAACGAGCATAAACCGTACCGTATAGTGTGTTATATATAGAAGATATGAAAAAAGCGAAACAAATTCACAGGATAAAACCAATGGCCTTATTTATACTACTGCAATAATGGACCAAATACAAATGACAAACATTGAATTACAGGTTCAGAAATAATACTACCAATTAATGTTCTTGACAGTTAATGACCTGAAAAAGATGTCTATTCTAGACCCGATTGAAATTTTTTAAATTTAAACAAATTTAAAAGACAATTTTAAAGTACTTATACTCAGAATGTACTTCTGTAATTGGTCAATAGCTCCTTGCTGTCAAACTCAATAATATAATACTTGATATCTTGAATGCCAGTAATTTTATATATTCCTGTATTTCTAGTTATTACAATAGACATCGTCGACCTCTTCTATCCTTATCATTATATACCTCAACTTCACACATTCTTGATACAATCATATAGATTCGTCAGTCACTCTTTGAAAACGGCATCTTTAAATTAAGAAACCGTTTTAATAGTTGATATACCGAACGGACATGTTGATAAATGACGTATTAAAAGGTTCACAAAAAAACAACAAGAAATATTTTGACCATCATGATGACTTTCAAAATAACAACAACAACCAATAACTTAAATCTACTATCCATGCAAGAAAATAACACCATATATTATATATCATTTCATATTTTTTTCGGTACACAGCTGTCACTCATAAGTTTTAAATAAACTGAACGCAAATAGTAAAGACAGTAGTAACCCCTGTGTGATTCTTTTTTTAAGAGCATTTTCTCAGATTTATCACATTTTATGATATGGGTTTTGCTAATTGTTGAAGGATTCTGCAAAATACTCTCCCACTATACTTCCAACCATATTTTGTAAATATTACACCTTTTTCATATTCCTTGACCGTTAACTTAACTTAATTGTGATAACAGGAGTATTTTGAGGTTAACAGCAACACCAAAGAGAAGGAGAAAAAACAAGTACAAGCACGTTGATTTAGGAGTTGAAAAAGGGTTACATCAACAACGATTAGATCAATAGACTGGAATTGGAAATTGGCTTGCATAAATGTATGTAAAATCATATTGTACTGTCTTTATAAAATAAATACGTTCAGTCCATGAAGTTCGCGCACTTTAATACTTTAATTTTGAAGTTAATATCACAGTTAACTTGATATCCCGAATGGTCCACGAACTTATAAGGTCCTTAACAATAAGAAAAGAAAAAGGAATTCTTACATTGTAAGAGGCGTGGTGGACGACCGCTAAACAAACATATTGTGATCGAATAATTATACCGTTGTACTGTTAAAGATGGATATAAGATACATGTAATATAAATCACCACAGGACATCCTCATAAATAGATACCAAAATCGACTTGTATATATCTAATCTATTATTATCGCATTTAAATCGAGAAATTAAATTCGAAGATACTAAGCGTCAAGAGTCTGTATCATATTAAGTCTATCATTCATTTTGTTTGTCAAGGCTTTACGCATATAAAGACATTTTGCAATGAACTTCATATGCATTTATTTTGTAAATGGTATATATGAGTGGCCTTCACTTCTATACTTTTTAAGTTTCATCTTAGACCATTTTTCTCTATTCTTTGTCCTTCGTTCTCAATTCTTTATGTTTCAGCACCTCGTTATTCCAAATCTTCTATTTTCCATAATCTTTTTTAGCCATTTATTCTGCAGCTACATGTATGCCCTTAGTTATTCTCTATTCTACAAAACCCATCCATACAGACCCTCATATATCAAACGATCTTTAATATACTTTTGATGATTTCACATAAATACGTCACAGTATCGACAGGTGCTTGATTGTGTATTGGATGTAATAGACATCGTTATTTTGATTTTTTTTTCAATGCATATTAAATTTTCATGATTCACACACAACATGACTAAGAGTTTTTTTTTATGTAAGTATGATAATAGTATTGCCTGTATCAGCAGTTTTATTACTTTTACGTTTATTATATGCAGAGCTCTATCTTAGTAAAAGGGACAGTCGGTGGCCTGTTGTATAGTAAAATTTCTGTCCCTATTTATTACATCCCCAAATTTATAGATGTCCTAATGAAAGGCAAAATTCGCCTGCACTGAGGCCATCCCGCTAGACCACACGACCACCTGGGCTTCAAAATGAAGCTTATATATATATATTTAGGTCTGTCCACCTCTTTGAAGTAACATATCATCTTCCTTTTTTTTAAATTGTCTAGCAACAATATATTTTTGAAATCAGCGTACAATAAGGCATCATTTAAGACTGGAAATGACATTTTAAACCGATTTTTAATATTTTTGTATCAAAATAGATTTTTTTCTCTGGTGGAAAAACCTTTGTTTTTAAATATTAATGTGTTTTTGTTCCAAACATCAATGAAATATTACCCACTTGACATTAAGCAACCAACAATATATCGTTGAAGAAATAAAATCGATCAAATGTGATATAATTGTAAAAGTAACTATACAATAAAGTTGCTTTCAAAACAGCAAGGCCTTAGAATATAGTTTACTATACACTCGACTTAAAATAAATTTTTATGGTCGTATAACTGCATGTTAACTTATGTCTTCGATCAAATGTGATATAATTGTAAAAGTAACTATACAATAAAGTTGCTTTCAAAACAGCAAGGCCTTAGAATATAGTTTACTATACACTCGACTTAAAATAAATTTTTATGGTCGTATAACTGCATGTTAACTTATGTCTTCAATATTTTTCTGTCAGCGATTTGTAAAAGATCATTGAAAAGAACATACAATTCTTATATCATTTAATCATTTTTATGATGGTACTAGATTTGATGTCTATTGTATCCCCAGCTTGACATATAAACAATAAAACCACTAATATACAAACTAAAGTATTCAGCACGCATCAAAATCGTAAAGTTGCTTTAAATGCATACGATCTCGTAGTAAGATTTGGAATGTTACAACTATCCACCAGAGACCAAACTATGTAGATTAAGCAACTAAATTTTATGTGTGTTTACCTTACAACTAAATCAAACCAGAACAAGGAGGACATACAAACAAAAATAAAAAAACAACAAAAACAAACTTGAAAGCAAATATAACTTAAACTGAATGTGATTTGAGTGACGTTTTTGAATGTTTTTACTTATAGACAACTTGAATTGACTTTTGATCGCTTTACATATGGTCCTGAACAACTTATCGAAGAGTCGTGCACACTCTGAGTAACTGTTATCTTCACTCAAACTTTATATAAGTACCTCGTCCTGAACATGCATGAACTATTTGCCACTGGACGTTAAAAAACAAAAATTCAATTCCATTATATTAGCAGAACTTTCATTTTGTTTTTGCGAATTATGTCAAAGGCAATATTATATTTGTGTATACCCGACTGGTGTAGTTTGTCATATTTAACATACCAGCCAGTTAATCAACAAGGAATTTATATTAATTTCTGTTTCAGATTAACTGGATAGAAATTTTTAATTGGATTAGTAATATCAAACAAAATCAAAAGTATTTGTCAATTTTAATTGGATTACGATAAACTATGTCAACAATTTATATACGAAATAATTCTCTTAAGGGAAGGGTTAAACCTATAATCTTGACATATTTCATTATTTGTAAATTACATACGGTTTTAAAACGAAGTGTCACCAACCAGAAACGTACTGTTATATACTATGCACAAACCCACCCATGTCTTGTGCTTAAAATGTTCAAAACGAAACTACGACACCATATTCGTATTTCAAAAGTATTTGAATAAAAGTTTACTTGCTAGACAGGGGCGGATGCAGGAATTTTCGAAAGGGGGGGTGCTAACCCAGGGCACCCAGGGCAAAGGGGGGTGCAAAACATGTCCCGATACAAATGCATTGATCGGCAAAAATAAAGGGGGGGGTGCGCACCCCCGAAACCCCCCCCCCCCCTGGATCCGCCACTGCTAGAACAGACTGATAGATATAAAAAGATGTGGTATGAGTGCCAATGAGACAACTTTCTCACCAATTAAGTCACAATTTGTAAAGGTCAACCATTATAGGTCAAGGTACGTTCTTCAACACGGAGCCTTGATTCACACCGAACAGTAAGCTATAAAGGGGCCCCTTAATGACTAGTGTAAAACCATTCAAACGGGCCGGAAAACTAGCGGTATAATCTATATAAAAAACCAGAACCATTAATGAACACATCAACAAACGACAACCACTATGATGTTCAGTGGTTGTCTAAGTATTCAGATAAGCTTAGAAATTGTTAACAGCATCACGTTTTTGTTGGTGTAAGAATACAGAATGTTCCCATCGTATGAATTTTTTTGTATAATTATAGCTATACATGGGCGTTGAATCGTATGGACCAGTTAAGTAATATATCTAATAACGGCTCTAAATTAAACTTTCATGCACCATAACATGTCATTCGGCCTTAACCTTTTGAGTTGGGTTGCTGTCTCGTTAACATTAATCTTCTTCTTTTACATTGCTTTAAACTAAGGATTCGTTAACATTAATCTTCTTCTTTTACATTGCTTTAAACTAAGGATTCGTTAACATTAATCTTCTTCTTTTACATTGCTTTAAACTAAGGATTCGTTAACATTAATCTTCTTCTTTTACATTGCTTTAAACTAAGGATTCGTTAACATTAATCTTCTTCTTTTACATTGCTTTAAACTAAGGATTCGTTAACATTAATCTTCTTCTTTTCATTGCTTTAAACTAAGGATTCGTTAACATTAATCTTCTTCTTTTACATTGCTTTAAACTAAGGATTCGTTAACATTAATCTTCTTCTTTTACATTGCTTTAAACTAAGGATTCGTTAACATTAATCTTCTTCTTTTACATTGCTTAAAACTAAGGATTCGTTAACATTAATCTTCTTCTTTTCATTGCTTTAAACTAAGGATTCGTTAACATTAATCTTCTTCTTTTCATTGCTTTAAACTAAGGATTCGTTAACATTAATCTTCTTCTTTTACATTGCTTTAAACTAAGGATTCGTTAACATTAATCTTCTTCTTTTACATTGCTTTAAACTAAGGATTCGTTAACATTAATCTTCTTCTTTTCATTGCTTTAAACTAAGGATTCATTAACATTAATCTTCTTCTTTTACATTGCTTTAAACTAAGGATTCGTTAACATTAATCTTCTTCTTCTACATTGCTTTAAACTAAGGATTCGTTAACATTAATCTTCTTCTTTTCATTGCTTTAAACTAAGGATTCGTTAACATTAATCTTCTTCTTTTACATTGCTTTAAACTAAGGATTCGTTAACATTAATCTTCTTCTTTTACATTGCTTTAAACTAAGGATTCGTTAACATTAATCTTCTTCTTTTACATTGCTTTAAACTAAGGATTCGTTAACATTAATCTTCTTCTTTTCATTGCTTTAAACTAAGGATTCGTTAACATTAATCTTCTTCTTTTACATTGCTTTAAACTAAGGATTCGTTAACATTAATCTTCTTCTTTTACATTGCTTTAAACTAAGGATTCGTTAACATTAATCTTCTTCTTTTACATTGCTTTAAACTAAGGATTCGTTAACATTAATCTTCTTCTTTTACATTGCTTTAAACTAAGGATTCGTTAACACTAATCTTCTTCTTTTTCATTGCTTTAAACTAAGGATTCGTTAACACTAATCTTCTTCTTTTTCATTGCTTTAAACTAAGGATTCGTTAACATTAATCTTCTTCTTTTACATTGCTTTAAACTAAGGATTCGTTAACATTAATCTTCTTCTTTTCATTGCTTTAAACTAAGGATTCGTTAACATTAATCTTCTTCTTTTCATTGCTTTAAACTAAGGATTCGTTAACATTAATCTTCTTCTTTTACATTGCTTTAAACTAAGGATTCGTTAACATTAATCTTCTTCTTTACATTGCTTTAAACTAAGGATTCGTTAACATTAATCTTCTTCTTTTACATTGCTTTAAACTAAGGATTCGTTAACATTAATCTTCTTCTTTTACATTGCTTTAAACTAAGGATTCGTTAACATTAATCTTCTTCTTTTACATTGCTTTAAACTAAGGATTCGTTAACACTAATCTTCTTCTTTTTCATTGCTTTAAACTAAGGATTCGTTAACACTAATCTTCTTCTTTTTCATTGCTTTAAACTAAGGATTCGTTAACATTAATCTTCTTCTTTTACATTGCTTTAAACTAAGGATTCGTTAACATTAATCTTCTTCTTTTCATTGCTTTAAACTAAGGATTCGTTAACATTAATCTTCTTCTTTTCATTGCTTTAAACTAAGGATTCGTTAACATTAATCTTCTTCTTTTACATTGCTTTAAACTAAGGATTCGTTAACATTAATCTTCTTCTTTACATTGCTTTAAACTAAGGATTCGTTAACATTAATCTTCTTCTTTTACATTGCTTTAAACTAAGGATTCGTTAACATTAATCTTCTTCTTTTACATTGCTTTAAACTAAGGATTCGTTAACATTAATCTTCTTCTTTTCATTGCTTTAAACTAAGGATTCGTTAACATTAATCTTCTTCTTTTACATTGCTTTAAACTAAGGATTCGTTAACATTAATCTTCTTCTTTTACATTGCTTTAAACTAAGGATTCGTTAACATTAATCTTCTTCTTTTACATTGCTTTAAACTAAGGAGATGTGGTACGATAGCTTATGAGAAAACCCACCAGTCCTGTCCACATCATGTAGCTTTAAGGAACTAAAGGTCACCATTAAGACTTCAACAATGAACAAAATCAATACCCTAATATACATGTTATGTGCGTTATTATATAATAAATAATGTACCATTGTAAAATTTGAACTTTCTTATTATTAGATTCTTGTACTTCTCACGGTGATTTTTTAAGCCAATAGAGGAATGTTTAGAGATAACCCACATAATTATTAGCTGTCAATTTCCCAGTAAATTTCTCTGTATTGAGAAGACAACACGCAATGAGCCTCAATGAGCTTCTTGAATGACTAGATTCAATATTTTTGTGGTATGTATCTCTAAGATAATGTATAATTAGAGATGATTGAAATATCTAAAGTTAGATCATACGTTTTAAAGAGGAAACACTCATTACTTCACAATACTTTTCAAGCGCCTCTCATTCATCATGTTCACTTAGACATCAATCGTACGTTTAACATCAAAGCAACAGTTTAAAAATTTTAAGTTGGCAAATAAAAAATGTCTCCCATAGTATTCCAAGTGGAAGTACATTAGCAATTATAATTTTATTTACCGACTTGTCGACTCTTCTCTTTGTATGTAAAATTCAAATGAAATGTTTCTTAAAAAGATTAATGGGGCTAATTAGAAGAAAGATAATTTATACAAAACAGTGTAAAGATGTTTTTCATAAACATACATAGTCCTAACAATATACAAGTGACGAGATATGTTAACTTTAACTTTAAAATGTAATTTGATTATTGATTCAGTTTCTAAAAACCGTGATAAGGTGGCGTGCAGATAAAACAATATGAAAAAAGAATTACACAGTATTTTACAGTTTTGTAAGCATGTGTAACTATGAAGAAACAAACTTACCACATTTCAACGTCACACTTGCCAAATATACGCCATATTATACAAGTTTGTTATATTGGATCTTGATCTATAGTGTCAATGAATATTAAACATCTGATGTTTTCCGCAGGGTAAATTACATAATTGAGTTATCTTTCGTTGTACAAAAACGATAATCGATGGCCTACGAACGATAGGGGCGACCAATTTCATTAAACAGAAATAATAGGCATGATAAAAATAACGCAGAATATGTTTGCAAGTGATAGAATCGGTTTATGTTTTAGGCCTTTGTGAACAATGTCAGATTTTGTAATATAAAAATGCAATTGCGCTTCAAAATCAGATATGTCAAACGAAAATTGAATTTAAAGTTTTGTATCTGTTAATGTCCATATTTGACTTACTAATTAAGGGTAATATTCAGATTTCAGTATTCAGATAAATAGAAAGAGGAAATATAATTTCTTCATTTTGGTATGTTTTATTCATTGGATGAGAGGAGTGTGTGCTCTGTTCATGTATACCTTGGCATATAGCCGAATCATCCTATAGGGTCGATCCAATGGTGAATGGTGAATAAAAAAATGGTCACATGGTCTGCTATTTGCCAAAGTGAGACGTCTGTTTGTGTGTGTGGAATAATCAAGTCAAGTCTAAACGAAGACATTAAATCTGATGCCTTGTGTAGTGAGAAAAGAGCTGCCTCGTTTTCTGCACTTTAAAAACCCTTTTCAACAACTCGTTTATAAATTAGGCCCGAACAAATACAAATAAAGCAAAAGTTAATTCCTGTACCTGTTATTGTACAAGAGTTGACTGATTGCAGGATTAAGACACACAATACTACACGAACATAATATATAACTCAAGCAATAAAAGAAAAAATAAAGAATCTTACCGTTGCTTCTTTATTGAGCTGCACTAGCGTCTTGCCATCAGTAACTATATGTAAACCATCTCCATGAGAGCCAGTCAGGTCTTTGTTCGTTACATCGTTTCTATGTTTGTATGAACTCAGCTTAGCTCGTACTACATTGAACAAATGGTTTTTGTCTTTCTCCCATACTTGTTTTAATGTTTCGTCGTGTTGCGGTGGAATAAATTTATGGTAATTGTCTATACCAACAGAACATTCACTGTCATCTGCAGAAGAACTGAATGTGTCGTCACTTCCTGACATGAACCCGTTCGGCAGAGAATGTCTCTTATTAATACCAGTATTTGATAAAGCCCTTACCACTCCATTATTTCCATGTGTAGAGTTTTTAACACTAGAACTACTGACTCCATTTATGTCTAATTCTCTCAATTCAACATCACACTGAATTTTGCTAGATTCCATTTGTAGAATTTGAAGCCATCTGCTTAGATCAGCATAGTCGCAAGCATTTAAGTAAATGCTTTTCTTATTTTTCTGTGTCAGCTTGAACACATACATTCTCTTATAGCGTTTATCTTGGTCTGACACATATGCAACTTCACATCGATTTAAGAAAACCACAAGGTCAGGAGTTTCGTCCTGATTTTGAGTTTTAAACCCGTATAAACATCCTTTACTAACTACACACCAAAGCTTTTGCCATTTGATAAGATACTTATATTGCAAAAACCCAGATATGCTTATATCGTTCAGGTCCTTTAATTTAATTTTTGAGGACCCTGACTTTTCAGAAGCGCTTTTCATTAATCGGTCTTTCAGATCTGATGCAGTTCTGACAATTCCTTTACTAAGACCCTTTTCAGATTTTCCGAAGTCTAGCGATTGGGATAATCGCTTATCATGTGATTTAGCTAGAGGTGATTGGCTATTTGCAGTCAGATGATTCTTTCCAGTGTCATCAAGGGAATGAGTTTCCCCATTCTCATCCGGTTTACTGTGCTTGCGTTTTGGTTTGAAAAGACTTTCCAAACTACCAAAGGAACGAATTTTCTTAAACGTCATTGACTTTTTATCGGCCGATTCACGTCCTTCAAAATGCATTGCTTTCATTGGAACTGATTTCAAACTCTCTGATTCATTATCACGTCTTAACTTTCGCCTGATGTCTCCTATTGAGTTTCGAACATTTTGGCTTCTATTCAATGACTCTTGGTCATCTAAGTTATTCGTACCGTCATTAGTTTCATTCCATGCATACGACGATCTGGTACCCGTAGTTGATTTAGGTGATGGTGCGTATGTTGGTGATATACATGATCCTTGAGGTCTAGATGATATTCCTGGAATTGAATGTCGACGTGGTTCTTGTAGTGTACCATTTTCAGGTTCACCATCATTATCAAGTTTAGAAGCAGCTTTAAGCAATGTCATCCATTCTTCCTGAGCAAACTGGTTATCTAAACTAAACAAATATTTTTTTCTCGAAGAACAATCATCAATTATTATCTGGTATTTATCGATTCCTGATACAGTTTTCGTAGAAACATCTTTCGATTTCACTGACCGATAAACAAGAGATCTGACTGAACAGCCCGGTAGAATAACAACTACACTTGGTTTTTCTGATGACTCGTTTTCAAAGACACAAAATAACATATCTGCAAGTATACACCATACGTTCTTGTGTTCTGATTGATCGTATAACCATCCCGCTCTTTCCGGATTTTCCAAATCTGTCATCGTTACATTTCGGAGTTTATCGGTTAGATTTGACATTCCGTTGACATTGGACATGCCGTTTTTGAACTCAACACTAAAGCCTGGGTAACGCATCATTCTTTTTTGAGTTTTCAAAAATCTTCTACGTAGGACATCACGATGCTCATTTAGATCATCTGACACAACCAATACATCGTTCTCTGAGGTACAGGTCCCTTGCTGTAATAGATAAAAGCATAAAACAATATAAATGAAAGAATGCTTTTAATGTTAAATTAACTATATATATGAATATTTAACGAGCAAGGTCCACACACAGAACCAAACTAGACTAAATATAACAAGACAAACGTTAACCAAACTTGACTATATGTGCTAGAAGACCAACAAACTTGACTAAGTACAAATAAACTTGACTAACAGCCACAAGTATAACCACACTTGACTATATGTGCTAGAAGACCAACAAACTTGACTAAGTACAAATAAACTTGACTAACAGCCACAACTGTAACCACACTTGACTAAAATCACAAGTATAACTAGTAAACTTAACTAAGTACCACAAGCAGAACCAACCTTGACCATAAAGCACAAGAAGAACCAAACTTGACAAAAAACCACCAGAAGAACCAAACTTGACAACAAGTACCACAAGTAGAGCCAAGCTTAACAAAGTCCCACAAGTAGAAACGACCGACCTTGACTAAGTACAACATGTAGTACCACACTTGACTAAGACCCACAAGAAGAACCAAAACTTGCATGACCTATAAATTATAAAATCTGTAAAAAGGAGGAGACGAAACTCTTTTTCCAAATCAATGCTACAAAAATATCAGAGGAACGTAGCTTTGTCCTCGTGTTTTATCTAGATGATTGCTGAAAGATTTGTGATAGCATAAAAATAAAGATTTTAAAGCTGGCAATTCTCAA
Organism: Mytilus edulis; assembly: GCF_963676685.1. Classification (NCBI taxonomy): domain Eukaryota; kingdom Metazoa; phylum Mollusca; class Bivalvia; order Mytilida; family Mytilidae; genus Mytilus; species Mytilus edulis. The sequence continues at coordinate 46,754,006 of NC_092356.1, read as the reverse complement.
TGTCGACATATATAGGTATTCTACTCACGTTTACAAAATATCAAACCAAACTTATTTCCGTCACATAACAATGTAATCAAATGTGTTCCTTATACACTGCTAGTATATAAATATCTTTCAAATTTAGAATACGTGAAATTGAATGCTTAAGTCTCGTATCTCTTTTCACATCCACGATAATTAGTGCAACGCATTGATAGAGTAGATGTGTGTTAAAATAAAATATACAAATATAAGTACCATTTATAGACCGTTATGTCACACTGCTTTCGTTCGTGTACAGTCTTCAATTGAAACACAGATTAGCCAAAAATCCCAATAATCCCAAAAGTTAAAATTTCACAATGAGAATTATCCTTAACCAAAGGGTAATTTTCTTTAATCCATAAACAATGTGTTAGGTCTTGGCATAGAGCCACCATGTCGCATTTATAATATAAAACTTGTTCGATATGATGTGATTTAAATTATCGTGTCTTTGAATGCATCAATGTTTGAACAGCTGACTGCATATTATGCAAGGTATAATATATTTTGAAAAAGCACAGTATACACCTGACAGCTTTGCTATTGAGATGGGTTTGACAGTTTCATTTGGGATTATGTTGTAATTGAAATATTATTACGCTTACGATGTAATTGAAATAATAACACATTCACATGTTTTACTAATACCTGTTATGCATACAGCATTAGAAAACACAAAACACAGCCAATCTAAAATATATGCCATAATATTAAGTACTCATAAGTGTAAATGACGAATCAAGATTCCCCAGAATCTACATTGTATTGTTACAAAATAGTAAGGCATCAATGTTAATTGGAAATAATGCTGTTTCATGGCAGTTTTGTGTGTTTTTGCACTAAATATACATAAAATGATTATCACTGGAAAAAAGGGGAAACGGTGTGGTGCACTCGCTGAAATGTTTCGCCAGTTTTACTTGTGATAGTATATATCCTGTAATATGAAGTTTTTCTGCATGTATCACATAAACTTAACATTTTATAAATGTATACTATGATAATGAGGTTATGCTAAAGCAGACCAAACAGACATGTACACCTTACAATTATTTAATACTACAAATATAGCAGACCTTATGCTATTAGTATTTGAAAAAAATACCCAGAAAAAACCCAAAGACTTAACATTGACCAGTACTGAATCATGCAAATGAGGTCAAGGTCAACTCAGATGATGCTATCTATATCGACATACAATTATTCCATACACTTAATATAGTTGACATTGTCCTTGAAAAACAGACCAAAACACTCAAAACTTAACACTGACCAATGAACCATGAAAATTAGGTCAAGGTCATATGAAACCTGCCCGGCTGAGATGTACCCCTTACAATCATTCATAGCATTATATATACTTTACCTACTGCTTATAGTATCTGGGAAACGGACCTAATCAAGTAACTTTAACCGTGACCCATACAATGAGGTCGAGGTCATGTTAAATGTAGGAATTACCATATACCAAATGTAGTTACCCTATTTCTCACAATAAGTGCAAAATTCACATGACAAAAAGAACTGTTATTTTCAAGCAGTTGCTAATCCATAAAAATGATGTCAAGGATAATGTGCATAAGCCAGATGGTAACTTCGTAACACAAGAAATCTAGAAGCAAGGTATGAAGCACACAGGTCTTAAACCTTCTGAAGTGTAATAGTTTTATACAAATACTTTAAATCGCAATACATATGTCTCGCATGCATGATGCAAAAAAAATGAGGGACCGGCTTTATGTAATGCCAATTTTAGATGTATAGCGTACACCAACAAGAGGCTCTCAAGAGCCTGAATCGCTCACCTGGTAAACAATGCCTTCGGCCATGTTTTTTTGACGAAATAGAAAATAAAACACAAACTTTATTTTATACACCCTAATGATCATTCATATGAAGTTTGGTTGAATTTGGTTGAGTAGTTTTAGAGGAGAAGATTTTTTAAAGTTAGCAAATATGATGAACAAATTGTGAAAAATTGTCATTAAAGGGCAACAACCCCAATTGACAATTTTGGTTATATTAACTTATTTGTAGATCTTACTTTGCTGATCATTTTTGCTGTTTACAGTTTATCTTTATCTATAATAATATTCAAGATAATGACCAAAAACTGCAAAATTTCCTTAAAATTACCAATTAAGTGGCAGCAACCCAACAACGAGTTGTCCGATTGATCTGAAAATTTCAGGGCAGATAGATTTTGACCTGATAATCAATTTTCCCTGTCAGATTTGCTCTAAATGCTTTGGTTTTTGAGTTATAAGCCAAAAACTGCATTTGACCCCTATGTTCTATTTTTAGCAATGGCGACCATGTTTGTAGATAGATCAAAACTTCGGATACAATTTATAAACTAGATACCATAAGGAACATTCAGTTAAAGTTTGGAAGTATTTGGCCTAGTAGTTTCAGGAGAAGATTCTTGAAATAGTTTACGACGACAGACGACGACAGACGACGCCAGACGACGACAGACGACGACAGACGACGGACGACGACGGACGCCAAGTGATGGCATAAATTGTGACCTTTCGTGATTTTTGTAATGATATTGACACCCCATAGAAACAAAATCACTTGTTCAGTGCATGAAAATCTAGTCCCAAAACTAATTAACATTTTTGTTAATAGAATACAAATAATAACTGTTTCATTTTATGACCTGAAAAAGTAGAAGTAAAATCTTGGCCCACTAAATTCCTAAAGAATAATGTACACCTATAATGTGCAGTATGACATATCATTTGTCAACCGTATAGTTATTAGTGTTATCTGGGAAATCTAAGCTACTACTGTCTATTACCATTTTATAATTAAAAGTAATTACAAGACGAAGAGTTCAGTGACACACAACACCTTCATTGTCAGATGTATACCCACGATAGCGATAGGAGGTATATTAAAATATGATATATAAAAGAATGCACATGGTGTGGTTTTACGTCATACACTCATTTTCAGTACTGTTCTATCATATACAGTCAAACCTGCTTAAGAGAATTCCTTTATTAAGCAAACGCCTATGTTATAAGGTCGTATGAGACCTTGTTTTTGCTCTCCCTTAAAATATGTCTTAAAACAAAGTCTACTGTAAATAGATTTATACATAAATCGTATATTTTCAAAACTTTTACAAAATTGTATCTTAGTTACTTGAATTCAATGTGGCAGTATAAATTCTCTATCAGGGCTTTGTTATTACTATTTCTCACTCACATTTTGATGATGATATAAAAGCACAGCCGCCAATATGAACAACTTAATTCTACGAGCCTCTATCCAGTAGCTACGAGCCTTATTTGGTAAAGTGTTATTAAGTTTTGTTTTATTTGTATATGCTGTGTTTTGTCTTTTATGCCTACCTATATTAACACCACAAATCTCATCTTTGATCGTCTTTGTTTGTTGTCTTTGAAAAAATATCAAAGAATTAAATATTTACGACAAAAGAGGGGCGGAAGATACCAAAAAAATGAAATAAGTATCTACGAATTCCAGTAAGCCTCATTTTTATCCTGGTTACAACAAAAGTATGTGTTCAATATCAAGACAAAATTACAACATGAAACAAAGTTACGAAACCTTTTTTAAAGTTTGGAAGAAAAAAGCGTCTATAAGATTTAAAGGAAAACTTCAGTTCAAGTATAGCCTGTGTGGTGCATTTCAAAAATAAGATAGGTAAGACTTCCGTGACTTTTCCGTATTTGACTTTCGACTTATATCATTCAGGCCTGAATACTCGACTAAGTATCTAAACTACCCACTTGCTCAAATAATCACTTCTTACGATACATTTTCTTTGTTAAAAATATACGTGCAAGTAATCCACAATTAAGAAAACAAAATAATACTTAATACTTTCGCGAAAATTGGAAAGTATTATAACAAAGCGTCTATAATGTATATTTTTTTTTATTTTCATTTGATTTTTTTGACTACATGTATACTTCTTAAACAGCATTATATCTTATGTTAATAACAATACATTGAACTACATGACTGTAAATTAACTATGTGTAAATATCTGTTTTGATTGTATTGTAATTTGTATGTGAGGGCCTCAGGGAAGATTAGTTGATTGTAACTAACTGAGTTTACCCTCTTTAAATAAAGAATTTATTATTATTATTATTATATTTGAAAATTCGTTTTATTAGGAATCGTGGCTAGAGAGCTGTGAGTGTGTTTTCAATGTTGACGTTTTCAAGAATCATATAACTCGTATTTAGAAAATTGTTAACAATTTTTTTTAACACAAATGAGATATTTTAATGTATTGCTCGTAGTTAAAGAAATGAAAAAGTCATACTAGGTTAAATATTTTTGCCTGTACATACCCAATGCTTTGAGGATAGAAAGGAAATTCAATCAGTATTCAATTGGCACCAAAACTTTATATCTTATGATAAAGATTAATGGCATAATTAAAAGTATTAAATTCCATTTTAAAATTAAATCCGATGAAAAGTTAAGAAATACGAGCGTTCGAACATATGTTTTGAGATATGTATGAACGTACATTGAAGTATATTTATCGTTGTGCATTGAAAATGGGAGTCAACAAAATTAAAATACCAAGTAACTTTTATTCATACAATGCAAATAATTGGAAACATTACGAAGTAAATCTTTTTTTTCACTTACAAATGAAAATTATCAAAATAAATGTATATTACTCGTACCTGCTGGTATGTATACAAATCCTTCTACACATGTTCCTCAGAATGTAAACAATGTTTGATTTAAAAATATTAAATTCATGTTCGTTCAAAAATAATAAATGCTAATAAAGTCGTTTATAATTCCCTTAATTAAATCTCCTGTTCCATACCGATAACCATAAGGAGATTATAATAAGCATAACTGGATTGTCACTGGCCGTAACCTGATTATTTCAAGTGAATTTACGGTCAGTATATAGCTCAACAAAAGGAAGAAATTAAAGTATATTTTCGTAATTAATAAACAGACCACAAAGAAATCCTATTTTAGAGATATCTTATATCTGACACGTTCTTTTCATTAAAATTTTTAAATGCCCATATAAGTGGAAACCTGTCTCGAAATCTTTTATTCAATATTTTTGTATCAATTATTGAGTTATGCATTAAACCAGATATAAGTTTTAATATTCAATATTCGTGGATTATACTGAAAGGTAATACTATATTTTATTTTCATAGCCGTAATCTTCAGAAACATAGATAATATACGTGTTTTTACAGTAACCCATTTGTAGCTTTTTAGAAAATCAACATAGCCTTTTGGGCCACGATATAATGTATAAAACACGTCAGCCAAAAATGTTTATCATCCTAATGACTCGAATATTTTGTTCATTTCTTTGAAGATGACTGTTTTAAATTTTACAAATCAAAAAGAGCATACAATATACATCAATAGAAAATGCGATTTGTGAATGGATAATTCTATATTCAAATCGTATACGTAAAACAGCAATTAAAATCAGCTGACTAACCTTTAAATGGAGATTACAAAGATTGCCATTCAATACACAGTATAATAAGAACATTACTTATATTTTTAATGTTTGAAACAACAATAAGTAGAAGTAGAATTTACAAAAGAAACATAACTATACGATCTGTATATGCAAATCACTACAAAATGGAAAATAATAAACAAATATCAAGAACAATTTAATATTCTAGAAAGGATAGGTAACGAAGGTGTCATATCCAAAATATTTCAAAAAGTATAATTATATCTTTTTTTGGTTACTCAGGTTATGAACGATCCTTGCATTGATAACTGTAAAGAAAACTACTGGAATTTGGTATGTGACAACTATCCACCTATGCCAGAAGGACATTGATGTAACTAGTATGACCTCTATTTTTCAAAGAAATCCTATGTGTTGTAGGTCTGCATATAATTTTATTGTCTTGCGACAAACCCAATCCCAGAGAGGGACCAATTTCCCCCCTAAATAAAAAAAGAATAGCATGCTAAGAAGCCTTTTCTACTAAAACTATTAGAGAAAAAAAATTCCGCTCAAGCTGTTATTCTAAACGGAGAGATGGAACATACCAAATGGACTTTCAACGGGTTATGTTCTTCTCATATATGTTATGATGGTATGATACTAAACCCCTAACGGAAAGGATCGTGTCTGATATGCGTTTACTTTTCTACAATGGCTAGAGGTATAGGGGGAGGGTTGAGATCTCACAGACATGTTTAACCCCGCCGCATTTTTGCGCCTGTCCCAAGTCAGGAGCCTCTGGCCTTTGTTAGTCTTGTATTATTTTAATTTTAGTTTCTTGTGCACAATTTGGAAATTAGTATGGCGTTCATTATCACTGAACTAGTATATATTTGTATAGGGGCCAGCTGAAGGACGCCTCCGGGTGCGGGGATTTCTCGCTACATTGAAGACCTGTTGGTGACCTTCTGCTGTTGTTTTTTTTCTATGGTCGGGTTGTTGTCTCTTTGGCACATTCCTCATTTCCATTCTCAATTTTATTTCAAACTAATAATTTAAAACACCAAACCGACAAGAAACAATGCAAACAAAACTAGAAACGACGGAAAGACAAATAACAATCTGCAAAATACAACATAGAAGTTTAAAGACCGAGCAACAATTTCATAGAATTAAAACATCGTTCATTTTAGTCTATGAGACCGAAAGGGGAGGGGTTTGAATTGCATAGCTAGTGCATACCCCGATACTTTGTAGCATTTAAATAGTAAAATTGAGAAGATATTAGAAATGTCACACTTCATATAAATCTCTTGACACAGAAATTACCCTGTATACACTTCAATCATATAAGTTTGTTATCTAGAAATATTTAATCTCAAATCACTACGGATCACTGCCAGTCAAAGAACAAAACCTACTACGAAGTAATTGAAAAACAATAATTCATTATTGTTAAATTCTTTCGTCTCAAATCGATAATCATTCAACAGTTTGACAACACAAAGTGACGTTCCGAAATGTAATAGCAAAGCCTTAGTACTCGGTCATTTCAGGTTTAAATAAATAAAACTTAAATATGAAAATTAATTATTTCAACACCTATTCTTCAAATTTGAAATAATTATAGATAGAGCACGAGGCCTAATATTTCATTCATTCATTTGTTAAATATTATGATAATTATTCCGTTCAGATAAAATAATAATGTCATTTCTTCTGTACATCTTGACAATCCATTTAATTTAGCTGTTCATAATCAAATATTTTTAAAGTTAATCAAAAGTGTGGATGCACATAGATGTAGTCCATTTGGTAGATAGACGGAGATTTATAAAGCGGACAGTTCCTCAATCTTTTCAGTACGATAATGTACATCGGGGCCTGACTTGAACGTGCTGTGCCAGAATATTTCGTACAAAATCATGAAGTAATAGTGCCTTAAAAAAGATAAGACTCCGACTCCGTTATGCTCTGTCCTAACATAAACCCTAACCATATTAGTAGCAAATATAAGTTTTGAAGTCCTTGGGTTTCCTTGACCAGGACTCAAGAAACAGCTTTCGCATTCAAAATCGATACAACACGACCATCCATATTGCTGTAAAAAAAAAACTAAAAACTTCGAATTTTTTCAGATATTTTCAAACATCCTTATTTAATTCCTTAAACACTAATTGGAAGAAATTAATGAAACATATGACAAGATGAAGCTATAAGTTGTATAGCTGACAATCTATGACAAGGCAATTGTTTTTCATTTATTTCAAAAGCAGATAAATTTATCACCAACCCGCGTTCACTTACCTTTTTAAAATCTCTATCATTCATATTTTGTCAACTTATTTCCAACGTTTGAATACACACATATATTTTTTACCCAAAAAGTTAACCAAGCAATCAAAGTGCAAATTTGAAATCAAGAATAATCATCAATAAACTCAGAGTCCCAAAAAGAATCAACAACATTCCATTAAAGGTTAACTTTGTCTGAGGGACTTGGAATCATTGTTTCTTTTAAGGTGGCTCGTGGGTACAAAAATTTCAGCAAAAAATTAAACATTTATTTTTTCATTACAAATTTCATTTATTACACTATTAGTTATTACTTTATGATATGGTACAAAAAGCAACCCAAAAAATTGATTCGGTTTGGCCCCAGATGACTTTTAAAATGTTTATATCATTGAAAAAGCTCCAAATTATCTCCCTTTGGTGCAAAAATGCCATTTTTTTGGCATGAAATTTGACTTGAATATCTTTTTTAACTCATCAGTGACCTATATTTTTTATTATTGTTTTCAAATAAGCTGTACATAAACTAAATAATTGTAAAATTTAAGCGATTTCTGTAATTAGGTTATTTCCCCTATTAGTTCAACAGAAAAAAAGGACATTTAATTTATCAAAAATGTATGCTTCTTCCAGAGGCAGATTGTGAGCTTAAATGAACGGTGACCCCATTTTTTTATTTCATTTTTCTTTTAAGTATATGATAAAGTTCATTTATGAAAAAATATAGCGAAATCCTATATTAGAAAATTTTTTTGATTTATACCCAAGAGCCCCTTAAATAGTTCTATATAAATCTCGGAAATATCCAAAGTATCATCAGAATGCCTCCACCAAATATATTATTTTTATCGGGAATCTTGCTCCTACAACAGAAGCAACAGAAGCAAAGACATAGCAAGTGTCATACTAGTACAAATACTTCTCTATAGATTAAGTTAATTGTAACCGTGTTGAAATGCAAAATGATTTTTAAGTATAAGTTAATGCTGTGTATGCATATGTTTGTTCAAAAAGAATGAATTCATTAAATCCTCTCTCCTCATGAAAAATCAGCAATATTTGGTATTAGTTTATTTAAGACAAAGATCCAACATCCATGGATAATGGCGCAACATCAATGGATAATGGCTCAACATACATGGACAAGTATGGGACAGCCACACTTAAACCAATAGCAACAATCAACAAGGAAGGATAAAACAAGAACGACAAGCTGAACATTTCATCACAGCCGACTACAAACCAAAAGAGGATGGATGCATCGCAAACATGCTTACAAAATGAGAACTTCAGAAATTTCAACAACCACTTTAAAGTCAACAACTATTTTATGTACACGGTATTTCATTGGATGGATCCTGCTATTGACCCAGACGACTATTTTATGTACACGGTATTTCATTGGATGGATCCTGCTATTGACCCAGACGACTATTTAAATCCGCCACGACCTAAAAAATAGAGCTATTACAACGAAAGAGTTGAATAATTATCAGACAACACGCATTTAAAAGAAGCTAGAAAAATGTCACAAAATGTGTGTTTACATTCCGACGAGCAGGTCACACCAATATTCAAAATCACTCGTCATGAAAACTATCTTTTATTGGAACCACTTGGAAGATTGATGTGTTAATAACTTCGTATATGCTCTCGCAAACCGTCAATAAATGGACGGCATCCTTTTCTATGTTGCATTAAAGCCAGTATATTGGTGTCTTGAACGTATCCATACATGTAGTTGTAAGAAAATTAAAACTCGGTCAGTATAAACAAAAATATGATGGACTGCCCGATCATGATCTTAAATTAACATTTAAGGATCACTTAAAACACATCAAGAAGCCTGTCTATTAAAGTGATTAATTTTTATATTAAACTTAATCAAACTATATATCTATGACCCTGGACAGATATAACCGATAAGTCAAGTCAATGGTTTGATCATGGGGACATTCAATAGACAATTTGGTAGATACCTAGTCATGTTAAAGTGATCAAAGGTTTAAAGCTGTGTGAGAGAAGTTTGATAGTATATGACATGTAAATAAAATAATTCCTATTGAACAATTTAACTTATTGGATATAATTTATTGTATCTGAAATAGATTGAATATTTCCGAAACCATAAACAAATGAATTGAGTGTTCTCATCGGAATTCTAGATAATGTAGAAAATGAAAACAAGAATAACTATATACAAACACTATTCTGGACTGTAGATATGTATTTTCTGAAAAAAAGAAGTCGCAATGCCCTACATTTACCATCGTATATAATTCCGCATGGACCTTTGTTTTCAGGAAGACAATAAGCTGGAAATATTAAAGTAAAATAAGAATGCAAACAAGTGCACCGATCCATAAGACAAGATCGTATCTTTCTTTCCAAATATATATGAATCTAAATTTATCAACTTCGTCGATCTTCCGATTTGAGATGTTGTAAAAAAACTCTTGTACCGAAACAAAAAAGTGAGCAGAGAAAAATTAAAAATTAAAAGTATACCCCCCTCCTTTTTCCATCAAAGATGGATGATTATATGCTAGCAAAGTAATTTAATTATTTGACATCATATTAAAACATGATGTGAATTAGCTTGTTATCTTAATTTTTAAGATTTTAAGATACAAATATACACATACACATTAAATTAAAAAGAGAAAACCATGTCATGTGTGAAAATACTAGAAAATAAGACGCATTTACATGTATAACGACATTAGGCAGAGTGTGAAACATTTGATGAACGTCTTACCTTTTACCGTGGTGACTGTAATACATGTACCTGGTATCAGGTAGAATGTTCACACTGCACATTCCACATATTTTATTTCAGTTTAGCACGAAATATTCTTTTCATCAACATATATACTAGTTGAACACAACAATAATACAAACATTGGATTTCTTTATTTGTAAATATCTCCCTGTGTGTACTACACGGTATCTTCTCAGATCTGTTTTATTGTTTTAAATATACCTTATCATTGTTTGGCTGTCAACTTGACGGTCTGAATTGTATCTATACATACTTTTTTGGAACGCTTCTTATCCATAATTCTAATTGTTTAAGTGTGAGACAAGGCGACACGCAGAATAATCACAAATAGTAAACCATATGAAGGTTCAGATTTTGGTCAGTGATATATAATAATGTTTGACCTAAAAACGCCAGTCTAAAATATCCAAAATGCAGTTGCACAGAGAAGTTTCCGAAAACGATTTTTTTTAAAAGCATCTGCTATAAAATCTTAAATACACTTAAATCCATCCATGCATATTTCCAGATAGTGACGTTCCACACTAAAGTTTAAGTATAGTATATGTATCCTTTATTTATTTTACAACCGAGGAAAATGAATTTAGCATTTAAAGCACCATTTATTAATATAATTTAATCGTTTGGAATTTAAACAACGAAATGTTGTTTTCACGATGTATATATGTAGATAATATCGTACTACAGTATCGCACCTGATAAAGTGAAACTTAGTAAAACAAGATTTTATATCTAACACTTTAATGACAAAGTTTGTGAAGCGAAAATTAAAATTGTTCGTGGCAGTGCCAGATTTAAAACATTTCTAAATTAAGTGATTAACCTGTGATGGTATACTGATTAAGTCACCTGATCTGAGTAAATTGTAGATTTTCATCAAAATAAATTGTCAACCTTTTCAAATTTCCGAAATTAAATTTGATATAATATTTCAATTTATACTCATAATAAGTAAAATATTTTACAAATGCAAGTGTAATGTGCTTTAATAACAAAAATTATATCCAATTTGACCAACTCAAAGGTCTTGCTTTCAAATCACGGTAACACAATGCTGAGCTTTGTTACGAGAACAAACGCATATTAATATATTTGTATCGGTAGAGGTATTTTTTTGGCAATTAACTTATACAATTATTATATTTCATTTTTAAAAGAAAATTATGTTTTTTAAATAATTTAATTTATGACAACCCGATTCATTTCAAGCGATAGGTCAACAGGTAAAGAAAGATGTATTATACGCAAACAGACTAAAAGTCCGTGAGCGACTAGAGCAAACAGTAAACATTAAAACACAGATATAATGTCCCAAAGAGGTAGTCGGTATTTGATACCAAGACATTTTGCAGGTGACCATGCTAATGTTTAAAGAAGGCTGTGTGAAGTATTAATCTTTAAAGTGTAAAATAACATTTTCTTCAGAGGAATTGGATTTCATGCCATATGCAGTATCAGGTATCGTCTTACACAATTAAAATATACTTGTATAAGAGGGTATAAACATTTTTGAATGCATACCAGAAAAGTGTCAACTAAAGACACATAAACACTTATAGATCAAGAAATTAACAAAAGTCTCTGGAAAAAACTTTAACAATTCAATTTTTACTATGGTTACATCTTCTGACATCAGACTCGGACTTCTCTTGAACTGAATTTTAATGTGCATATTGTTATGCGTTTACTTTTCTACATTGGCTAGAGGTATAGGGGAGGGTTGAGATCTCATAAACATGTTTAACCCCGTCGCATTTTACGCCTGTCCAAAGTCAGGAGCCTCTGGACTTTGTAAGTCTTGTTTTATTTTTAATTTTAGTATCTTGTGTACAATTTGGAGTTTAGTATGGCGTTCATTATCATTGAACTAGACTATATATTTGTTTAGGGGCCAGCTGAAGGACACCTCCGGGTGAGGGAATTTCTCGCTGCATTGAAGACCTGTTGGTGACCCTCTGCTGTTGTCTGTTATATGGTCGGTTTGTTGTCTCTTTGACACATTCCCCATTTCCATTCTCAATTTTAAGATACTTATGATTTGTATTTTGTGTTATATAAAATAAGGAGATTTTTTATGATTGCCAACTAAATAATTATCATATGAAGTCAAAAAGAAGCAGATTCTAATCAACAATGAGCAAAACCATTATCAAATGACAAAATCTAAAGCTCAAACACATCAAACAATAGGAAAACAACTTTCATATATTAATTAGTTTTAAAAAAGATTACAAGAAGTTCAATCTTTGCACCGAAAGAAAGTCACTGCTTTGCTGTAATAACGTGATGTTCATAGCGGATGATCTTGACAGGTTATTCCGAAGTTATGCTGGCGCAGAAATTCTACACACAACCCTTGCGTTTTTTTAAGCATCCATCACTAAGTGTAAATCGTACAAATACGTGGACATCATCAAGTGCGAAATTGCATTCCTTATCGCTTGTTATAAATCAATTTCATCAATAAATATTTATGAAAATATTAGTGAGATGATCTGCTCTTTATTAAACTGTTTAATAAAATATCAATATAATACGTTACTACAAAACAGATTACTAAAATTGAAAAATGAAATGGAGAATGTGTCAAAGCGACAACAACCCGACCATAGAGCAGACAACAGCCGAAGAACACCAATGGGTCTTCAATGTAGCGAGAAACTGTCGCACCCGTAGGTGTCCTTCAGCTGGCCCCTTATAAAATATGTATACTAGTACAGTGATAATGGACGTCATACTAAACTGCGAATTATACACAAGAAACTAAAATTAAAAATCATACAAAACTAACAAAGGCCAGCGGCTACTGACTTGGGACAGGCGCATAATTGCGGCTCGTATAGTAGTAATATCAAATCTAATGAAAATATCACTACCATATAATAATTACTACGGTGAGGTTAAATTCCCTGTCAATTATTTTTCATCCACACAGGAACTTGTCTCAGAAAAAAATACATAACTTTAAGTATAGCGATATAAAAAAAAATCTGAGACAAGTGCCTGTGACCATCCACTAGAACTTGCGGCCATCCAATGTTCAGTACTACAGTACTTTGATTTCATGTAATCATGATAAAACAGAATTAAATACACACAGAAACATAATACGACATTGTATGTAGTTAATAATTATTTATTTAAATGAAAATGAACAACTTTTAAAAAGCTCTCCTCTTACATGTAATCATGTTTGTATTTAGACTTAAACTTTAAATGTTTACATGATGTATGTACTATGTCAAATTGCAAAGAATTCCTTTCATAAAACTATACATTTAAAATATATATTTGGTAATTAAAATAGTGTAGAGTTTCTCTATTCAAAAATTCAAATGATAACCTGTAAACGCAAAAAATCAATAATATTTTCATCTTCATGCATACAATAATTCTTATAAAAGTTTTATAGACCAATAAAAAAACTATTGAACGTGATTATTCTTTCGATATCGTTAATCGTTGATAAACTTTAAAAATAGGAAAAGCGCTATGACTTTAGTATTCTTCATTACTATGGAACTTGCCAACGGTTAAAATGAAAATTGATGTCATATGCTACATTTGTACTGTTTTCCCCTGCTAATAATAATCATTTTTAACCTTTTAGATCAACCGACTACATGTATATCCTATACTGTTGTACCCCTATTTTTGACATTTTTACCTTCTATGTTTGCTTGTTTTATTCACACATCATTGTCAATATAATGGAATTTGTTGCAACTGTCATACAAGTGAGAGTTTCAGCTAGCTATAAAACTAGGTTTAGTCCACCTTTTTATATATAAGAAAATGCCTGTACCAAGTCAGGAATATGACAGTTGTTATCCATTCGAATTATGTGTTTGAGCTTTCGATTTTACCATTTGATTAGTACTTGTTTGGCTTTATAAATATTTTGATATGAGCGTCACTGATGAGTCTTATGTAGACGAAACGAGCGTCTGTCGTACTAAATTATAATCCTGGTACCTTTGATAACTATTGACACCACTGGGTCGATGCCACTGCTGGTGGAAGTTTCGTCCCCGAGGGTATCACCAGCCAAGTAGTCAACACTTCGGTGTTGACATGAATATCAATAATGTGGTCATTTTTATAAATTTCCCGATTACAAAAGTTTGAATTTTTCGAAAAACTAAGGATTTTCTTATCCCAGGCATAGATTACCTTAGCCGTATTTGGCACAACTTTTTGGAATTTTGGATCCTCAATGCTCTTCAACTTTGTACTTGTTTGGCTTTATAAATATTTTGATATGAGCGTCACTGATGAGTCTTATGTAGAAAAAAACGCGCGTCTGGCGTACTAAATTATAATCCTGGTACCTTTGATAACTATTTCTTTTATGAATTTTCCTCGTGGTTCAGTATTTTTGTGAATATACTCTTTTCAACCCGACATGAATGAATTATAATCTTTAAGGTCATCCATTTAACAGATTGCACTTGATGATGGAAGTGTGAGGTATTTAGGATCCTTGTAAGACTTTAGTTTAAATACCTGTCCCAGACCAAACCCAATGATTCACAATGTCTCAAATATTCAAACAAAAGGAAAGACACAATACATATTTTATGAATCTTTTCAAATGTGAACAAAAAGAAATGCATATTGGCTTTGATGCATTTCGTATATACGTCTTAAATTTTGTCTATCCTTTTGTTCAGTTTCAATTCTAAGGAAGAAGACATTCAAAACACGTTTTCTAAGGTCAAGGCTGAATAATTGAATAAACCTGAACCTGAAATACATATTATATCGCACCTGTCATTACTATTTAATTATGGTTTCTAAAAGAATATTTTTTATTGTTTCGATAATGTTTCGTGGAAGCCTTTTTATCAAATGTTTAAAAACTAAGTTTCATCAATGTTCAAGATCTCAAGAATTTATCGATGCACATTCAATATCTTTATCAAATATTTCAATCTCGAAATAGAATTCAAAGAGGAATGTTTTCTTCTCAATTTTACCAGAACAATTTATTATGTCTGTTCTATTTAGTACTCCAAGTTTTTTTTAATAGTACCATTAACATTTATAACTATATCTAACTCTTGAACTTAAAAGAATGTATCCATTACCATGCAATGGCGGAATTTGTAAAATTGCTAATATAACATGATAAGTTCAGTTTTTCCAGTGAAGGACCTGGCATCAACACTATTTAGAGATTTTTTTTGAAACAAGACTAAACAGGCAAATGATACTAAGGGATACCAGGGGAAATTCAAAACATACAAGTCAAAGAGAAACTGACAACGCAGTTGCGGATCCAAATAGGAGGTGGGTTTTCCGGGTGTTCGAACACCTGTTTTGACGATCAACGCTTTTAAAAGAGTGACATAATTTGAACCACCCTTTTTTGCTCGGTTGGGCCCCTTTAAAAATAGGCTGGATCCGTCTCTGCAACATCATACAAAAAATAAACAACAAAAAAAGTGTTAAATAAAATACCGAACTTCAAGGTATGGACGAACAGACCTCTTAGCCCACCAAATACAAGATAGAAAACTGACAACTTAGGAGCAATAACCAAGCTAACAGAACGATATTTTTAATTCCTAGTTTGAAAAAGTTTTGGAAACTTGTTTAAGGTTCTCAAGGGAACTTAATTGCAACACAAAACAGAAATGTCTGCAGTAATAGCCGAAGGTGATCATTGAAAAGATTTTAGGCACATGCACATTTGAAAGTTATCTAAATTCTAGGTCGTTTCTTCGATTTTATTCCTGGATTCCAAAGTCATGCATGTTATCAGTGTTTTTTTAATAAAAGAAGGAAATTGTAAATATGTTTATGACTATCATATTCTCAATATACATTTTTTGCTGTTGTTTAAAATAAAACAAAATAAGCATCTTACCACAGGCATTATAGCACTTTGAATAACTACCACAGCCTCGTGGTTGTCCGTAAAGAAAATACATTTTATATCCTGTTTCCTTCCATGAAGTCACCCTAAACTTCGACACATGGACTTCTATGAGATATACATATCTAGCCATACAGATGTATCTGCACGAATATCTATACAAATTCGTACATTCCAAAAACTCATATGTACATAGAAAATAAATTCTTCAAATTTCATTCAAAAAACGTTTTGTTTAAATATTTGATACCATCCCAAAGTAACAAAGCATAAAAAAGTAGTATTTATATGCATTTTTGGTTACAATTGTATGACCCACAATGCACACACCTACAAACGAAGAATTAAATTCAAAGACCTACCTTCATAATTGTGACCGATCGTAGTACTGTCTTTGAATACATGTCTATCTCTTAGGATCTGTTTATCTGTGTCAAATACGGTGACTTAAAGAGACACTACTTGTCGACATTTACCAAAAAAATGGCTTATCAATGAACAAGTTGAATAGAAAACTGAACTCGAGGACAACCTCAAAAACTATATCTTCTTACTATAGTATACAATAAGGTGTATTGAATGAAGATAGTTAGATGGGTTTCATTCAATAAGACCAATTCAAAGATTTAATTCTTAAAATAGTTTGCGTGCTTGATTTAACGCATACTAAAATACATCTTTTGTTTGTCAACATTATTTTGGCCCAATTTTTGTTATGCCCGATTAAAGAAGATTTTCATTTGTGGAACAATTTTCGAATAAAGACATATTATTACTTATCATAATGATACTAAAATTGAGAACATATTTGCACGGCGGGTGTGTGTAAAGGATTAAATAAGGTAATATTCCGTTATGTATGTTTTGTCAATAGATATATATAGGTTACGACCTTCATTATAATTCTTCAATATAAGGTCAAATAATTTGTGAATGATGTTATATCATTCCATTAAGCCAATCACGCTATGACATTGAGATAGTTATAGTTGTGCCACGCTATGACACTAAGATAGTTGTGAGAACTTTACCATTTTATGATATATTCTTATTCCTATAAAATAAACTTTGGTGCCGTTTGTTGAAAATAAAGCAGTGAATTTAAAGGTCGGAGTTCAGCATTTTTGTGTTTTTACTTTTTACTGTTATATATGAAAGCTATTAGGCAGCAACCATTTGATTTTCCCCCCTCCCCCCCCCCCCCCCCGAAAATCAAATGGTTGCTGCCTTATGGGTTTAAACAAATTCCAGCTGAACCTCAGTTTTCACATAAATATTAGGACAAAAACAAGCGTAAGTTAAACTGAAATACTTTTAAGTATTTTTTAGTGTGAAATTGATCGCGATTTTAAATGGTGTGGCGTATATTTGTAATGGATTTATTCAGGTTTCTTCCAAAAAAGGAATTTAATATAAAAATTGAATAAGATTATGCTAATCTTTTAATTAATTAAACTTTCGGTATATTCTCTAAAGGATAGAAAAAGTTATGGATGTTTGGAAATCTTAACCTTAGATAACATCTTACTGGGAACTGCAACCAAAAAAAGATCTCAGTCAATATATCAGAAAATATAGAAAAACGAAATAAATATTTTCAAAATTTCTGAACACTATCTTTTGGTGAAAAAAAGAAAAAAGAATTGTGTAAGGCGAAATATCTGCTTTTTAAATTAAAAGTTTTGTACGTTTGCATTTTTATTCACATCTAAAACCAAGGTGTCTTTGCGCGACCTGTAATCGATCTGCTTTAGTTTGTCTCTCTAGTTTACATGAAATCCAAGTGAATACACTGTAGGTACAGATGATAAAATAGAATCAGTCCGCTATGGTACCGCGACAGGAATACTCTCAGTCAGCATTAGTACCGCTAATGAAGTACTATCATTCAGCTATGGTACCACTTCTGAAGTAACATCAGTCAGTTATGGTAACGCATCTGAAGAAATATCAGTCAGCAATGGTACCGTTACTGAAGTACTATCAGTCAGCAATGGTACCGCTACTGAAGTATTACCAGTCAGCTATGGTACCACTTCTTAAGTACTATCATTCCGCTATGGTACCGCTTCTGAAGTACTATCAGTCAGCAATGGTACCTCTACTGAAAAACTATCAGTCAGCTATGGTACCTCTACTGAAGTACTATCAGTCAGCTATGGTACAGCTTCTGAAGTACTATCTGTCAGCTATGGTACCGCTTCTGAAGTACAAAATGTACTATCTGTAAGCTATGATACCGCTACTGAAGTACTATCAGTAAGCTATGATACCTCTAATGAAGTACTATGAGTAAGCTATGATACATCTACTGAAGTACTATCAGTCAGATATGCACCGCTTCTGAAGTACTATCAGTCAGCTATGGTACCGCTTCTGAAGTATTATCTGTCAGCTATGATACCGCTTCTGAAGTACTATCTGTCAGCTATGGTACCGCTTCTGAGGTACTATCAGTAAGCTATGATACCTCTACTGAAGTACTACCAGTCAGCTATGATACATCTACTGAAGTACTACCAGTCAGCTATGATACATCTACTGAAGTACTATCAGTAAGCTATGATACCTCTACTGAAGTACTATTAGTAAGCTATGATACCGCTTTTGAAGTACTATCTGTCAGCTATGGTACCGCTTCTGAAGTACTATCTGTCAGCTATGGTACCGCTTCTGAAGTACAAAATGTATTATCTGTCAGCTATGATACCTCTACTGAAGTACTATTAGTAAGCTAGGATACCTCTACTGAAGTACTATCAGTAAGCGATGAAACCTCTACTGAAGTACTTTTATTAAGCTATGGTACCACTTCTGAAGTACTATCATTCCGCTACGGTACCGCTACTGAAGTACTACCAGTCAGCAATGGTACCTCTTCTTAAGTACTATCAGTCAGCTATGGTACCGCTTCTGAAGTACTATCTGTCAGCTATGGTACCGCTTCTGAAGTACAAAATGTACTATCAGTAAGCTATGATACCGCTACTGAAGTACTATCAGTAAGCTATGATACCTCTAATGAAGTACTATAAGTAAGCTATGATACATCTACTGAAGTACTATCAGTAAGCTATGGTACCGCTTCTGAAGTACTATCTGTCAGCTATGGTACCGCTTCTGAAGTACTATCTGTCAGCTATGGTACCGCTTCTGAGGTACTATCAGTGAGCTATGATACCTCTACTGAAGTACTACCAGTCAGCTATGATACATCTACTGAAGTACTATCAGTAAGCTATGGTACCGCTTCTGAAATACTATCTGTCAGCTATTGTGCCGCTTCTGGAATACTCTCAGTCAGCATTAGTACCGCTAATGATTTGCTATCAGTCAGCTGTGATACCGCTACTGAATTACTATCAGTAAGCTATGCTACCTCTACTGAAATACTATTAGTAAGTTATGCTACCTCTACTGAAGTACTAGTAGTAAGCTATGACACCTTTACTGACGTACTATTAGTAAGCTATGATACCGTTACTGAAGTACTATCAGTAAGCTATGATACCTCTACTGAAGTACTACCAGTCAGCTATGGTACCGCTACAGAAGTACTATCAGTATGGTATGATACCTCTACTGAAGTACTATTAGTAAGCTATGATACCTCTACTGAAGTACTATCAGTCAGGTGCAATACCGCTACTGAAGTATTGCCAGCTAGCTATGATACCGCTACTGAAGTAATATCAGTCAGTTATGGTTCCGCTACTGAAGTACTATCAGTCAGCAATGGTACCGCTACTGAAGTACTATCAGTCAGATATAATACCACTACTGAAGTATTATCAGTCAGATATAATACCACTACTTAGTAAGTATTATCAGCTACAGGTAGCTATGCTACTGCTACTGAAGTAATATCTGTCAGCTATGAAACCGCTACTGGAGTATTGTCAGTCAGCTATGGTACCGTTACTGAAGAACTATCAGTCAGCTATGATACCGCTACTAGAGTACTATTAGTTAGCTATGGTACCACTAATGGGGTACTTGAAGTCAGCTATGGTACCACTACTGAAGAACTATCAGTCAGCTGTGGTACCACTACTGAAGTACTATCAGTGAGCTATGATGCCTCTACTGAAGTACTACCAGTCAGCTGTGGTATCACTACTGAACTAATATCAGTCCGCTATAGTACCACGGCTGAGGTAGGACAGAAACATATGTATAAAGGGTCTACTAAGATAACAAACATCTTATGAACTCGTCCATTAATTTGTTTGTTGCAGCGTTTTAGCAATGCCATGGCGTTGTCAGTTTTTGATATATGAGTTTGAATGTCCCTTTGGAAACTTTCGCCTCCCTGTCATATTGAACATTTGATTTTACCCTGAAGACGAGGGATTTGTTGATTATATTATAAAGTAACGTTTTCCTAAATATTATATTCTCTCAATATGCAACATTAAACATGGATTACTTAAAAATGGAAATCAACTTGTTTTTTAAATCAATAAATATTCGTGATGAGTCGAAATTGGATGTGACGAAATTGGATGAGACGAAATTTTGGTTGAGAAGAACCAAAGTTGGGTCGGATGATTCACAAAATTTAATTAATTGCATTCGTTCTGTTGATACGACTGGCTTTAGGATAACGATAATCGACTGCCTTTCTAATTGAAATTCAATTACTAAGGAGTTTGAGTATTATGAAAAATATTTGAAACAAACAAATGACAACTCATCATACATGTACATGTATAAGGTATAACCTTTTAAAGGATAATTGGGATGTAGAATAATATATACTTACTGACTGATATTTTATTTGTCGAGCTTCATACTTCTTTTTCCGTGTTTCTCGTTTTTGTCGTTTCATTTCTCTGCGTTGTTTTCTTTCTTCTGCATTTTCATAATCAATTTTTCTTAGAATTGACAGCAATATTTTAAATACAGGATCGTCTTGTGGTGGAACATTTTTTCTTTTTCTTTGTTTTAATCTCAAAGCATTTAAAATTTGGACATAGTTCTTGACTTCTTCAATCTGTGATTCTCGTCGATGGATGAGAAATTGCTGATGTGCAGCCTCGTTGTCGGGGTTGTCTTGCTCTACCGGCCTCCCAAGAAGTACAAACTTGGATTCTGGCGTGCGTTCTAATAACTTTCCTTGATAATCTATCCCAAGCATAGATCTTCTCTTTTGTATAGCATTCTCCAAAACATCAACTTGCATACAAAACATCGTGTGGTTTATCTGCAATTGTGAGAACAACGTGTCACTCTCACTCGACCATGTCGTTAACAAGAAATAGATGGTACATGTGTAAAAAGGTGACAAGAAAATATATTTTTGTGGACAAAACAAAAGTAATACATTATTTATATTTATATGGATGACCTATAAACCGAGTTCTGTTGTTTTGTACTTTCTTAAATTCAAATATATTTCTGTGGACAAAAATGAAAGTAATTACATTATTTATATGGATCACCTACAATTTATAAACCAAGTTTTGATGTTTTTGTACATTCTTGAATTTAATTTTGGTTCAAAGGGACTGAACTCTTGCAGTTTTATAAATAAATTTAAGAATGTCAAATTATGAGAGATGATTAATGTCCTTGACTAAATTAAAAATGCAGTTGTTGAGCATATAATTAATTGACTGTTTAATTCCTAAAAACAGATATGACATTCGTTTGTGTATACACACGCAAAATCTGTCAACATATTTCAAGAAACTGTTTGAAACAGTCTTTAAACATTTATCATTAGGATAATTTTTCAGTAATAAGACATACTGGTATTCCAAGCTTATTATATTCACGTAAAGTTTCGATACAGAAGCAGTCGCAGATTCAGACACGTGATTCAGACCCCCTCTAAAAAAGAAAAGGAGTTTATAAGTAAAATTACAACTTTTTTTTGCCAAGTATGGTCCCTTTGCTTGTATTCTCGAGAGCGCACCCTCCTAACATCAAAACTGTATGGTAACCTTATATGTCAGACTGAATTCTTGAAAATGGTGACAATGTGAATCAATTTGATTTTGATTGCATATCTTTGTTTGAGGAGAATATTTGAAAATCAGTTGATACATTGTAATACACAAGAACCATGCTGGTTTTTTTTTATATAGACATGTATTTAATTTTTTTCTTCAAAAAATACATTTGAATCGTTTCTCATTTATAGATTGACCATAACCTATAGCAGCAGCCGGATAAAGATGATGCTTATGAATTGTCAGCTGACGAGTTGCTTAACAGCCAGTGGCAAATAGTTCACAAATGTTAAAGGACGAGATGCTATGTCGAATCAATTTTGAACACAACAATGCCATAGTCCTCGTTATTAACCTGATTTGTGTTGTATGGGTATGAAGGCTTATTATGTCATCATTAGAGACTTTAAATGATGTAAAACAATACATTTTTCAAAAGTATAGGTTTTTTACCATATTGCTTGGAAATGGTGTTAAGACTTATGTTCATCAGTCATACATCATTTTACAAAGTGGATATTAAATTGAAATCTGATGACGTTTTGAAACTATACATTTATAAGAAACATACATACAATGTTTGTGGGTGGAGCTCATGTAAGAATGATGTTAAATTGCATATTAAGACTATTTCTGGCAATGGACTTAAATAAAAGATGTAATATGTCAAATTTCCACATAACCTTGACATGACAAAGAATGTGAGGTGAAGGTCAGATAAACCGAACTGCAAATACTTGTACACCTTATAATCATTCGAAACACCAAATACGTTTAGAATATAGTTGACCTATTGCACATTCAAGAAACATGGACATGAGGTCAAGGTCAGATAACACCTGCATGTTGGACATGTACACCTTACAATAATTCCATACACCAAATACAGTAGAAAATTGTTTATAGTATCTGAGATATGGACTTTACCACGGAACCTTACCTTATTCACTGATCCATGAAATGAGGTCGAGGTCAAGAAAAAACTGTCTGACGGACATGAAGATCTTGCAAGGTACGCAAATATAGTTACCCTAATATTACTCATAATAACAGAGAAATTCAAAAATACTAAAATTCTTTATTTTTTAGTACAGTAACTGAACCATAAAAGAACAATATGGACTTATGTCAGACGGAAACTTCATAACATGAAGCCTCTATATAGAAAGTATGGATGATCCAGATTTTCTACCTCCTGAATTATTAAGATTGTAAGAAGTTTGTTTGCAACCGGCGGATCACTGTCCCTATGTCGAGCAATCTTTCTGTCACAGGCTCGACAAAAACGTTAGATGCTCGGCACCAAATAATTATCTTCGATAACCACATTTAAATCAATTTACAACGTTTCTTAATCCAAAGCTATTAAAGTAACCTTATACATAAACTATAAGGACGACTGGAACTTGTTTGAGACTGTATGATTTAAAGTGTTTTTTATATTATTGTCGTTAACTTAGATAACTGTGTTACTGTAATATCGTCCTCTTTTCATTCTAAACTGTGTGGTATCATTTCAATGATGATTCATAGTGACTTCACATATACGAACTTATCCTTTGGGACTGCAAAACTGATGCAAAACGCGAATCTGTTTAAAAACCCAACACGGATACGTATGTAACCTTTTGAAGGGTAAATATTATGCTTTTTATAAAGGCCAAAGTTTATTGCTTTATTTGTGCCTGTCTAGAATATGTTTGAAATAATTGGCACTTAGTCTAAATGTTAAGCAAGTATACAACAATCATTCAAAACGACTTCATATACCTCAGACGAAGAAGTCAGACTTCAAAATAAATCATTCTTAATGGAAAATTGTTAAAATTTGACCTAAGAAACGAGATGCTAAGAATAACAATAAACGCAATCAAAAATGTACTTTTAATTAAGAAATGGAATATAATACAAATGTTATTTGATATCATTTTCAGTACGATTTGAGGGATTGCAAATAAGTAAATGGATATCCTAAGCTTTCATAATAAAGGAATGTTTCAAAAATAAATTAATAATAAAACATTTTAAATGGTTCTACTTAACTTTAAAGTTTAAACAAAGTATCAATTTTTAAGTTAAATAGTGAATAAATTATTGATAACAAATAAAAGTGAATACTTACATTCTTATAGTTTAAAATCACTTCTTATAACAAGGTCTCCTATTCAGTGACATCTGAAAATGGACAGTAAAATATGTGTCATTTATGGTACATTAGAAATATATTATAGTCTTGAAAGTGATAGTTTAATGTGAAGGAAAAGATATCGCCGTTTGATCTGAAGTTTGGCCTTAAAATAAAATTCTGTCTAGTGTCGAATGACAGTTAGGCGTATTTTGTTATGTTTTATTGGTCAGTTTATTGTCCGTATTAAAATCGATTGATAATAAATATCATTTTAATCATCATGAGTAAAATAAAATATAATTGAATTTTGTGATAATGCATCTGTCAGTGAGCGAAGAAAGATGAACAAACTGTATTTAGTATGAAGTCATTTCAAAAGGTCAATGCTTTCTACATTGTGAATAACATATACTTGCATCCAAATACGATCCCTATGGACATACTATAATTACAGGGGACCTCAACATCATCCATGATCGAACAGTTATAAAAATGTGATGCTGTTTTGAAGGGCTTGCCATTTTTATAAATCTATACACTGGAAAAGTGACCTTTTTATTTATTAATTATATATCGATCTAATACTTCCTCCAAAAAAAGAATGACTCATTTTCATTAACTGATTTATTATACTACAAACATAACCATAGAACTAAGAGACTGAAAAAAGATGAATCGACTTTACCTTTACTATTTGGTCAGGAAGGAGTTATCCAAAGAAAAGTTATTATTTTTTTTTCGATTAATATTTCAACATAACGTTAACATCAAAACAGAAAAGAAAAGAATCAAAGAAAGACGTGTCCTTGCTCACATTTTAATAAAGTAAAAATCTCCCAGTGTACTGTACTATTTGTTCATAAGCATTTCAATATACGAAGGAAAAGTTTTAATGTTAGATGTAATTATAGATAATATACAAATAAAAATGTAACAATGGAAAGTCAATATAGTAGCTTTAATGAAGCAGTGATATTTAGTCTTACTTTAATGAGGTAATTTTAATTTAAAATATCAACCAATAACTATACTGTCCAGACTCGGACAATGCCTAAGTGGCCAATATTGATATTATTGTAACGGGACATTTGATTCAAATTGAAGTTAAAAGTCTATTATTTTGTTAAGTTCTAAAACCAAAGTACACATCTAATTAATATTTTATTTTAAAAATCTAGACCGAATAAATGACGAAAAAAAAATGTTTCAATTTGAAAGATCCCAATATAAATAGTAAAGTTGGCCGATTACTTAGATGTTTTTGGTTTCTCTTTTTAAATTTAAATGAAAAAGATTTGATATAATTGTAAATACGGAAACTCTTCACAAGAGACCAAATAACACAGAAACTAACAACTATATGTCACCGTACAGCCTTCAGCAATGAGCAAATGTCCCTGTTGGCCATATAACTCCTTAAGTATTTATACACCCTTTGCTCCAATTGGTTTTGTTTTTTAGCATTTCAGATGAAGATAAATATAGAAAGATTCGGACGCACCTAATTTATTAAATAGATATCTATAATATCTACTATGGAACATTTGGTTTTAGGGATACATCTACTATTTTTTTTCTAAATCAGACTCGGTCTTGGACAGAAACTAGAGGCTCTAAAGAGCCTGTGTCGCTCACCTTGGTCTATGTGCATATTAAACAAAGGACACAAATGGATTCATGACAAAATTGTATTTTGGTGATGGTGATGTGTTTGAAGTTCTTACTTTACTGAACGATTTTGCTTCTTACAATTATATCTATAATGAACTTTGCCCATTAGTAACAGAGAACTATATTTGGTAAAAATTTACATAAATTTACCAAATTAATGAAAATTGTTAAAAATTGACTATAAAGGGCAATAACTCCTTAAGGGGTCAATTGACCATTTAGGTCATGTTGAATTATTTGTAGATCTTACTTTGCTGAACATTATTGCTGTTTACAGTTTATCGCTATCTATCATAGTATTCAAGATAACCAAAAACGGCAAAATTTCTTTAAAAATTACCAATTGGAGGGCAGCAACCCAACAACCGATTGACCGATTCATCTGAAAATTTCAGGGCAGATAGATCTTTACCTGATAAACATTTTTATCCCTGTCAGATTTCCTCAAAATGCTTTGGTTTTTGAGTTATAAGCCAAAAACTGCATTTTACCCCTATGTTCTATTTTTAGCGGTGGCGGCCATCTTGGTTGGTTGACCAGGTCACGCCACACATTTTTTAAACTAGATACCCCAAAGATGATTGTGGCTAAGTTTGGATTAATTTGGCCCATTAGTTTCAGAGGAGAAGATTTTTGTAAAAGATTACTTTAATTTACGAAAAATGGTTAAAAATTGACTAAAGGGCAATAACTCCTAAACGGGTCAACTGACCATTTTGGTCATGTTGACTTATTTGTAGATCTTACTTTGCTGAACATTATTGCTGTTTACAGTTTATCTCTATCTATAATAATATTCAAGATAATAACCAAAAACAGCAAAATTTCCTCAAAATTACCAATTCAGGGGCAGCAGCCCAACAACCGATTGACCGATTCATCTGAAAATTTCAGGGCAGATAGATCTTACCCTGATAAACATTTTTACCCCACGTCAGATTTGCTCTAAATGCTTTGGTTTTTGAGTTATAAGCCAAAAACTGCATTTTACCCCTATGTTCTATTTTTAGCCGTGGCGGCCATCTTGGTTGGTTGACCGGGTCACGCCACACATTTTTTAAACTAGATACCCCAATGATGATTGTGGACAAGTTTGGTTTGATTTGGCCCAGTAGTTTTAGAGGAGAAGATTTTTGTAAAAGCTAACGCCGGACGACGACGGACGACGGACGACGGACGACGGACGCCGGACGCAAAGTGATGAGAAAAGCTCACTTGGCCCTTTGGGCCAGGTGAGCTAAAAATAGATTCTCCTTTAGCATGTTTGGAAAAAAAAATCATACAATGTCGGGTTGTTATTTAATTAGGGTATACCCCACATCAACTTTTATTCATAATTAAAATTCAGATAGTGCTGCCCTTAAAAATATATAATGTACTTTTTGATATATGTTGTTATTATAGGTTTGGCACTCGTGACCTTGAAAAGTTGACAAATTATGTTGTTGATGCATGGAGCACGACAGCTCCTGAGTGGTCCATGTGGTAAAAATTGTGACAAATTGCTATGGAGATGTAAACAAGGTCAAGGTTAAGTAGAAGACATTGTGATTACGGACCCTGTTTGCTGGAAGATACTACAAAAAAAATATATGATCACTTATACAAACAACCTTCAATTGCATCTTAACTATATACTTAATTTTACATGTCAAAATTAATAATAACAATAATATACCAAAGTCACGTATGTAATGTATCCAATAAATAAACAAAAATAGAGCAGCCCTCTCAGGGATTGGACAATACCTTTGATGTTGGTTTTTTTTTGGCTTTCTAAACATCCAGTGGCAAATATTTATTGCAAAAGTAGGAACAGAACACACTACAGTGGCGGATCCAGGAAATTGCTTTTTTGGGGTTAGATCCCCCCTTTTTGAACAATCAATGCATTTGAATATGAACATCATGGGACGGGAGCCACCATTTTGAAAATGGCCGGATCCGCCCCTGCATTAACACTCAATACATTATGTAGGTTATGGGAGGTAGGTCGTTCGGGGTGAAGGCGAAAACTCGCCTGCTACTGGAAAATGAGTGTTTCACGGTTTGGATGGAGCAGATATTACGCCTTGCCAGAGGCAACATATAGACTTGTGAGGGGGTTTTACCTTTTCAAAGGTTTACTGTGCATGGAAGGGGAGAAGGTCAGGGTTGACCACATTTCTATTCCAAAGTCAACCCTCGGGCTACTTAAGTTTAAAAATTCAAATACAGAATGATAGTAAAAACAAAATTTCATGCAGAAAATATCTAAGTCTATAAAAACTGGGGTTGATATACTACTATGTTGAATATGAACACATTGGGGGTGGAGGATGAACAGGTTGAATTGACCAGTACGTGTATTGGGTTAAACTTAAACGTTGAACTTTATTACAAAAAAAAAAAACAATCTCAGACGCAGTAACTGCGCTACATGAGCATCAATTATACATAATAAATTGTTATTACAGGTGAAAGAATAAGTAGAAATTAACTTCTAGTAGTATAATTATGGAACTATAAAATTCCAAGTTAAACAGAGTAGAACGAGTTTTTTGTTAACATGTTATTCAGCATCTAACGTAGATTACAATATTTTTTATATATATAAAGACATCTTTTCTTTAAATCATCTGGCTCCCGGATTATAACATTAAAGATACACATTCTGCTGCACCAGATAAATGTATACAATGATATTTGAAGAGTCGATGTGTATATAGATATCTATAATTCGCCAAACATCCTGCTAAGTCTTTTAAGTATTTTAAATGACAATTAATTCAATTAAATGCTCTTATTCTCATTTTACAAGTCAATTTGAATAATTATGATGGGTTTCAAGTTTTATCCGTACGTATAATTTTTAAATGCAAAAAAATAATATTATTGTTACTGTAAAAGTCTAAATAACGTCTATTTATAACATATAAAATAAGTTCCCCTGTAAACTATTATAACAAATCTTTATTTATTCCATAATTTCTTTTCTTGTTGGAACAAATATTCTATATCTTTTGTTACGTAAGGACCCCATACTGTAACATTAGTTGCAATAGAAATGATATTCAAGAATATGTCTTCCAATTGAAAAATATATTCAAGAATATGTCTTCCAATTGAAATAATTTTCGTGAACATGTCTTCCAATTGAATCTAATAATATATGAAGGAACTTCTAATATATGACCAGTCTTCTTGTAAAACATCCTCGATGACACAATAAATGATGATAATTAAAATGAAACGTCAAATGGTCTCTGTTTATAGAAAAAAACATGAACATTTACTATATACATATATAATAAATCAACGGATTAAAAAACTGTTTAACATAATTATTTATGGACAAAGTTCATCATGAAGGTACATGCACTAGCACTGCAGATTGACGAGTGCATAGAACCTTATAAGAAACCTTAACTAGATGGCATGCGCCAATTTATGATCATGTTTTTTTTGTAACTTTAAAATAAATGACAGGTTCTCACAACTTCTGAAACATTAACAGTAATTTATAGCATACATTAACGCGCAGGTCGTTTGCATTCTAATTAATATCATAGAAAAAACATGCCTGGTAAATGAATGAACTATTTCCTGGAAGACCTAGGCTAGTGGAAATTTTGCAGCTTAAAAAAATATACAATTTAACATGCATTGAAATCAATGTTATTAGCTAAAATAAACGAAGCTGCAGTAATTCATTAAAAAAAAACCCAAGAAATTTCGAACTCACCTTTTTATCATATTAGTTATTCGCCTCCGGAATCAGTAACGCTAAAATTCACACGTTATGGGCTCCTCATTCTTGTGATAGCCATTACAAACATCACGGATATACTATCAATATGTTATCACGTCTTTTTAAATAGTTAAAATCTATATTCCGATTTAAAGTCTATTTGTAAACATGTTACATTGTTAATAGTTCGTATTCTTTATCAAATTTCATTTGATTATCGGGTTTGAAATTTCTTCAAAGAGTCGTAGGGGGTATCAACAGACTGAAAAAAATCTACCACTATAGTGAAATCTGAGCTTTATTCATGAATAAGTATACGGGATTGCCCTTTCATAAAGACAATGGCTGATCATTAAGTGGAAGAAACCCTGATCTCGGATCACCGGTGAAATCCGACAACCGGCAGGACAATTTAAACTATCATACATTCTTTTTAATTAATTTTTTTACGTATATTGACAAACAAGAAATTTTATAATCCTGTAGAAACGGCATCACATTCGAAAAAAGTTTTTAAATGTACATTGTATATATAAGTAAATTCATCAGTGATGTTATCATCACCGTCCGTCAGGACAATTTAAAGTAGCATGCATTCTTTTTAATTAATTTTTTACTTTTTTACAATGCAAGAAATTTTATAATCCTGTTGAAACGGCATCACATTCGAAAAAAGTTTCGACAATTAAAACTATCATTATAACTATCGTACGTTTTTTTTTAATTTATTTATTGATAATACATTATAGACATTATATTTGTGTTGAAACGTCATCATATTAAAATGGTTTTTTTTTCAAATGTATTAATGTATTTATAAGTAAATTAATTATTAATGTTTTTATCATTTATGAAATCCTTAATATTCATCACATGTACGATCCTAGAAAAAAAAATCATTGTTATTTTCAGCACTTGTCATTTTGTTCTGTTTAGTTAACTGGTGTTTAGTCATGAGAAGAAACGTAACACGTTACAATCTAATTAAATGAAAATTTCAATGAATACATATTAGTGCATGACCTTTTCCTATCGCCTAGGTCATGAATGATGAAGGCTGTTGCCCCCAAAACTCCAAAATTATCCTTATGCGCAAGTCGAAGGAGGGTACCTATGTTGATGCGGAAATTAATCTGAAATTCATTGAAGGCAAAGTTGAACTTAAGAAGATTTTGCTATTTATTTGTCGTATAGCTTCGGATGAAGTCATTCACGAAAAATTAAACTTATATATAAAGATTGAGAGTTCCCGATGAAGTCATATTAAGAAAAGCGCTGCGGACACTTGAATCTATAAATTGAAATTGTCATTGTCTGTACAAGGTCGATATCTATGACATTTGGCTGTAAAATTGTGTAGTCCCCTATAGGTTATTATCAGCGAGGTAGAAAGTTATTGGGCAATGACATTATTTACAACATACTTTCCTTAAGGATGTTTCATTTTTTCAAAGCATGTTATACATTGATAGTATAATATAATAAATATCCTACATGAATTCCGTAAGATGGCGCCAAAGGAACACAGGTTAGAGTTTCACCATGGATAGACTGTGCCACAGATAACAAAGGATATATTCTTATTATCGCAACCCCTTTCCTTGCTCGTTTATTCGGTTATGACAGTACCCAATGAGACACGAGTTAGTGCTTACCATGAACAAGATGACAGATGCTATTTGTAAAGCAGGAGTTAGTTTTGGTGGGATTCGTGTAGCGCAGTCTGCAGTTTTGTGTACTGTTTTATGGAGCTGTTTGTCTTTTCGTCGTTTTTGTTTGCACCTCAGTGCTCTGTTGTTTCGTTGTTTTCCTCATATATTTGATGTGTTTCCCTCGGTTTTAGTTTGTAACCCGGATTTGTTTTCTCTCAATCGATTTAACTTTTGAACAACGGTATACTATTGATACCTTTATTTAACATGTCAGTTTACCTTTAATGTATGAGTTTTGAATGACCCGTCAGTATCTTCGCCTATTTTCTAATGAGTAAATTTACATGATTTGAAAAAATGCTGAGATCTACAATTTATCGATAGCTGTATCTTGGCATTCCACATGGTCATGTTTTTCTCTGACTGTTTATGACTTCTTTACACTACAATCCATTGGATGGTGGATGTGTACTGATTGATAATTTAATATAGATGCATGATTTCTTGTTATTTGTTAGTGGCTGTGAACTAGCTGCCAGTAACTGCGAGTACTCTCCGACCTGTACTTAGTGTCTTTTTGTTGTTTGGATATACAAATACCAGGCCACGTCCAGTCTGTTTTGTTTTTGTTTGCTGTATTTCTATTTGTATCCATGTGATGAGTTAAGCCTTTTTCAACTGGTTTTTATAGTTCTTTCTTCTGTTGTACTGTGACATCACTGTCCCAGGTTACGGAGAGGGTTGGGATACCACTAACATGTTTACCCCCCCCCCCCCCCCCATTCTGTATGTATGTGCCTGTCCCAAGTCAGTAGCCTATATTTCAGTAGTTGTCGTTTGTTGATGGGTTACATATTTGTTCTTCTTTTATATTTTGTACATAAATTAGGCCGTTAGTTTTCCTGTTTGAATTGATTTACATTTGTCATTCCGGGCCTTTTATAGCTGACTATGCAGTATGGGCTTTGGTCATTGTTGAAGGCCATATAGTGACCTATAGTTGTTAATTTCTGTGTCATTTGTTCTTGTGTGGAGAGTTGTCTCATTGACAACCATATACCACATCTTTTCTTTTCATATAGACACTACTTTTAAATCAACAATATAATTATAGTAAAAAGCACCAATCATTCATTTGTATGTGAGTGGGGTGTTTCTCGGCACAAAAAATTGTTAAGATTTTGATTTATTACAAACTTCGTATTCAACTACATAAAGGAACAAGACATTTGTTTTGCAACTAGGTGTTAAATATTTCCTTCGATGGCAACAATTTCCTCCCAAGTGAACCACACTTTTATTTTTACAAAAAATAAATGTAGAATCATACTATTTAAAAAAAAGACATGACCCCCTACACAAGATAAATGGTAGGTGCCTAAGTTCATGAAGCAAATGAGACTTATTTCAAATAGACTATTGGCCCCATCACATTCTGTATGTGCCTGTCCCGAGTCAGGAGCCTGTTATTCCGTGGTCTTTTGTTGCTGTATATCATATTTTTTGGTCTATTTTTTTTTATATTAATCAGGCCATTTTTTTTTATTTCTCATTTCGGGGCTTTTCTTGGGTTGACTCATTGTTGATGGCCGTACAGTGACACATGGTTGTTAACTTCTGTGTCATTTGGTCTCTTGTGGAGAGTTATCTTAATCTCAATCATACCACATCTTATTCTTATATTTTTTAGGTTTTTCACTTTTAATGAACACTATTGTGGAGTTCATTGTATGCGACACCAATAGTTAAAAATTCCTGCAAGTTGAACCACAACTATTCGTTTCAAGAAAACTGAGAAAAGAAAAAAGTTGTACCAAAAAATGAAGTAAGAGTGTTCACTACTTTTCCAATAAATCCGAAGCAGAAAAGGTAAAATGTTTACTTAAATAAAGGCAACAGTAGTATACCGCTGTTCAAATTCATATATCGATTGAAAAAAAAAACCCCAACAAATCCGGGTTACAAACTAAAACTGAGGGAAACAAATCAAATATAAGAGGAGAACTACGACACAACAGAAACACAACATTAAAATGTAACACACACAGAAACGAACTATAATATAACAATGGCAATTTTCCTGACTTGGTACAGGACATTTCAATGGAAGAATGGTGGGTTGAACCTGTTTTTGTGGCATGCCAAACCTCCCGCTTGTATGGCAATGTTAAATATAACATTAAAATGACAATGTTACATGATAGGACTACAATACAAATAAATGGGAGAACATACAGGGCATTGAAAAACACAAATAATAGCTAACAAAAGGTGTCAGGTTTAAAATTTAATACGTCAGACGCGCGTTTCGTCCACACAAGACCAACCATTGACGCTCTGAAAAGTTCGAAAGCCAAAAAAATAAATAAACTTTTATTAGAAACAAAATGAAAATCAAACATACCGAATCCAAAAAGGAATTTCCTTTAACAAAAATAAAAGCTATAACACATCAAAGAAATGGAAAGCAACTGTCAAATTCTTGACTTGGTACCGACACCTATGTACTTGGTGTCTTTTGTGTCTTTTGTGTCTTTTGTAAGTTGTTTTTTGTATGCTAAGTTTAATTGATCCAATGAATGACTTGCGCCCTTTTCAATTGATGTTTACATTTATCTTCTATGTTATACTGTTATCACTGTCCGAGCAAAGACAGATGGTTTGGCGCCCCGATACATATTTATTACCGCCGCATTCTGAATGTGCATGTCCTATGCCATGAACCTGTACTTTAGTGGTTGTCTTTTGTTGTTGTTGTATATCATATCTATTTTTCATTTATTGTTTTGATAACAAATCAGGCCGTTAGTTTTCTCGTTTGAATTGATATACATTTGAAATTGTGGGGACTTTTGTAGCTTTCTATATGCGTTTAAGGCCATTTTATGGTAACTTGTAACTGCTTTACTTTACTCATACCTCAATAGGTATCTGGTGGAGAGTTGTCTCATTTGCAATCTTATCACCTCTTCTTGTTGTTATATTGTATGAATAAACTCCTCCCTAACGGACATTTCCAGTTCGTTTAAGGTTGTGAATACACATGACGTACGCATACACGTTTTTGTCATTGTTTTGAAGACTATATTGTTATCTAGATGTTCAAGACCCGTCAATCTAGCTGTCAGGTTGAAACGTTGACTAAACATACTTTAAAAATAATCTCAAGTTAGAAGGCAGTAAGTACTTAGCTGTAAATAAGTTTTGAAATACCAGACGTCCGATTTAAGTTACACACATATAAACATAAAAAGTTTATTTCGAACAATTATGATTGTCACATTAAAAGTCATGAACAGTTATATCAACGTCCAACTTAGAGTCATTATAGTCAAATAACAAATACATGTACTCTTAAAATAAATAAATCAGGATAATTGGCAACAATTAAATAATTCGTTAAATTAAACCCATGTTTAATTTCCCCTCTTATTTATTACTACCATGAAAGCCCAATATGAAAACAAATAATTAATAAATAATAATTTTAATAGTATAAAAATAGTTTTGAGTTTGAAATGCACCAACTATTAGTTAGTCGGTGCAATTTAAATTTAAATATTTTATTATTATGTTTAACTTATAATGCGTTTAGGAAGACATTTTTCGAAAGTTAACAGTTGAAGACGGGTTGTTGTAATCAAAATTTAAGAACTTCAATAATGAGATACATATGAATAAAAAGAAAAGTGGACATGTCTTTGGAGACAATAACCTTATGACACAAACTACAAACATATATTCTAGGCATTAACCATATGTCATGCTCTATATCAGACCGAGCCAGGAATAGTTGTGGTTAAATTTAACGGAGACTATCGATGATCTCAAATCCGTTTTGAATTCCTTCACAACGATGCAACAATAATATGTATCAAAAATGCAATTACTGACAATTGTATGCTTTTTGTGTACGTTTTTTATTCAGCTTTCTTAAATTTGATTTAGAAAAAACATAGAATAACTAATCAAAGGATAAAAATAAAGAAAACATTCAATGAGTGACGGGACAAAACAAATTTCACCAATTGCGCATAGCGCATGAGATCAATATCAGTTTTCTTCGTTTACGATAAAATGGAAATATCCTTTAAGAATGAAAGACTGTAGATTTTAATTTTTTTTTTAATTATTAACAGGAACCTTCTTTACAAAAAAAAAAGAATTTTTATTTTATAAACATACGACAGCAGTCCAAAAGTTATATCGAAACTGTTGAATAATTCCAGACACTTACAAATAATGTAAACACGACATCCTAGTTCTAATAATTAAACATTGCAACATTTGAAATGAACTGGTTGAGTGCATATCTGTACTAGTTTACATAGTTTATGTCTTTACCTTAATATACCTATTAAAGTTTAACCACCTATCACCTACGTTTTCAGAATAATGTCGTCAGTGGTCGTCATTATTAAAGCTTTTTTTTTTGGCATTGTTGGAATATTAGTTTGAAGACAGCTCTTTGATAGTTTCTGTTAAATTCACATTTGGTTTAAGAAACTAAGTGCGATATACTGTAAACCAACTTATTTTCGCGGATACTTTATTTTGCATTTAACCCCTTCTAGCCCATTTAGCCGCTAATTATGTCGCGATTCTCAAATTTACTTTATGCAGTTACGTAAGGATAATTCCAAGTTTTACACATTCGCGCCGATTTATATTCGCGATAGTTTTCGTCTCACGAAAGTCGCGAAAATACAGAGTACCTTGACATAAAAGTAAACATCCTCATATAAATGCTTTAATATAACACGGCGTCAACTACTCTACTGTCGATACAATATCATACACAATGTAAACAAAATAAAAGTGTCTGCTTCTCTACTGTAAATACAATAGCATACACAGGGTAAACATAACACAGTGTCAACTACTTTCCTGTTGATTCAATAACATACACAGAGTAAACATAACACGGTGTCAACTACTCTCCTGTTGATTCAATAACATACACAGAGTAAACATAACACAGTGTCAACTACTCTCCTGTTGATTCAATAACATACACAGAGTAAACATAACACAGTGTCAACTACTCTCCTGTTGATTCAGTAACATACACAGAGTAAACATAACACAGTGTCAACTACTCTCCTGTTGATTCAATAACATACACAGAGTAAACATAACACAGTGTCAACTACTCTCCTGTTAATTCATTAGTATACACAGAGAAAACATTACACAGTGTCAACTACTTTCCTGTTATTTCAATAGTATACACAGGTTAAACATAACACAGTGTCAACTACTTTCCTGTTATTTCAATAGTATACACAGAGTAAACATAACACAGTGTCAACTACTCTCCTGCTGATACAATAGCTTCCACAGAGTAAACATAACACAGTGTCAACTACGCTTCTGTCAATACATTAGCATACACAGGGTAAACAATTCACAGTGTCAACTACTCTCCTGTTGATACAATAGCATACACAGAGTAAACAAAACACAGTGTCAACTACTCTCCTGTTGATACAATAGCATACACAGGGTAAACATTACACAGTGTCAACTATTCTCCTGTCGATACAACTCCGAGCAAAATTCAAAACGGAAAGTCCTTACTCAAATTGCAAAATTAAATGATAAAATACATTTAACGAAAACTGTCATATTCCTGACTTGGTACAGGCATTTTCAAATGTTGAAAATGGTAGGTTGAACCTGGTTTTATAGCGCTAAATCCCTCACTTGTATGACAGTGGCATCAAATTCCATTACATTTACAACATTAGTGGTGTTATAAAAATATTGAAACACATAACATTTTCAATTTCAATCTATTACGCTTTTGTAAAGTTTGTTTTAATCAGATGTTTGTGTGTAGTGTTTTGTGAAAGAGTATTATTATTGTTTTTGTTAGGGTTTTAACTGTTCTTAGTAGGTCCC
Organism: Mytilus edulis; assembly: GCF_963676685.1. Lineage (NCBI taxonomy): Eukaryota > Metazoa > Mollusca > Bivalvia > Mytilida > Mytilidae > Mytilus > Mytilus edulis. Next base: position 46,716,530 of record NC_092356.1, on the reverse strand, counting down.
TGTTATTGGGGTTTTGAGTTGCCGTTTTATTAACGTATACCCACATCTCACTTTATTCTAATCTCAAAGATGGTAAGTTGTATATACTATTTCTGTATCCTCGGAAAGCCATGCGTGTATGTATGTATGTATGTATGTATGTATGTATGTATGTATGTATGTATGTATGTATGTATGTATGTATGTATGTATGTATGTACCTAGATCTCTCCGTTTACGGAGCACCCCTCGAGACCCGCGAGGGTACAGTGGAATCCATGTACACTTCCTATCGGGATTAATGGAGATGGGTCACTAATGTATATATTCCGAAACAGCTATTTACAGCGATCCTAATTGCAGATATTCAAGTATTTCGTTCCATTAAAACACCATTGGGAGTTCTACTATTGACATAATTACACAAACATAATTTTCGTATCCTTTCATAAGCTTTCGCTAAGTTAGAAGGTATCGTTTTGCTTATTTCACTTTCTGGGACGGTATTTGTTTTAGGCCTTTGTAAGCCAGTTGTTGAAATCTGTCTTTTATCACTGAGATCACTTTCACTTTCATCATAATACATCTCACTGTCACTACCATCGTAATACTCATATTTAGTATTGTCTTCAGGCAGGGAACTGTCATCGTAATAAAGATCAGAATCAACGTTAGATACCGTCTTTGATAATTGCGGATTGATATTTCTATCATTTGACTGATCCTTATTATTTGCAGTCACTACGTCACTATCGTCACTATCGTCATAATAAGAATCGGAGTAGTAATCGCTTTCACTGTAGTCTGAAAAATCTCCATCAATCTGTGAATTTAATGGAGGTTTCTGTGAGTGTTTTGAATTTGAATTTGTAATAGGATTAGCAAATTTTAATTCATTAGTATGTCGTGATTGTTCTATGCCCTTAAGTTTTGCTTCTGGTAATACATCTTCATCCTCAAAGCTATCAGAATAACTGTCATATTCGTAGTATTCCTCATTTTCGTTTATATCAGCTTCACCATTTTTGATACTTTTTAATGGTGTTCTTAAGTTTTTATAACTTTCTTTTGTTGTGAATTTTAATCCTGGAACGTCTGTAGTGTCATAGTCATCCTCATCATCATAGTAGTAGTCACTGTTATCATCCTCTGCTTGAATGTCGAGCTCACCCTTATACACCTCTTTCTTTTGGAGACCTGCTTTCATTACATTCATATAAGCAGGATTGCTTATTTTAGATTTTGCCTCGATTCCATATGCTCTAGTATAATCAGTATGCAAAGGCGACTGAACACTTTGTTTTTTAATCGATGTATCAAAATGCCTGTGATTGAATATTGTCTTCTGTTTCGTGTCTTGTTGATTAAGTTTTCGGTCGTCTACTTTTGTAATCAATTGTGTCTCCAAATTTTGTACTGCTGTTTTTATTGGCTCTTTATCAGTCCTTCTTGTTAATACACCATTTGATAATTTTCTTGGCCGAATGAACTTTGAATGGATTAATTGACGGACGTTACCTGTCATTTTTTTGGGTGATATAAAACTCTTTTTTGGTGATATTAAACTATTGTTTGGCGATATAAAACTCTTTTTTGGTGATATAAAACTCTTGTTTGGTGATATAAAGCTCTTTTTCGGTGATATAAAACTTTTTTTGGGTGATATAAAACTTTTCTTTAATCCTTGTGGATGTGCAGAAATGTGCTTATTCAAACTGACTTTTGTTTTCTGGAAATCATTCTGTTCTACCATTTTGTCAATGTGTTTTAAATGATCTGATGTTGTGTTTTGTTGCTTTTCACTATTTTTTCTATTTGCCTTACTATCAATAACAAAGTGTCTGTGGGTAAAGGATGATGGTAGTGTATCACGAATGTTTTGATTGTTTTCTCGGTTATGAGAGGTACCAATTGACTGGTTTTCCAGCACGTCATTCTGTATATCGGATTTGTCTGATGATTGAACTGATATAGATGGCAGAGCATCTGTGCTTACTTGATGATCCGATGGAATTACTTGATTGTTTTCCCGGTGGTTAGAGGTTCGAGTTGACAGGTTTTCCAGCACGTCATTCTGTATATCGGATTTGTCTGATGATTGAACTGATATAGATGGCAGAGCATCTATGCTTACTTGATGATCCGATGGAATTACTTGATTGTTTTCCCGGTGGTTAGAGGTTTGAGTTGACAAGTTTTCCAGCATGCCATTCTGTATATCGGATTTGTCTGATGATTGAACTGATATAGATGGCAGAGCATCTGTGCTTACTTGATGATCCGATGGAATTACTTGATTGTTTTCTCTGTGGTTAGAAGTTCGAGTTGACAAGTTTTCCAGCATGTCATTCTGTATATCGGATTTGTCTGATGATGTTTGTTGAACTGCAATTGGTAGCGGATAATCTGCTAAAATGACTTGATTGTTTTCTCTGTGGTTAGAGGTTCGATTTGACAGGTTTTCCAGCATGTCTTTCTGTATATCGGATTTGTCTGATGGTTGAACAGAAATTGATGGCAGAGCATCTCTGTTTACTTGATGGCGTCTATCAGTTAATTTTATTGATTTTGTAGTAGTTATTCTGTCAGTATTTCTTTTTGGAAGCCGTTTTTTCACAAAATGAATATTATTTTGAATAGGTTTAAACTTTACGTTATTATTTCTCCGCTTTGATTGTTGAACATGGGGACTTTTTTGAAGATCCTGTGTGTTGTCTGAAGCAAAATATTTAACAAAGGTTAATTTGCCTACCGACTTTTTCAATGTCACATCATTGGTTGACTTTTTGTTTCTTTCCGATAACTTTATTGACTCCTTTTTTGAAGTGGGTATATTACTATTGCCACCATCTACTGGTTCTCCTTTAAAAGTTTGCATTCTTACTTGTCCACCTCTACTATTACTTTGTTCGTTCCTATCATACGTGTCACTGATTATCGATGTTTTGTAGGTATTTTCATTTTCAATTGCAGCCTTAGATCTCGGTAAATGTAACTGTTTAGTCACTTGTAGTTCTGGATCTATGTCGTTATCGTATCTCACTTGCAGCTCTGGAGCTACGTCGTTATGGTATCTCACGTCAGATGTTAAATTTATCTTGCCTTTTATTTCTCCAAATTGTTTATTAGTTGATATTTGCTGATTATTCTGCAGATCATTGTTTTTAAAATCTAAATTCCTTTTGATTTCCGGTATAACTGTTTTTAGTTGTTGTGGAGGATGTTTTACCGTCGTGGCTGTAGTTTGTATATAAGACGTAGTATTTATTGTAAGAGGAGAAATTTCAGTTCTTTTAGATTTATAATTACCATTGTTAGGTTTATTCAATTGAGTTATGGATAAGCGATCATTACCTTGTACAATTTCTTGAAATTCCAGAGTTTGATTTGTTTGGCTGTTCTTAGATTGATTTCTTTTATAATTCGAATCCTTAAATACTTCTTTCATTGGTTGTTTTGAAACATAATCAACACTGTAGTAATCAATAGGCAACTGTCTATTGTTATTTTCTGCATTTGCATGTGTTTGTTTGATCGGCTTCTTTATAATGTTTTCGTTATTTGAAGTGTCATATCCAACATCTGCAAGTCTCTGATTTGTGTTTGTTGTTTGGTCGTTTTTATTTATAACGTTATCCCGGGACAGTTCTGATCCTTGCTGGTTTTTAAACGTCCTTTTCATAAACTGTCTCTTCTTTTTGACATACTTGTTTGAACTATTGGAATTAGCTTTTTCTTGATACACTTCCTTTAAATTATCTTTATTATATTGATTTTTCTGAATAGAAATGCTCCCTGAATAACTACCTGGTTTAGATTGTAAGACTGTCTTTCCCTTTTTATGGACGAATTGATCTACTAATTGGATGGAATTCAATGACCTTATCACAGGTTTTGTTCTTGATCTGACGGAATCATTCAATTTGTCCTTAAAGTGTAATTTGTTGTGTGCACTTTTATCAAAATCATATAGATTTTGTAAGGAAGTTGCATTTCTAATAGCATTGCGATCCTGTTTGTTCATTCCAATACTTGTTTCACTATGAGGCATTTTGATTGCAGTATCTTGTCTTTTTAAATTTTTCTGTTGTCCAACATGTTTTCTGTCATTTTGAGACACATCTATGTCTTCAATTTTGTCTGCATTCAAAAGAATTTTCTTCCGTATATCAGTTTGTTCGGCTCGAAACTGATCTGCATTTAAAAGAATTTTTTTCCTTATATTGATTTGGTCTGTTCGATTAATGTCTCTAACCGATTGTATTTTATTTTTATCACCACTAACTGGACTTTGTAAGGAAGCTAGATTTCTGACAGCAGAACGATCGTTTTCGTTTATTTTTGTACTTGTTTCACTACGAGGCATTTTGTTTGCATTCCATTTGCTATGCAATTTATTCCGTTGTTTTAAAGTGTTTATTTCATTCTGCGACACAGGTTTGTCCATAATTTTATCTGCATTCAAAATAATTTTCTTTGGTGTATTAATATACTCTGTTCGAATCTGGTTTGTGTTGGATTCTACCTTATTTTTATAACCATTATTTGGATCTTGTAAGGAAGTAAGATCACTGACAGCATTACGATCATTTTTGTTTATTGTAATAATTGTTTCACTGTGCGGCATTGTGATAGCATTTATTTTGCTATGAAATTTATTCTGTAGTCCTATAGTTTTTCTTTCATTGTCTTTGTCTTTGATTTTCTCTGCATTTAAATGAATTTTCTTCCGTGTATTGATGTGCTCTGTTCGAATATGATCTATGTTGGATTGTACCTTATTTTTATAACCATTATTTGAATGTTTAAAGGTTGTAAGGTCTCTGATAACACTAGGATCGTTTTTGTTTTTAATAATACTTGTCTCACTGTGCGGCATAGCATTCATTTTGCTATGAAATTTATTCCGTTGTTCTAAAGTTTTTCCTGCATTCTGCGACACTTGTTTGTCTTTAATTTTGTCTGCTTTCAAATGAATTTTCTTTTGTGTATTGATACGTGTTGTTCGCATCTGATTTGTGTTTGATTTGATTTTATTTTCATCACCATCATTTGGATTTTGTAGGGAAGATAAATCTCTAACAATACTACGATCCTTTTTGTTTATTGTAATACTTGTTTCATTGTTTGGCATTTTGAAAGCATTCATTTTGCTATGAAATATATTCTCTTGTCCAACAGTTTTTCTTTCATTCTGCGACACGTCTTTGTCTTTTATTTTGTCTGTATTCAAATTAATCTTCTTTGGTATGTCAATGTGTTCTGTTCGAATCTGGTTTCCGAGGGATTGTTTTTTATTTCTATTACCATCATATGAATTTTGAAAGGATATTTGATCTTTTATAGCATTGCGATCATTATTGTTCATTTTAATACGTGTGTCTCTATGATGCATTTTGATTGCATTAACTCGGCTATTTATTCTTTTCTGTTGTTCTTCATGTTTACTTTTATTTTGTGACACTTCTTTGTCTTTAATTTGGGCTGCATTCAAAAGTATTTTCTTTCGTATATTGATTTGGTCGGTTTGAATCTTGTTTCTATTGGATTGTTCAATATTTTTATAACCATCATTTATATTGTGTAACGAAGTAAGGTTTCTAATGCCATTACGATCTTTTTCACTATGAGACATTTTGATAGCATTCATTTTGCCATGAAATATATTCTGTTGTCCTACACTTTTTATTTTATTCTGTGATACATCTTTGTCAATAATTTTGTCTGCTTTCAAGATAATATTCTTCCGAATGTTGATTTGTTCTGTTCGAATCTGGTCTCTGTTGGAATGTATTTTCTTTTTGATAAACTGAAGATTCCTTTCATTTGTTGTAGCACTTTGTGGTATTTGATTTTCTTTCTTATTTCTTTCTTCGTTTTGACTCAATATTTCATTTGATGGATGTTGTATTTTATTTCCTTTGTCAATATAAAAAATTGTTTCATTGTTGTCCTTTGTATTGTGGTGCAAAATCAAGCTTTTATCTTTCAATTGTTTTACTCTTTGCTCATCCATATATGGATAAATCGCAACTCGTCTTGAATCATGTGTAGACGTTTGCTCGTTTTCCTTTTGATCAGTGTGATATGATGGTTCTGTCATTGACCCTGAATGAGTTGTTAAGTTAGGTAAATGAACAGTAATGCTTGGTAATTTGTCCTCATTGTGCGATTGCCGAACCGGAGAATTTGTTTTCGTTATAATATTTGATGAATGTATAGTGTTCCTTACATACGTAGTAGGTCTAGAATTATCGGTATGATCCGTGTTATGCATATCTTCCAAACGCTTTTCATGCTTTTGTTTTGTAGATATACTGTTTATATCATTATTTTCTTTCGTTATTGTTAGTCTGTCGTTCGAAGGTATACTTTTTTTAATTGATTTAAATAAAAATCTTTTTTCGGGTATAACTGATTTAGATAAAGGCTTAACAAACTTTTGTTTTCCATTCAATGGAAACAAATCAGTGTGTTTTATCATGATGTTTTCAGTCATTTTCCTGTCGTGAAATGGAATTTTGCTGAAGTTTCGTTTCTTTTGGTGTACCCTTGGCTGTGTCACAGGAGGTATTTGACTTGTATTCTCTTGGGAATTCACAATCAAATCATTCCACACATCTCTATATTTCCCCTTTACTTTGGGTTTCTTCATTGGCAAATCACTAAGACTGGTATCAACTGGTAACATAGAATGTGTTTTAGCCTTGACTTTAAACCTTTTGCCTTTCTGTTCAACCGTGTTTATCGTTTTGTATTCCGGGCGATTTCTCAAGTTATTTGAATCGGCATCAATAGGTAATATAACATTCCGAATGGTTGGCATTTTCATTCTTTCGACTTTCATTTTAACGGCGTTCTTTATATCATACTTTGTATGTTTGCCATTCGAGAAACCGGATGAGGACATTATCTGTTTGTTATCGAATACTGGAACCTGCCATATTACAAAGTTGTCCTTACCCTTACTTTTCTTTCTATGAACAATTTGCTGATCATGAACGCCAGTAGACTTTGTGCTAATACCAAGTAGTGATGAGAGTTTCACATTATTAGTGTTTTTGTCGTTTGAAATTTCATTCCCTACTTCAATCGTTCCTTGTTGATTGCCAATAAGTTGAAACCCGCCGTTGGTAAGTTCACTTTGGTTGTTATCAGATTTTAATTCTTTTCTAATTTTAGTAATGCGACTTGGGTTGATCCATATAATGTTGCGATTATCGTCAGCTGGTGTTTGCCCTTTTCCTTGCTTGTTTTGTTGTTTGCCACTTCTAAATCCAAATGAACCGAACATCGAAATATTTCCTGATTGTAACACTGGAGCACTGTTTGATACCGTAAATGTAGGAATATCCTTTTTAACTGATCCATTTTGTAATTGATGAATGTGAATTGGTATGCCCATCACCATTTCCGTTTGATTTGCAGAAGATTCTTTATGTGGCATTACGATCGGTATACCCATTTTACTTCCGGTGTGACTAGTTTTGCCATTTACAGCTATGTTGTTTGATGAACTAAATAAAGTTTTGGGAGCAAGATTTGATGAACTGTAAATGCTAAATGTATTTCCGTTGTCCATCGTTTGATGCGTGCTTCTGTTAACCTTAGAATGTTCTTGTTCATAAGGAACCGCATGTTCAGGATAATGCTTTTTGAACAATACTTGCACATATTTACGTAAATTTTGAGCGAATTGACTGGACAAAAATTCTGCTGGAAAGTGTGAGCGAATTATGAACGGAACATATAGTCTTCCTTTTGATTCTAATAGCGGAATTTTATTATGAATTCGATTTATGGTGAACACATTCGATTTGGAGGGATCCCCAAAATGTTTTAAATCTGTACTTTTGATAAAACCTAAAAGAAGAAAAAAAGTTAAAAGTATTTTTTGATTTGTGAAGATGAAGTCGTTGGAAAAATTATATGCACATTTAAAGTAATTATTTCCATATTATGACCAACAACCCGAAAGTTGGCAGACGTTAATACTTCCAGAAAGGTTATTAAAGACACTCCAATATACTAGTATACAATAGGTATTCAAAACCGGTGTAAAATCAAATTAAGATACAATGAAGCATTGAAAAACCGATGTACTAATTACGTCTTGAAAGAGGGGCGAAAGAAAAAAAAAACTGATAACGGCTAAAAAAGAAAAAAGAAAAAGACAAACAGACAAACAATAGTACACAATACACAACAAAGAAAACTAAAGACTAAGGAACGCGAACCCCAGCGAAAACTCGGGAGTAATCTTAGGTGCTCCGGACGGGGTAAGTAGATTTTGCTCCACTTGAATCTATATAACACCATGTAATCGTTCAAATTGTGCCATTAATAATATTGAAAAGCATTACCAAATCTAAAATTAAGAATTGAAATGGTGAATGTGTCAAAGACACACCACCCGACCAAAGAGCAGATAGCAACCGAAGTCCAACAATGGGTATTAAACGCAGCGAGAAATGCCACAACTGAAGGCGTTCCCTAACAGAATTCAACAAACTAAAGGTAAAGAATAAAAAATGACATAAAATAAGAATTTGGATAAGAACCTATTTTTATGAATTATTTGCCGACGTATCGATCACTACAAACCATTAAAGTCTGAAATGGCCTATATCTGTACTCGACTGTACTGATTTTTACTCGACCAGTCTGAATTGGTCTGACTTTTACTTGACATTACTCGACCCCAGTCTGAACCATACTCGACTGTACTGAATCGTACTTGACCCTTATATTTGCCGTTGAAAATAGTCTGAACTATTACTCGACCAGTCTGAAACAGTCTTAACTCATTCTCGACATGTACTCGACCTATTTTTCCAGTATAAACCATACTTAACCAAAGGTCTGAACAATACTCGACCAGTCTGAACCATACTAGACCAAAAAACCTCTACTTTTTTAACTGTTAAAATAAATTTCTTTTTAACTGACATATATAACAACAGCCAACAAAATTTATAAAAGATTTTAACCTTATAAAAGAAATATATCTCTGATTATATTTAGGATAAAAAAAAATTATGTATAACTTATATCAAAAAGGGATAAAATTAAATAAATAAATAAAAATATTTTTTTCTGATTAGTGGTGAAATATAAAGTATAACCTCTGCTTGGGGGCAAACTCATAAATAAGATCACACCTGGTCAGAGGTATTAAATTCTAAATAACATTGATTCAAAATTGCAACATCCTGTTTGAATTAAATAACAAGGCCTTTCGAATATACATGTATGTAATAGATAAGTAATACACGAATTTAAGAAAATAGGGCTTTATTTTTACCTGTAAAACACACATGTACTGAGGTAATTAGAACATATTAAAGTGTTTTATGTATGCCATGTTTATTTGACAAAAAATACTTAAATTAATTGAAATTTTTGTTTACTGTTACTTTGGAATACATTTCCTTTTTAAAAAAAGTTATCAAGGATTGCTATGGAAATTCTATCATAATGATTAAATTAAATTCTTGGTTTAATAAAACAAAACAATTAAGCTCTCATTTTTCAAAAATTTATTAAGTTGTTTTATATACTATTTTATATATATCTTAATAAAAAAAAAACATTCACTGCATTATTACCTGAACTCAACTGACACCATAAATCTATACTAGGCTTAAGTTAATGGTGAAAATAGTCCAGTTACCATAAAATACTTCCGAAATATTCATAAAATTTTGAATAATATTGAAAATATTAGTCACAATTCATTTTTTTAGATTATTTGATCAGCTTGTTTTATTTATATTTTAAAAGTTGATATATATTATTATGTAAGTGTTGATTAATATTGAGTTGAAGTTATATTATGATTGATTATTGCGAAATTTTAATTTCAATACTGTTTTGAATATATTTTTAATTTCAAGTTGTTGTTTATTAAAAAAAATCCTAAATTGATAAAATTCAGTTGACAGATACAAAGAATAGGTCTAGTTTGGTTAAGACTTGGTCGAGTATGGTTCGGACTAGGTCGAGTACGGTTCAGCCTAGGTCGAGTACGGTTCAGACTAGGTCGAGTACGGTTCAGACTCGTATAAAACGGTTAAGTACTGGTCAAGTACACATTCAGACTGTTAAGTATGGTTCAGACTACAGTCGAGTATTATCAAGTAAATCTCAAACGAATTCAGACTGGTCGAGTAAAAATCAATACAAACGAGTACAGATATAGGCCATTTTAGACTTTTAATGGTTTGTAGTATATATCCATTACTAGTATTTTTTAACAAAATTCAAGTTTCATAATGATTGATCACATAAATACACATATCAAACAATAAGTTTCAGCTTTCTAAAAAAGTGAGTGTTTTACAGGATCAAAAATAGATTTGTTGTTGTATGTTTGATTGGATATTTTTTGCATCATTCTCGTTACATGGTGTACACAGGGAGAGTTGATGTTTAAAACTAACCATGTACCGATGGTTATACTTTATTCAGTGACTTTATATTCCATGTGGGTATTTTGTTGTAATGTTTTTCATTCAAAAAATGCAAGTGTTAAGACTCATAAATTCTGCATTGTAAATTTACGATCAACAATAAAATATCTGAAATGAGTTATTCATGGGGCACTAGCTACGAGATATAAACAAAAAATAAAACATGTGTTTTTGTTTTTTGTTCAATCATTAATGAAAGTGAAATAGTGAAACAATAATTCGCTTTTAGCAGCCAGCATCTGTTCTGAATTTCAAGCTATTTAAATTTGGTTCCATAATTAAGGTAATAAATATTGATAAGAGGTCCAAGGACACAGTTATCGTCCTTTGGTTTTCGTTGTCTACGAATATAGTCCCTAGTGTAAACAGTGTATAACTTGCATGTTTTATTTGATACACTTTCCCAATTTATTTCTTGATATTAAATGCATGAAATATAAAGTAGGGGGATGTAATTACATGTTAAAAAAAATTTGGGTGCTGAATCTTTATGTTAAGTAGTGATTTGGTCCAGTTCAAAAAGGTCAAATTTTATCACGTCTGAAGCTGTCAAACTGAATTTTACACCCCCTTAACACAGAATTGTCAATATTTTGAGTTAGAGCTGGTAGAAGTTCCTATAATTTTGATATTATTTGTCTCACTGGTAGTACACTACACTGTAAAAATCTTTTTGAGAAAGAGCAGGTGCGATTTTTTCAATTGGAATTTATTTTCTAAAAGAAATGCACTACGAAATAATTGTGTTCTCGGGCCAAGATAGTATCGTGAATAAAGAAAGCGTATATTGTTCAGTTTTAGCATATGCAATTGAATTTTATTAAATTGATCATTTTCATTAGGTTAAAGAATATCGGGGCGTATGTACCAATATTAAATTACCACGATATATAAGTATAATCATGTAATTATCTGGTTTTGAATACCCCTATTGTGGTTTTTATAAATCATTGTCCCAATTTTGTGACTTAAATGTCTTCTACCGTTAAATAATGGTTCCAAATTACCGAGTTTACTTATGATTCCAGCCAGTGGAATATTTGAGTTCCGTCTCTGCATCATTTTAATATAAATGCGAAATTATATACTAGTCAGCTTAGACATTATATATAAAATTTAAGTTATTAAATTCCTCTGACCGATTGCGACATATTCTATAAGAATATAACAAATACAAAAGACGCGAATGTGAAAAATCAAAAATCAAAATCCACTTCATATAGACAATTTATAGAAGAAACGTTTAATAGGCACTGTAAAGCTTGTTATTTCTAATCATATTCCCTATTCGACGTGTTTTTCTTTAGATTATTGGATGTTTTTTGCACACTGTAGATTAAGTTAGAAACAACAAAAACTAATGGTCTTGCTTTATTTGTCACTGCCTAGATGGATTTATCGTTTATCCTTTTTGGACATGAGTTTGAGGAAGCAGACACGTGTAATTAATTTTAAGAAAAATATTGTGTATTTTTAGCTACTTTTACAGACATGTACAACACTCGAGGTTCCGTGATTGGTCAAATAAAGAATTTCTATTTCTATTTCTGTACATCGCAACAATGTAAATGTCTTTCAGAGGGTGACCGCTACAGATACGTGTAAGTTCATCTTTAAAAATAGCAATACGGTCGTCGATTTTACATTCCAGCTTTTAGTTTTTTTTTGTTTTTTACTATATTATTTATGTACTGTAAACTGAGCAATATGTACTTTAATAAAATGCGTCTTGTCAATGTCGATGACCGGTCAGAGCTGAATATATATAACAGATTGGGACGCCATATACTTAACATATAAAAGATATTATTTCATCATCTTCGATTATGAATATATATCCCCAATATAAATCAAATTTTTTAAATTGAAAAAAAAGAGTTTATGTTCAAACAAGATGATTTTGAAAAATAAAACTATTAATGAAGAATGTTAAACAAAGAATAAAAAAGAAAAATTAATTATTGCTATGAATTACATATATAAACAATGTTATTAAAGTTTTATTGACTAAATGAAATAAATACATTCATAATCATGAAATAAAGGTCGTCTAATATTATTTTTTCTCGATCACTTCTTCCATCGTTTTTGGGACGAAACTTGTCGAACAATTTATTAGATAAGATGTTATACATCAGCTTTTATACGAAAGTTTGGAAGACAACTCTGTTGTATTAACGTCTAACTCAGTCAACCGAGGGTGAGTAATTTATCCTTACGCAAATATTAATAGTTTATTCACTTATTTACAAAAAGTCTTTATTTTTAGAAACGCTGTTATACGATTAATAAGTTTTTACGGTGCATTTTTAATTATCAAGTTGAATTTCTGTGTAACAACATGCAGGACCTGCATTACGAATACATCTGCCACGTTAATGGATATTAACTGGCCTGTAAACCAATCATGGTTTCCTTGATAGAGGGTTGATGCTCCCAAGGAAATTATTAAATCATGCATTCCAAGTGCTCATGTTGGTTAAAAGTATCCCATTTTAAATTTCGGACGCAATCACGCGTTGGTTGACTGTTATGAATAACCCGTTTCTACAATCCCGTCCCCTTTTACCAAATAGTAATTACTACCGTTACTTACGTTATAAAACAAATAAACAAAAAACCAAAAGACCGTTAAGAGTAGTTACTCGTTATTGAAGACAAATCGCTATTGAATATTAAAACCAGGAGAAAACAAGCATGAGGGAATAGATAAATAAAGGCAACAGTAAAATACCGCTGTTCGAAATTCATAAATCGATAGAGAAAGAACAAATACGGGTAAAAAACTAAAACTGAAGGAAACGTATCAAAGATAAGAGAACTACGATACAACATAAACACAACATTGAAATGTAACACACACAGTAACGAACTATAAGATAACCATTTTCCTGACTTGGTACAGGGCATTTAGAGAAAACAAATGGTGGGTTGATCCTAGTTTTGTGGTATCCCGAACCTCCCGCTTTAATGGCAATGTTAGTTATAACATTAAAATGACAACATTACATGACAGGATTACAATACAAATCAATTGGAGAAAATATAGGACAGAGAAACTAACGAATAATAGCCAACAAAAGGTACGATGTTAAAAATTTAACACGCCAGACGCACGCCACGTTCACATGACTGTTATGAAATACCCATTTCTACAATCCCGTCCCCTTTTACCAATTAGTACTTACTACCGTTACTTACGTTATAGAACAAACAAAAAACAACCAAAAAACCGTTAAGAGTAGTTCCTCGTTATTTAAGACATATCGCTATTGAATATTAAAACCGTGAGAAAACAACCGTTAGGGAATAGATAAATTAAGGCAACAGTAGAATACCGCTGTTCGAAATTCATAAATCGATAGAGAGAAAACAAATCCGGGTAACAAACTAAAACTGAAGGAAACGTATCAAATATAAGAGAACTACGATACAACATAAACACAACATTAAAATGAAGCACACACAGTAACGAACTACAAGATAACAATGGCCCTTTTCCTGACTTGGTACAGGGAATTTAAAGATAACAAATGATGGGTTGGACCTGGTTTTGTGGCATGCCAAACCTCCCGCTTTAATGGCAATGTTAGTTATAACCTAAAAATGACAACATTACATGACAGGACTACAATACAAATCAATGGGAGAAAATATAGGACAGAGAAACAAACAAATAATAGCCAACAAAAGGTACCAGGTTATAAATTTAAACCGACAGACGCGCGCCACGTCCACACAAGGTCAACCAGCGACGCTCAGATGAAAAAGTGTGAAAGCCAAAACAAGTACAGAGTTGAAGATTACCAAAAGTTCCAAAAAGTTGTGACCAATACGGCCAGGGTTATCCGCGTGGGACAAGAACATCCTTATCATTTAGAATGACCCACACCTTCTTCAATAGCATGAACTCCAAACGTAGCGAGACAGGTGATGCAACAGTGCATAAGACAGACGAAAGATACATTAAGGACATTCAAAAGTTAAAAATAAACATACAATACCTTTGCAAAAAAAAAAGAGAAGAGAAACAAAACCAACACTCAAAACACTACGAAGAAAACAAACAATTTAGCAACACAAACCTTAACAAAAACCGGGGAGGATCTCAGATGGCTAAGTCTAATTCGATAGGTCGACTTATGGAAAGGGAATAACGACGTTTGGTTATATCCTTCGTCATTTGTGAAATGAATATTACATAACGTATAAGTGACTCCTACTTTTTATACATCAACCGCCATGTAATTCTAGGATAATAGATATGTAAAAAGAGTAAATCAAGTAATAGTCATTATCTTGTCTAATTATTAATGCCCACATAAATTCATAAATGTTGAAATCGCGCAATAAATGTCATAATGCAACAACTTGATTGAAACATATGTACACTTATCAAACATGTCTAATAATGCTTTTTTCTCAGTGAATTATTTTCTATTTGCCCTAACATTCGTAAGGTCTAACTTATCACTTGAATTCAAATAAGGTTTATTTTATTTCTATTTTTATACTCAACCTAAACTTAACCTTCTTGATATAGATTGGTTTGAACACATTAATCAACGTATTGTGAGTCTTGCCACATCTAACTAGAATGAGATCGTTTTGAGACGGGAACGATAAAATTTTAGGTGTAAGTTCACTACATGCATGAACTTTGCCAAAAGGAAAATTCCAATATCACAATAAACAACTATTTTATTCACATAAATAAAGGCAACAGTAGTATATCGCTGTTCGAAATTCATAAATCGATTGAGAAAAAACAAATCTGGCATACAAACTTAAACTGAGGGGAAACACATCAAATTTAAGAAGAGAACAACGACACAACAGAAACACTAAAATTGAGAATGGAAATAGGGAATGTGTCAAAGAGAAAACAACCCGACCAAAGAGCAGAAACCAGCCCAAGGTCATTAATGTTTCTTCAACGCAGCTAGCAAATCACATACCCGGAAGCGGGCTTCAGTCCAACTCTAAACACAAATGTGTACTAGTAAAGTGAAAAGGATGTCACAGTAAACTTTGAAACATATGAATGAATTAGAATAAAAGACTTACAAAGGCAACATACTCCTAACTTAGGATAGGCAAATGGTATTCTACGAAATCAAGCATGTACTTAGTCTACATATAAATAATAAGAAGAATGTCGTTTTGCGGTTGTTGCAGGATAAAAAAAAATTACCCATCCTTGTTTTTAGCTTTTAATTAATTTAAATACATTAATTTGATAGATATAATTTTATATGCTATACAACTATTTTCCTAATTTGATGGGTTGCCAAATCCGCAACTAGTAACATTGTTTGCAAAATAAACAGTCAACATTTTTAAAACGTTGGATCATATCACTATTGAAAAGGGACAGAACATATCATGGTGACATTCATAATTCATTTGTCGAAGAGAACTTGAAAAGGCCATGGTAAAAAGCCTCGAAAACGACAAAACTATCAATTCGTATTTGGAAACTGTCATTTGTTTATTAAATGTTTAAGAACCACTTGTTTGTTTCTACTGAGATCAAGTTTGATTTTCATTTTGATATAACTTTTCATTATTCTATATTTTATTTTTTAAATAGTAAATAAACATATCACGAACAGTTTGTTCGCCAGACATTTCAAATACATAGGAATCAGTAGTAATGCTCGAAAAATAAATTAAATGGAATAAGTACGCAGCTCAAGAGCATTCAGGACCCATAAAAAATGATGCACCAGTATTTTAACGATGTTTAAGGAGGCTCGCGGGTCTAAATAATTTTTTTTATTTAATATAGGATTTTGCTATATTTTTCTATAAATGAACTTTATCTTATACTAAATGGAAAAAGGAAATAAAAAAATGGTGTCACCGTTCATTTACGCTCACAATCTACCTTCGAAAGAATCATACATTTTGGTTAATGTCCTTTTTTTCTGTTGAACTAATTGGAGAAATAGCGGTAATATCGAAATAAAAAAAGAACTAAATTACAGAAATCGCTTAAATTTTATTATTTATTATTTTATTTAGTTTATGTACAGCTTATTCGAAAACAACAATAAAAAATATAGGTCACCGATGATTTAAAAAAGATATTTCAATTTTAATGCCAAAAAATGGCATTTTTGCACCAAAGGGAGATAATTTGGAGCTTTTTCAATGATATCTACATTTTAAAAGTCACCTGGGGTCAACACGAATTGATTTTTTGGAATGATTTTTGTACCATATGATAAAGTAGCAACTACTAAAGGTAATTCATAAAATTTGTAATGAAAAATAAATGTTATATATTTTTCTAAAAATCTTATACCCGCGAGCCTCGATAATTATGTTTATAACCGATAAAAGTAAGACATTCAATCTAGAATTTAATTTCAATTTTCTTTTATCCTCTGTCTTATTCACATTCATGCGCACAAACAAAGAGATCTCCAGTATTCAACGCTGATTCATTAACACTTCAATTAATACTACATCACAAGAAAAGTAATATATGCAATAGAGAGGCCTTTTATTTGTTTTTATTAGAGACGAGCACACTATTTTCTTTTATAATTGTTACATTCGTTTATGCTTAATGCAAACAAATAGACTTTTACAACTCCTTCTCTCCAAATAAGAACAAAAATCAAGACTTCAAATAACTAAAAAGACGTAGGACGAAATATAATGAATAAAAAAATATATAAAATACAATTTAAACTTTGTCTGTAAAGCTTACTTTAAATTAATTAATAAAATGAATTATGTTTTGAATTTTAAACATGTTATTAATTAAAGATAAAAGGCCCAACTTATTAACGTTTGGTTAATTATTGTGCACTGTGTGAGGTTTATTGCTTTTTCAATAAAAGTGGGCCGTGCGGTATAATTTTGAATGAGAGACAATTTCTTAAATAGATCATCAACGAAAAGTTAATGATTGGAGAGAAACGAAGATAAAAATAGATAATCAACAGCCTTTTCAGATCAAAAGTAGAAACAAAATATAAACACTACTGCATAACAGAAAGAAAAAGTGAACATCTGACAAACCAAAAGGGGAAATCACATTTGTTAAGGGACAGATTTGAAACATGTAATTGAACGTTGAAACGTACGTTAAAACTTTAGATAGTCATCTCTAAATTCTAAACTTTTCCAAAATCAACTGGATTTTCATAAAACTATACAGTTATCACATTTTATATTGATCTCACAAAATTCGAGGTTATTTCGTAGATTGGTTCATTGCTGTCAAATTAAAAGATTTTATTAATAGGTAATAAAGCTAGAATGTTGAGTTCGGAATGAAATCAGATAACCATCTTTAGAATTCTTTATTTTATTTTCAAAGTAACTTGGATTTCAATAAAACTATACAGTTATCTCAGTTATATATAGATCTTACACAATTCCAGGTTATTTGGTTGATGTGTTGCAATTTGGTGTATATCTATAAAATTTAAGGATCTGACTAATAGGTAAAAAAGCTATAATTGTCAGTTCGGAATGAATTTAGAAAGTCACCGTTAGAATGTTTTATTTTTCTTACAAATCAACTTCGATTTTCAGAAGTCTCTACAACTATCTCAGTTATATATTGATCTTACGGAATGCCACGTTATTTGATAGGTTGATGTAATCTGTCAAATGTAAGTAAAGGCAGCAGTGAATACCGCTGTTCGAAAGTCATAAATCGATTGAGAAAATACAAATCTGGGTTACAAACTAAAACCTAGGGAAACACTACAACTATAAGAGCAAAAATAACGAAACAACAGAAACACTGAAGTGCAACAAATAACAAAAGACAATGCAACACACACCGAAACGAACTATAAGATAACAACTGCCATATTCCTGACTTGGTTCAAGGATCTAATTTATTGCTAAAAAAAGCTAGAATTTTCATTTCGGACTAAATTCAGATAGTAACCTATAGACCTGTTTTTATTTCTTTTTCAAATCGACTTGGATTTTCAGAAAATTTTACAGCTATCTCAATTATGTATTGATAATACAGAATGCCAGGTTACTAGTATTTGGTAGTTTATTTTTCTGTCAAATTAAGAGGTCTAATCAATAGGTAAAAAATCTAGAATATTCAATCCGGATTAAATTCATGAAGTTTTTATTTCTTTTTCAAATCTACTTGGATTTTATAATTTTTTTCAGTTATCCTAACTAGATACTGGTCGTACAGAATGTCAGATTGTTTAGCATATTGCTATCAAGTTTAAGGATTTTTAAAATCAATTGGTGAAAAAACCGAGAAGTTTTAGAACGGACTAATTTCAGATAGTCACCTTTAAATGTTTTTGTAACTTTTCCAAATCAACTTGAATTTTCATAAATCTATACAGTTATATATTGATCTTAAAGAATGCCAGTTTGTTCGGTAGTTTAGTGTATTGCTGTTATATATGAGGATTTATTTAAAATGTAAAAGAGATGAACTTTTAGTTTTGAATAAATTCAGATAGATACCTAAAAAATAAATATTTAGATTTGAAAGCAATAAATCAAATCATCAATCCACCTGGTATTTTGTAAGATCAATATATGATAGAGATAGTTGTAGAGTTAGATGAAAAAAGTAAAATCACAAAAATACTGAACTCAGAGGAAAATCAAAAAACATATCTGACCTCAGTCCAACCTGCACATTCTAGTTATTAAATTTGACAGAAAAAAACCAAACTACCAAACAACATAATTGTGGTAGATATAGACTGTGATTGAAGTTCAAGTTGATTGAAAATGTCATCGAAATATTTTAAGGTGGCTCTCTTTGAATTTTAATAAAAAAAAAAATGCTTGTTTTTTTATCTATTAGGTAAATCTTTTAATTTAACCACAATGACACAAACTACCTAATAACGTGGAATTTTGATTCAGAGTAGTCCAGACTAAATCTTAAGGTCAGGACATGATAAACATATGTTTAAACATATCGAGACTCGTAAGGACAGGATCTAGACAGGTCAAGACTGGTCAAGATACATTGTAGGTCAATACTGTTTTTCCCTTAGTTTATGAGGTAACCAGTCTCATAATGTAACATTTTTGATATATCATCTTTCGATTTATAAATGCATTCACAGAAATTTGCTCTTTCACGGAAACAAATGCATTTTCAATGTTTTTAGGCGATTGTTAATACTATCTTAAGGTGAAAAGTTGTTGTGATATTTTAACTTGACTACGCCCCCTGTCCTAAAATAATCAAAATATATCACGAGAATTGAAAAGAGACTTGGTTCAATGACCCTTTCAACAAACATATTTAGCTATAGATATTAAATTTAAGAACTTTTGCATTTGTGGAAAAAATTCCAAAGATAGGATTTATGATTCGCTTATTATTAATTTTAAGCCTATCTTCAATTTTACAGGATACAATTTACAATGTAAATTTTTCATAACTATTTAGTATTAAAGAAATAAATCTTGTGGAAACATCATGTTATAATTAGTAAAAATATCAGGTTTTTTATATTTCTTAAATACTAACAATAATTTTGATATTAAATGTTTCGCTGTTTCCGATTTTCAAATTCTTCTTTTAGTTATAATTTTAAATAAAAAAGAGATCAACGCATACTAAATATATATATAAATTCTCTAACATAATGAATAAAAAACATACCTACCAAAACAGAAAATTAATCCAAAGAATATGAAGTACATAATTATACACAACTATTTAATTACATTCCCCCTAATTAATTATCCACATCTGTGTAATCTATGTTATGTATTGTAGTCATCTCCTTTATTTGGTTCCGTTTGACACTATTAGAATATTTTACATAGTTTAAAAAAGGAAGAATAGATCATCAAATGCAGAAATCATCTGTAGTATTCGCTATGAGGAAACTATACATGTACATGTTATAAGAGTTATTCACCTGTTTGCAGTAATAAATGATTGAAGTCAAGTTCGTACGTTAGTCATTTAACACCTCTGAATCAGAATAGAGACAGATAAATTGTTCCATTACAAGAAACTTTAAACATTGTGACCCTGGAACAAAAAAACATGCACAGGATGCAAGTTATAAACGTCTTTCAAAATATTATTTGTTAATGCAAAACATTCACTGCATAGTAAACTATAAAAGCTATATAAATACTTTCATAAGTGTTAGTTAGTGCATTGTCCACAGTCCTGAATATTAAAAAGGAGTTTCGATAGTTTGATTTTTCAAATAGCACATTTGTTTTACTACAATTCTTTAGGGTTTTTGGATATTTTTCGGAAATTATTTTGCCATATGTGAATATTATTATCTGATTTATTTTGTAAAAAGAGTAACATTTTGTTATATATAATGCCATTTCGCGCAATATATGTTCAAGTGGCTACATGTTTGTACAGGGAGAATTCAGAATATCATTGCCAGCCAAGGTTTACGACCAAGTCCCCTCCTATTAACCGTAGACGAATTAAGGCAACATTTGTGATGACTATAAATGGCTATCTTCTGATCGATAAAAGTCACGTCCATGCCGACTAAATATTCAAATTATTCTGCAGCCTAATTTTTAGACTAAATTCTAAAAAAAAAGTTGATATCTCGTTACCAGAATAATAGAAATGAGTCGATTTTAATCTTGAAATTATGATTTCCACCAGCTTAGCTGCAATATACCAACCTCACGTGCATATGGGATACACATGTACCAACTCATTGGATATGAAAGAGCTTGCGGCTGCTATGTAGACTTTATTAAACATTATCAGTGTCTGAGCAGGAAGTTGATGGAATAGGGTTATGTCAATCAACGCCTCGTCCTTTTCTAAAAAAATGTTCATCTAAAAATACCATGACCCTTTGGATGAATATTCCGTTTCAACTTCACAAATAATTCATGGTCTTGAAGTAAAAATTATAGGTGTCGACGTTTTTTTTTATCATTTTAATTACTAAAAGTATTTGTTATAGTGTTCTTTTTATTTGTCTATGTTTTGTTTTACCTTTATTGTTAAGTCCCTGTTTGGTTATATCCATTTGGTGCAGCTTGATACATTATATCTATACCAACTGTTATTTTGCTATGTTTTTGTTGTATTCTTATCTTTCATGTTTTAATTTGTTCTTTGTCTATAGAGTGTCTAGATATTTTAATGACATGTTTGTTTTTGAGTAATTCAGATTATAGCATTATGTTGACTGTTGTACTCCAATTTCTGTCATGTTACCCATTATTTCTGTTTGTTTTGCTCACGTATTGTTGTCAATATAATGGAATTCTTTTTATACTGCAATCAGCTATTTTACTATACAGATAAAGCTATACGTATAAACGTTAGCTTTATACGTCAATGACCTCAACTAACCTATAAGCCCCGCCTCCTTACCGGAACTACTGTATTTCATCAACAACGTCACGTCACGACCATGACAACGTAAAGTAACAATGGTCAAACTTTTATGAATTTAAACTTTTATGTCTTCAAATTGGTTATCTATATACCATATTTATCAAATGTTATTAATTAAGTTCATTTTCCCTTTCTAGTCCCTTAATATGTCAATGTCTTACCGCCTGGACTACGCTCATAGGGAAATACCCAAAAATGGTACCCCAAGAGGGAAACTCAAAACACTTTTTTGAACAATATTTGTTACATATTTTTTTTATTTTTTTATTTATTTTTTTTCGATTTCAGTATAAAAACAATATACGTATAGTGTCTTGAAATATGAAATTTATTTGTATTCGGCACGAAACGGGAAAATGCTCGGTAGAACCTTGCATTTTCCCGTTTCTAAGCCTCATACAAATAAATTTCATATTTCAAGACACTATACGTATATTGTCTAAGTAACTGTCATACAAATGATAGGGTTTTCTGGCTATCAATTCTGGTTTAATCAATCATTTTCTACAGAAGGAAATGCCTGTACCAAATCAGGAATATGTCAGTTGTTTTCCATTCGTTTTATTTGCTTGAGCTTTTGTTTTTATTATTTTATAAGAGTCTTGTTGTGATGAATTACATAGGATTCGGTATTTCTGATTCTTTTTTTTTATGTTCCAAGTTGAAGTCATACACTCTGAGGTTTTACATGAGCCATCTCGTGTTGATTGTCCGTTATAGAATATCTGCTTATCCCTGGTGGCACATTAGATCACCACACGTTCTTTGGTGCTCAGTCTTTAGATTTCTATAATGTGTTCCATGGACATGTTAGTCACTTCCGATATTTGGTTGTTCAATATCAAATGCTGTTAGAATCATGTAATATTGGCAGGTGACGGACAGACTTTGTCTTCATAAAATTACATGTCATCTATTAGTTTAAACTTATTTTATTGTTCAAAAATGACAAATGTTTTAAACACAAGTTTTTCAACTTAGTAACGTCATCTATTGATTTCTAGATGTCAAAAATAATATAGAAAATCTTTGTCTTCTTTATATCTATCTTTGAACAATTCTAAGTGCAATGATACATGTAAAATTAAAAAACGTTCTTTTAAATTGTAGGGCAAGAACATTAATTTATGTGCATTGATATTTTGATAATGTTTGAAAAGTGAGTCATTTTAGCAATACATTTCCACATTGTAGCTATTAAACCTGGTTCAATTGACAATTTTCTACATAAGGAAATGCCTGTACATAGTCTAGAATATGACAGCTGTTTTTCATATATTTGATGTGTTTGAGCTCTTGATTTTGCCATTCTTAAAGGGACTTTCCGTTTTGAATTTTATTTGGAAATCGTTTTTTTTTGTTAGTTTACTTTCTTCCATAACACTTTAATACCATTTATTGCCGTATTTTCTCTTTATGCTATAGTGTCACTTTCTGATTTTTATTTTTTTTGGGTGGGCATTTTTCTTACTTTTTTACATGATCACAGGTTTTGGCTAGGTTTCATGAAAATCGGTGACTATGCGTGCAGGCACCCCTATATAAAATGGTTGGTGGTTACAGAGAATTGCTCTTAATTATTTTGATACACATACCATTAAAAAACCTACTTATATAAGTTATAAATTATTTCATCAACATGATTAACTATAAAATGTCTGAAGCTTCACACAAATAATTACCCGAATCGAGTTCAACTTCATTTTTTTTCAAGTTGTATTTCTTATTATAATCATTTCAAAAGAGTAGAGTAATATTATTTATCTAATATATATTAAAACAAGAGCATCAACACGAAGCCTTGGCTCACACCGAACAGCAAACTATAACGGACCCCTACAATTACTAGTGTAAACCATTCAAACGGGAAAACCATCGGTCTAATCTTTATAAAAAACGAGAAACGAGAAACACTTATGAACCCCATCAACAAACAACAACCACTGAACATCAGATTCCTGACTTAGAAAAGGTGCAAAGAATTGTAGCGAGTTTAAACGTTTTAACGGTACCAAACCTTCACCCTTATATGAAAAAAGAGTGTAATATCATATCATATCATATCATATCATATAAAGACACACTATTAATTTACTTACTGTTGGTACTATTTGATATATAACTTTACAACAAATGAATTTAAAATTTGTCAATTGTTGTCAGCGGTAATTTATTTGTCTGTATAATTTGTAGTTTTCCAGGTAAAAGTAATCGTTTGAGTAAATTCAACCTTCATTTTTATTACAAAACAGATTTATCGATATATTGTCTTCCCCAATGCAGTGTGAAAGGTACCGTGTTATATATGAATCCTAATTGATATATTTGATTCACAGAATCATATTAAGGCAACAAAAGTCTACCGATGTTCAAATCCCCTAAATCGATTTAGGAACAAACAAATAAGGTTGCCAATGAGACAACCATCCATTAAATTTCAAATGAAACGGATGTGAGCAATTATAGTCTAGGACAGAACATGACTAACTTATTATTTGTGACTAAAATAGTCAGTATGCAATGTTCAACTACCGTATTCAAATGGCATGAGTATATGTTTGATATTTGAACTTTCTTTTGGATACTACCTGTTCATAAATGTGACTAATTAATCAATTGTCTTGGAGAAAATGTCTTACTTATCATTTTAAACAAAAAAAATTGTCATTTAATGACCACTATGCAAAGTTCACCTTTATGTATATGTATACCATTTTTCAATTATGAGTACATATATGATATTTCAACAGGTGTTTTGATACTATCTGTTCAAACATGTAACTGGTTGAATAACTATCGGGGAGAACACTTTATTTATAAGTCGTAATTTGCTTTGAACTAGCTTTCAGATACCGAGTGAACTCTAATGTGTATTTCGGTGCTTTGTGTCCTTTGCTTTTGTGTTTGATTGTGTGTTTCGTACTGATCTTTTGAGTTTAGCCAATTGAAACTGATTTTTAAATGTGTTCGTGTATTGTACTGTTATAACACTTTGTTTAACTGAAAGGAGGGTTGTTACAAACCTGCTTAACCTCAATTCATTTTGTGTCGGTTCTATGTCAGGAGCCTGTAGTTCAGTAGTTGGTTCATGTGTTTAAGTTAATTGTTTTATTATAAATTCAGATGTCAGTTTCTTTGTTTGAATTGTTTCACGTTTTTCACGTAGGAGTCATTTGTAGCTGACTATATGTTATTGGGTTTCCTTATTTTTAAAGGCTGTCCGGTTATCTAGAATTGCTTATCATTACTCCTTTTGAAGTCTGGTAAATGAATATCTCATTGGCTTAATATTTTCATACATCAAGGAAACGACAAAAACTCAGGGTATCGGATAAACTCTAAATGAATGCGAGACATGCTTAACACATTTTACTCAACATGCATCACTCGTCATTGCCTCTCCTCTACAGGGTAGGTTGTGGAAATGTGGAAATAAGAATAAATCACTACAAGAACACATAACAACACACTTTATGTTAAAAACCACTTCCACTCAAAAATGGGTTATTGCAAAGTACAAAGATAAAGGTTGATAGATTAAAGAAACTGAAAGTATGTGAAATACAGTGCAGACATCAACGAGAAAATACAATGAGAAAGTTATATTTATCTATATATCTATTGATATAGTATAAGTTTATTTTAATTATTTTTCATTTTAAAGGGTTTTCTATACTGTTATTATCCGCGATAATTTTCAATTTCTCAATACTTGAAGGTCTGCACAATACAACGACACCTTTAACAAAACGAAAGTAATGTGTTTATTTGCAAGTTATAGCGAACGTTAATCCATCAAGCCATTAACATTAATTTATTCCAAAAAAATGGCTTTGATATATGACAACGTTTGATTTCGTTACCTCATTTACAATATTTTTATCAATCATGTTGTTGGTGGTTTGACCTCAATTGTCTTGTTTGAACTCTAGTATCAATGCCAATTCGAAATACTATTTGTCATTTGTTACAAGTTCAAACATGTAGGTTGCATTTCTGTAAATATAGACTATACAATGTATTGGAACTCTATTTACTGATAAAACTTTAACACGTTTTCATTGACTTTTCGTCAAAATATATCCTTGTTCATATGCACTATTATTGTTTTCAATAAACATACAGCTGTGCGGCATATAACGTCAAATAGTTTTTAGTGATTTCGGTACTACCACTCCGTTCATTTTGGGTCTTTCTCAGAATTCAATTTGGTCCTTATCCATGTGTATTCATACTGGTCACATTCTTAAGTTCTGTCTCAATGAGATAAAACATAGGGATCATATATGAGAACCAGTAGACAAACAGAACAAAATATCATTTATCTTACCTCCTATACATTTCCAGGAATATGATTGGTTAAAAGCGTCCGCGTGCAAACCGTGTATATTTGATATTAGGTTAGTAGGGAGGCGTGGCTTATCTCATACACGGTTAGTAGTGGAGTAACGTCCCTTTATATTCCTTATTAGGTAAGAAGGGGGCGGGGCTTATTTCATACACGGTTAGTAATGGTGTTATGTCCCTTTATAAAAAACAAAACGGTACTGAGAAAAAATTTTAAAAGTTCCAACAGACGAAGAAATTGATGATTAAGATTGAATTAAATTCATTTAAACCTTACAAGTCGTTATTCTTGGCATTTGTTTTTGTAGGATCAATGGAAGTATTTTCTTAGTGCTCACAGTATTGAAGACTTGCTCATTTTGAGAATCACTAGTCTTAATTTCACCCGTTAAGATAGTCGGTAAGATAAATTCGTTACATAGTGTGCTAGTGACGTAATACGGTATATATGGGGTCAGTAAATTCCATATGGGGATTCGAGCTTCGCTCTCACCCCATATGGAATTTACTGACCCCATATATACCGTATTAGGTCACTAGCACACTATGTAACTAATAATATCTCCCCAAAAAGGAGTTGTTTGTATAACAGCTGAACTTACAGAAACAACCTCTTTGTTTAAATAAATACAGAACTGTTCAATTTGTCTGTATCAAAAACACATAATTAAGATTCACTGTCTTATCATATTTGTAAAATATAAAAAAGAATGCAATTACCATTTCAATGTAGTATGAAGAAGAGTTCTTCTTCTGATGACAATTGTTTGGATTCTAAATAAGTATGGAGGTTTAAAATTAGTAAATAGACAATGTCCACTGAACGCAGAACAATTTTGAAGAGTCGGTTTGACCTAAAAAGTTTCATCCTCCATTATAATGCTTACAATAAGTTCCTATGCAATGGGTGCATAAGTTTGCTATTAGCTTTAGGTGACAGAAAGTTTTAGAATTTTTAGCTAAATGATATGTATTTTTACGTTTCCATCCGTGACATACATAGGGTCGATAAGTCAGGATTTCTATTATATTTCAAGTCACATCCGCTGGCCGCACTCTGCAATGTTATCTGTGATTTAAGTATAAATGATTACATTGTAAAAAATTTATTAGAATACCAAATAGTTCATTTAAACACATTGTTTTACTTCTTTATAATCATTTACAAAGTTTTTGGCAAAACGTTTAGGAATTCTGGTGCTCAATGCTCTTCAACTTCGTACTTTATTTGGCCATTTTAACTTTTTTAAATTCGAGCATCACTGATGAGTCTTTTGTAGACGAAACGCGCATCTGGCGTAAATACAAAACTTAACCCTGGCATCTATGACGAGTTTATTTACAACCACTGGGTTGATGCCACTGTTGGTGGAGTTTTAATTCCCCGAGGGTATTACCAACCCAGTAGTGAGCACTTCTGTGCGGACATGAATTATCATTGATATTGTTATATTTATAAATTAAGTCTTTACAAAACCTTTAAATATTTGCAATACTGAGGCTCTTCTGCATCAGGAATAGATTATCTTCTCTGCATTTCGATGGTATCTATGATGAGTTTATTTGACCAAATAAAGCTAAGAATTTGTTTTCTTGGAAAGATACTCCCTAGCTTTACGAAAGTCTAAAAATTTGTAAACACTTGACTTATGATTAAAACAACATCAATGAAATTCATGTCAACCTAGAAGTGCTGATTATTGTAATCAGGAATCGATTAAAAGTAATACAAATCTGTTTTTCTCATTTTTTTACAATGTTTGGATTTTGGATTTTGGATTTTGTCTTTTAATATTAGACTTTTAATTTTGAAATTTCCTTGGAGTTGGGTTTTTTCCTGATTTTTCTATAATCCCTGAGGAATTACCTAGTGATAATATATCACGCCTGAACAGTTTAATGATTATATATAATCCCCAAACTATCCATTGATTCTAAATAATCCATAAAAATTTGAGGGATTCTACCTAATCGCTGATTATACAAATTTACTGTTACATATACTATATAATTAAAATAACAGTCCTAACTGTTTTAAAAAGGACAGATCATAAATTTATTCCTGATGAATGTTTTATACTTGAATGTTTATTAACTCCGCCCACATAATTTATCAGTAAGAAAACTATTCGTGGTCAATTCATTAATAGAATAGTAAAACAATGGCTTCACATAATACTGAACTTCATTTACAATGTTTCTTTTGTTCCTCATTCGATGATATATGATACGGGTTATTATTGGGAAAAGCTGCCTTCTATCTTATCTGCTTTGCTTAAAAATAGACATCTATAATTTGCAAATTAAACCATACGGACTTAAGCTGATTGCTCCTTTTGAACACTGCGTTCACCAGTTATGAATGTCACAGTTGTTTTTCATTCGTTCTGTTAGTTGATATAAACGAGCGTTTGATTTGTTTAGGTTTAGTTGGCTTCCCTTTTTTGAATCTACCTTTGAGTTCGATATTATCACTACAACATTTCAATTTAAGTTTGTGTTTAAACGTGTGTTTTCAGAATAATGTATTGATAACAGATTTATTTTATTTCTAACATCATTGAAAATGTAACACGGAGCCTTGGCTCACACCGCACAGCAAGCCACAAAGGACCCCGAAAATGAATGGTGTAAAACTATTCAAACAGGAAAAACAACGGTATAATCTATACAAAAAACGAGAAACAAGAAACACCTATGAACCACATCAACAATGACAACCACTGAAGATCAGCTTCCTGACTTAGGACAGGTGCAAATAAATGCAGCGGGTTTGAACGTTTTAATAGGTACAAACCTTAAATCTACCTGAAACAATAGTGTAACATCACAACATAGTAAGACACACTATTAAATATCAATTGAAATGGTTTAAATTAAACAAAAGACATATCAACACACACACATAATAATACATGGAACAAATGAATTTAATCTATGAAGCAATGCAAATATAAAATCTATAAAATAAGGGGTTAAATTTTTGAACAATTTAAGAAAGACAAACACAAGAAGGTGCCTATAGAAGGACAATTATCTCGTTCGTTGTTGGATTAAGTAAGGGTAAATTGAGATCGTTTAAGGAGAGAATATGTTCTTTGGATTGCATAAAGTTTTTTTTATTATTTACTAGTATATTACTTCTTTACAAGTTTTCAATGTACATGATCCTGTGACATGTAGATCGAGTCTCAATCTAAATTAGTATGCTATACCTATATTACATTAACGTTATCAATTTAATGAACTGAATGTTCAGTTCGACAATTATTATAATCTCTTTGATCATGCTCAAGGTTAGAAAAAGGGGGGAGGGGTAAATTCAGTGAATAAATATACGTCACCAGGGACCGCCTATTTAGGGGAGAGCTTTCTCTATAACACTGAAGTGCTTTTCTGACTAGTAGATAATATTTGTAATACATATTTGTAATATATGGATCAAATCTAGAGTTTAAAAAAAAACGTAGAATGCACTTATTTGTTTTTACTACAGGGTTGAAAAGTAATCGGGTCAGTCTATGAATTAATTGCGAATCTATAGTGTTTGTTTTTATTGCTGCAAAAGATGAGGATACATTTGTATTTTGATAAATAGTATATGAAAGCTACTGATGTTTAAAGGTAGATCAGGTCTTAATTTAATTCAAGACATGGATTTGCATTACATTCTATAAGTCAGAGATGTTTTAATAAATATGCCGTAGAACATGTTAAAATCTAAAAAAATATACAAATATGGAAGATTATTAAAAAAAAGGACTAAACGTTTTGTCAAATTGAGAAAACAGTTCTTTACCAATGTTCATGCATCAAAGTGCTCCAATATTGAAAGGATTTAAGAAGAAGCATTTCAAAAGAAACGAGACCGGTTGTGTCGACAGCATCAACGTCTCCAGCTATATATACATCAACCATCTTGTGAATTCAAACTCTGTCAAAGTGTCACAATCGGTACAATTACAGATCAGTTTCTATTCTGGTATCCTAGGAAATATGACTGCAAACATTTCGGCAGTGATTTGAGTAACAATTTAATCGTGATTGTGACCGCAAACCCTATGATCTGTCGGTTTTATTCGTTCTAATGTGTTCTTAACTCTTCAGCTGAATAATGTAAACATGCTCGAAAATAATGTATCAATTGAAACAAGTAAACATCATATTATGTGGTAAAGGTGTGTTACTTTTCAGAAACGACGAGAAGCCAATTTAAATCCGAAAGTAAATGGCCTCTGCCGCCTCAGTGATGTTGGATGCCACACAATAGGAAAAATGTTTGCAATTTTTCATTTTATAATGTATATATCGTGTTGCGTAATCGTTTCTATATCGTGCTTTATACCTTAATGTGTCTTTTTTTGGTCGTTTTTCTATTACGTCTGTTTGTGCCCGTTTTGCTGTGACTATGGGGTCTTTACTGTCCTTTTTGTATCTTTTATTTTTTGTTGAAATCATAATTATAGATAAATTGATAACAAACTCGTAAAACGTTTCAAAATATTAAGGAATATATACAAGCAAAGATTACCTTAGCCGTTTTGCATTTATTTTTTGGAATAAAGGGTCCTCAATTAGTACTTGAATTGGCCGTTTTAACTTGTTTCGAATAATACGACGTCACCAATGAGACTTCCGTAGATGAAACGCGAGTCTGGCGTACAGAAATGTATCCTGGCATCTTTGATGAGGTTACTGTTAACCAACTTTTTTTCGCGGATACTATATTTATGTACTTTATCTCTTGACAACTCATTTCAGGACAATAAGAAGTATTTTTAATGGTTTGGAATGATTAATATATCAAAGTTTACGATGAGAACTACTTCATCATATTCTATTCATACATACATTTCATTAAGACTAATTTGTAAAGCAGACACAGGTAAAAAAAAATCTAATATAGAGTGGTTATCAGGTCATCTCACTAAATATAGTATTTTATTTATTGTTATTGCATTCTGATGGTTTGTAGAAGTCAAATACGACTTTTAAAAAGATGATGATAAATAGAAGGATGCTTTTAGGGAGGATATGATTTTAAAGTGTAAGCATGTTAAAAACGTACAACACACACATCAGTGTCATTACTGATATTGAAGATGAAGTTAGAAGCATACATAATGAAGAGATATACGTATACTGATATTTCTACTGCTATCCTACAGTAAAAGAAAGAAATATAATAAAATTTGTCTTTACTTTATGATCAAATGTGTCTTCCGATATCTAGGCTTAGAATAGTATCAAAATATTAAAATATTTGAAAATGACTACGCTCGTTATTGACTTTGTATCTGGTGTATAATACATGAATGTAACTAAGTGGCGGGGAACAAAGCATACGATGTCCAGTTGAGATTTAACATAAATGTAACAATTATTTTTAGAGGGAAATAAGTTGGCATTTTTGGGTTGTTAAAATCTGTCTTTTTGACCATTAACAGATAAATGCACTGTATACCAACGGATTTTTTGTATGTTATATACTAATTGAACTGATGTTTGTTTAAAAAGAAATTGATCTTATACATGAATTCCATTGATAAAAATTTGGTCTTATCGCTTTGGTTTCCAATATTGCAATATAAAAATTCATATTATAAGAAAATTAAATATCGGTTTTACGCAATATGTTTGAAAAGAGTCATCATAACAGAATATGTGTCCTTAAAAAATAATTAATTTTTGATAATGTAAGTGTTTAAACTGTAGAAAATCTCATACTAGTAAATTTATTGACGTTTATTTGATACATTATCGACGTTAAGCTTGTTAATTTTCTTGTTCAGGAAAATGTACATTAAAAAATGAATAGTCGAACCACTGAATCCCTCTCATATTTCTGAAAAAAGCCTTAGGCGACAATCTTTACTTTTGCTTAATACAAAAGTATAACTTCCGTAAATGTAAAATGTTTTGTATGTTGTCTGTATGTAGCCTACGCCTTTAAATGATAAATTTTTGAGTTTTAAATCGTTAGCTAATTGATTTATTTGAAGAAAAATCTAAAAAATGATTTACGAAAATAACCCGACATTCACTGCATTACAGTTCTCCTTTATTTTTGACAGGTATATGAAGAATATGGCGATGTTAAACATGCATGTTTGTGAGCGTTCAACAACGATACCAAACTGTATCAAATCATTTGAAATTGCATAACTCAATAGATAGATTCAAGACACAGAAAACATCTTAAGGCAACTTCCAAAAGACATAATAAACACAAAAACAATAATATAAGAGTACTCGCAGATAATTTGAACCAGTTCAAAGCCGATTTTAACTAATATATAAATCATATTATCACAGACAGAAGTATCAATCTGTTAACTCTCAACGGTTTTAATGCTCTTTAACTTTGTAATTGTTTGGCTTAAAGTACTAAATATTTTGATATGAGCGTCACTGATGAGTCTTATGTAGACGAAACGCGCGTCTGGCGTACTAAATTATAATCCTGGTACCTTTGATAACTATTAGTGTTAAGATATCATAAACAGTATAAGAACGTATGATATTACGCAATACCAAAGTGTGAGTGAACAGTATCGACAGGGTGTAAGATCATGATTACTCATAACTGTACATATGTAGCTATATATATTTAGTTATGCTTTAATTGTCCGAGAAAAAACAACAACGTATTAACCGATAAAAACAATACAAGTACCTAAAGATTTAATGACGTCGTTCAATCAATAACGATCAATGAGTTTGGATGGATTGTATCTAAATCGATTGGCGTACAAACAACAGCTTCGTAACAAGAAGAATTTGATATTTCCTTTTACAAGAATTCTACAAGTACAGTCAAATGTCCTAACCAAATCCTTATATCTACACAAGAATTTAGAAAATGTTGTAATTAATGTGTGGTAACAAAACATCTGAAGTAATACTTTACTAGTTATAGACATAAATAACGTTTAACAAAAACCGCAAAAACCACGAGGTATGAAGATATTCACTAGTATAACACCCATAATTACACCCATAATTAATGTAAATTTTGAATATTTTATGAATTGCAATCTCTAAAATATTTACAAATCTCAAATTTTTGATTTTGAATTACCACTTGGAGGAATGGGTTCACGTAAGCAATTCTTAGTACCAAGGAAAAATTTGCAGAATAATTGTGAAGGTTCCTGAACAAGAAGTGTTCGTTATAATGATAAGCTGAATGAAATAATATAATAATTAAAAGCCAATTGTTCAGAGAACAATTGAAGGTCTTTCCATCGGTAAAGATCAATTTTGATATAAAAATATTAAAAATCAGTCTAAAATGTCACTTCCTATGGCTTTATGATGTATAAATATGAATTTAAAGCAAAGGTCAAAATCTAGAACGTCCTATTAACCAATGACCTTGAGCTCATTTTCAAGGTCACAAACCAAGGACCTCAAATCAAAAGATGCAAGGTCTTATAATATGTATGGATAATGAGTTATATCACTTTATGCATAATTCTAAATATAAGATGGGCGAAAACTCCCAATTATTGATTACGCACCCTTTCAACCAAAATTTATAAGTTACGACATGTCGTAACTAACAATTTAGTAAAGATAACATGTGTATATGTTATACGGTTTTTGAAGAAAAGTGAAAATAAGCCAAAATCAAAATTTATAATATGACCTTGACCTTTGACCTTGACCTAATTTTCATTTTTTTGGACCAAGGACCTTAAATCAAAAGACCCTAGGTCTCTATTACCTATGGTTTACCAGTTAGAAATGCATATTACTAATATCAAATGCAAAAGGGGGAATAACTCTCATAAGGAGTGTTCATATCGCTTCGGTTAAAATAGGACAAATCATGCGAAGGATATAACGAGCAATTTTATAAAATAAATTTGTCGCATTTTTCTACGGTTACGGAGGAGATGCACTCTGATGATAAACAGTGAAAGGGGAGATAACTCTTACAAAGAAAATGGTTCGCCTTAGCAGGGTGAAATTTAAAAGCGCATAAACTATACGATACCATATGAGAAATATCTAAGCGACATATTGCGAAACAAACATTTATCGCAAGAACAAAATTTGGCGGAAGAAAAAAAAAAAAAAAAAAATAATAATAATAATAATAATAATAATCAGAACAAATACAATAGGTCTTTCCACAGAAAAGTGGAAAGACCTAATAATATCTTTGGAATGAAATAAATATCAATCATATAGTCATTTTTATAAATTTATTGTTTACAAAAGTGTGAGTTATTAGAAATATTAAGGATTTTCTTATACCATGCATAGATAACCTCAGTATTTGGCACAACTTTTTGGAATAGTTGGTCCTCAATCCTCTTTAATTTTGCACTTGTTTGGCTTTTAATTATTTTGATCTGACCGTCAGATGAGTCTTATGAAGACTAAACGCACGTATGGTGTATCATAT
Source organism: Mytilus edulis (assembly GCF_963676685.1). NCBI lineage: Eukaryota > Metazoa > Mollusca > Bivalvia > Mytilida > Mytilidae > Mytilus > Mytilus edulis. Next base: position 46,681,945 of record NC_092356.1, on the reverse strand, counting down.
TATAAGCCTGGTATTTTGATAACTCCTTTTCATGACAGCACAACACAATAGCTGCCGTTTTCTTGATTGACAAAAAAAATAACATAATGAGAAGACAGTTTTAGAGAAGTTAAAAACTGACTCTTTTATATGGAACCTACATCTTATTATGAATGCCTGTTTTTAGTTTTGGTTTGAAAACATCTAGAACGTACGTGATCTGCAAGTGAGTCAGTATGTTTACGGGGATTTAAGTGATTTAAGTGAATATATTGATTCACTATTTCAAGAAGTAGTCACAAGGTATGTGATGTATCGACTTTTCCTTGATTGCCTCATTAAGAAACTAATCATAGATACCAGGATTGAATTTTATATTTGTGCCAGACGCGCGTTTCGTCTAAAAAAAGACTCATCAGTGACGCTTATGTAAAAAAAAAGACAAAAAGGCCAAATACCGAAGGAAGTTGGTTTGCATTGAAGACCAAAAATTCCTTTAAGAGTATTTTTTATAGTTAAGAGCCCTTTTAATTGGTTTTATGTCTAAAAGAGGGGCGAAAGATACCAGAGGGACAATCAAACTCGTAGACATATAAAAACTGACAATGCCATGGTTAAAAAGTAGCAGACAAACAGACAAATAATAATACACAAGACACAACATATATGCATAGAAACTAAAGATTAGGCAACACAAACCCTTTAAAAACTGATCTCAGGTTCTCCGGAAGGGTAAGCAGATGATGCTCAACATGTGGCACCCTTTGTGTGATAAGAAGTTACTTCTATATTCTAAAGTTTGTACTGTTGACGTGTTTGTTTAAGACTGTCAAAAGAGTATATCTTTAAGTATAAAAAAACCTAGAAGGACCTGAAAAGTTAAACAGGTTCAGTTGAAAATTGAACTCATATTAAATAAATAAGAAGTACAAGGAAAACTATCACCAAAATAATGTATTAACGTTTGTGGCACAAAAAAGAAATAACGATGGATGAGTAAAGCATAGAGCCTGTATATCAAATGCCATGTGGTGACAACATAGTGTTCATTTTGTAACCTTTTCTTTCCCCGTATCTCGGTTAAATCACATGCACTCTTACGTGTTTGAGAACACATTATTATATAATATTTATTCGTGACGAAGAATACTGATCGTTAAAAGCAGAAATAACATGGTACATTTGAGAACATTCAAGATATTTTCGTACATATGTCATCGACATTGAAAAGTCTTTAAAGTACTGTCAAATGGAAATTCACAGTGTGTATTGTTTGAACATAAACATACATATCAGGGACTTAACAGCAACCACTGTTTTTTCTTAAAGCAATCATGTTTTGTTGATTTCTTGGTATCCTCGCTTCTAACAAATGTATGTATTAAATCGAGTGAGTGGGTTGTACAGTTTTGTACAAGACTGGATTAAATTATGCTAATTTATTCATTCGAAAATTATAAAATTATAAAATTCTTCAATAATCTTAAAAACACAAATACAGACATATCATTCAATTAACTCTTACAACGAGAGGCAAATGAAAGAACTATTATAAATTCAGTTTTACCCGTTGGACAGCTTAATACAATGTTGATATACATAACAATAAATATGAAATTACGGCTGACTTTGAAATAAATATAATGCAATTTGAGTTCATAACTTAGACAAATATTATTCATAAAGTAAACAGATGAAAAGACAACAAAGTTAGAAAACAGAGCGTTGATATCAACACTTACCAACATCAATAGTATAACATGATTGTATATAATAAGCAATTCCCGTTCAATTCTGTGGATATCCAAATGGCCAATGTTACAGAACGAGATTTAGTAACAAAAATTCATCAAACAATGAAACATGTCTGTATTTTGTTTTGCCCAATCTCTAACGTTGTCTAACACATAGTACACAAATAATCAACGGAAACTTAAATAAGAATTTATTTGTTTCTACTGGGTATGAAATTTTGTCAACATATCAAACAATTAATATAACATATATGTATAATATCTAACTGAAAAACATTACTACATCTACATATACGTAGCATACATTTTGAAATGCTGACTGAGCTTTTTGTTAAATCCATTAATAGAATCCAACAATGAAATTGCAATAAACCTTAAAACGATTTAGTACCGATTTCGACATTCAAAATCATTGTAGAGGATTTGTTTTAGTTGTTTGAAGAAATTGTTTTAAAGAAATGTAAATGCAAGATCTAAACTGCCATATTCTTGACCCGGTACAATCATTTTCGTATGAAGAAACGGCGGGATGAACCTCGTTTTATAGCTAGCTTATACCTTTCACTTGTATAACAATCACTGTATCAATTATTAATTATCTGATTTTTTGAGGGGAATCAGCAAGTTAATCAGGATCTATAAATCTTTTTTCTGCTTTTAAATGTACCCTTCGTGTTAGTTTTGTCATACATTTTGGTGTCTAGTATGATGGAATAATGAAATCTTTAGACATGTTTATATTTTGGTAAATTTATAATTTCATTTGTAAGATGCTGAGAATTGTCTGTTTTATGAGGAGGTTAGATTGAAGTATGCTTGAAGTGTAAACATTTTTTTAACTTTCTGTACCAAGTAAGAAATATTGTTTTCTAGTAGTTTCTTTCTATGTAAGATGCAACGGCGTTTGATTTTTTTTCACTTCAGTGTTTCTGTTGTTTCGTTAATTTGCTCTTATAAATGATGTGCCTCCCTCGGTATTACTTTGAAACCAAATAGTTTTTTTGCCTCAATCGATTTATGACTTTTGAACTGTAGTTTACTATTGTTGTCTATATTGGGTTAGCGGTCATTCGGTCAAAACAATATTTATTCGATTATGTATTACGAAGTCTCTTTTTTATGCATCATTTGGTGGCTAAGTAGGCATGTCATGTTTAAAAAAAACATTTCAAGCAAGAAATTACATTTTAACTGCATGTGCAAAATGACATATGTGCATCAAAAAGGTAATAATTAGTAAACGTCAATTATATAGCAACCTAAATACCAAAATATAACCATAAGACATGTGCACGTTTGGCATTTAAAACAGTTTTTTTTATCAATGAGACAACTTCATAGCAACAAAACAATATGTATGAATGGTCTATTCACTTGAATGATACTACCATTTGTTGCTGATTCGTATTCGCAATTTTTCAAATACCTTTAGTTTTCACCATTGAAATTTAACTGTCTACAGTGAAGAAAAGTTTCTTTCCTAAGTAAAAGTATTGGTTCTTTTATTATTTCAGAATTTTATTGTTTAAATCGTGCACAAGGTCAGGTGGTTTTCTACAGACACTCAGGTTTTTTTCAATAACATAAACTGGCCTCCACGAAAAAGCCATTAGTGGTGAAAGTGACGTTAGATAGCAAAAGCAACCGTTGTTTATTTCTTGCGTCTACACAGATGATCGTTTGACAAGAATCCATCGAATATAATTTTTATATCGGAAAAACAATTCCCCCCTCACATAAAAAACGTTATGTCTTGTAACTGAAATATTTGCCAATGAACATGAGGCATTGTATGCAGACATGATATTTTTGAAAACATTAAAATAAGATAAAAGAGGGACGAAAGATACCAAAGGGACAGTCAAACTCATAAATCTAAAACAAACTGACAACGCCATGGCTAAAAATCAAAAAGACAACAAAAAAACAGCACACATGATACAACATAGAAAACTAAAGAATAAACAACAATAAATCTATACATAAATACAGGTACATCGCCAGTTATACATTATAGTTGATATAAAAAGAAGGACTTACAAATAAGGAATTTGAAGGATAAAGCAGTTTAGCTATCTAGATTGGCCTAGTTATGAAAGGTCATATTGTCCACACAATATGTGCGTAGTAACCTTCTCTAAGTTTATTATTTATGTAAAACTCTTTTTTTGTACGTTCGTTTATCTAACTTTATATAAATACGTGTAGATATAAAAACGTGTAATGTTTGCGAAATTTCTTGGAATGTATCGGGGAGTCTCTTTTTGAATACACAATGTGGTGTCATTAGGAGGCAACACATTTGCTTCACTGCTAATGTCTGCAAAGATCCATGGTAAAAAATGCCAAAACAAATCTAGAGTTATGTTCCTGCCAAAATGTAGTCTGTAGGTTTCCTCTCTAGGGTTCCCAGTGGAGATATTTCCTTTTTTTTCGTCCACACATTTTAGGTATACAGTAACTAAATGAAACCAAACACTTATAATCTGAAGCACATCTTGACATGTACTCGGTCGTAAACTGAACTGCTTAGACATAAAATGAATTCATTAGTGCATTAGAAAATACGCACTTTAGAAGCTGCAGTTTTCTATTTTGCGTTTTAAATAGACACAGTTGCCCTTCATACAATGTTAACAAACAGTTCCATAATGACAGCTGTAAAGGTGATACACGTCACTGCCAAAGAAATAACACAACTTATAATTCAAAGCCGTAGATTTTTTACTGAAAGACAAAGTAATTCCCAATGGACACTAATTTGACCCAGAAATTAACAACTATAGGTCACATTATGGCCTTCAACAATGAGCAAAACCTATACCGCAAAATCAGCTAAAGGCCTTATTTTTAAAAAAAAAAATGAACGAAAAACAAATTTGTAACACACAAACAAACGACACAACTAAAAAACAGGCTCCTGACTTGGGACAGACACATTCATAATGTGGCGGGGTTAAACATGTTAGAGGGATCCTAACCCTCCCCTAACATGGGACAGTCGTATTACAGTACAATATGAGAACAAACTATAAAAATCAGTTGAAATAGGCTTTACTCATCAGATGAACAAAAATACAAGTGGACGTGTACATCCCAACAACAAAAATAAAATAGGAATAGATCTGAGAGTACTCGCAGTAAATGACAGCTAGTTCAAAGCCATTAACAACTACTAAAAAAATCATGCATCTAAGACTAAATTATCAATCCGTACACATCAAACATCCAATGGATTTATAACGTCATTAACAGTCAGATGCCAATATACAGGTATCGACAGATTGTAGATAAATGATTGTGTATATGTATATAACATACAAGTAATATTTAGTTTGCTTTTAATTAACTAATAACAAAATCAATATTTATACCAATAAAAACAATATTCAATTATCTTATTACAGTGTTGAATTGGTAACCTATTATAATAAGTTTATTTAAATAAGCGATAAGTTTACAAGGATCATTTTTAAATTTCCGGGCACGGTTAACAAAATTTCCGTAAAAGTGATGATGTGTTATCCCGTTTGAAATAAGTTACAACCAAACTTCAAAACCAAATCTGTACATCTATGGAAAAATTTAGTAAAGGTTTTAAGTAATTTATGGTAACAACATCCCTGGTTTAATGATTTATCAGTTATACATAGATCACATTCGTTAAAATCAAGAACGTCACAACAGACACGGGCATAGCGAACGAGCTGTGAAATATAAACACCGTAAGATGGTGCCAAAGGAACATCTCCGTCTAAAAAGTGAAAATTAACAATAGGGAACCATAGGAACCATATTTATAGACAATCGAGTACGAGCGACTAAACATGTAAAACATTATATCATTTGTTCCTTTTTTTTAAATCTTAATTCCATGACCCTCTCTTATACTGTTTTTTCACTTTATTATGCTTGAAAGAACACTTGTGCAAAACTAAATGTGTACATCGAAAAGAAAATATTTAGTAAACGTCAATGATCTATAAACCTGGTGACCTAAATATAGCCAAAGACATGTGAACGCTTGACTGTAAAAAGTCAAAACAGATTCAAGTTTTTTTTCAATAACACAGCATCCAAGCATCAAAAGATATTCCTGAATGGTTTATTTACTTGACGACTGATGCTACCATTGACTGTTGGGCTTTTTTTTAATACAACCTGTTGATATCTTTAATTTACACCATGTAAAATAAAACTGTATACGGAACAAAAACTGTATACAGTGCAGAAAAGTTTATTTCGTTACTAAACGTATTGGTTCTTTAATTATTTCTGATTATCAACTTCGCTCGTGACAGGTGCCTGTTTTCGTGCATACGGTCGGATGGTTTTCTGGCTACATTCGGTTTTCTTTCAATGATAAAATGGCCTCCATAAAGAAGACCATAATGATGAATGTGTCGTTCAAAATCAAACAAATTAATAGATTTTAAAGATAAAGCAATATAGAAATATTGGCTCAATAAAATGAGCTTCTGGAATTTAAAACTAAACTGTTTTATGAACTATATGCTTTGACTAACACATCCTTAAAACGTGGAAAAAGTTAAATCTATATATCAATTGTTTAAAATTAAATAAAACCACACCACATAATTACAGAGGTACTGTACACAATCGAAGGCTGACGCAAACGTTTATTTGAATAGTAGATAAACATGACAAAAAAATACCAACCATACAGGTTTACTCATACAAAATAACTGTTAAGGTTCATATGGACCCTATGGCTAAAATGGCCGTATTTTCACCTTAAAATCTACTCCGAGTACAGGCAAACCTGTGCTTCTGCAAAAGTTTTAAGGCTTATCATGCCCTTGAAAAATAGAATTCAAATGCATTGTATGATTTAGAAAATTCATAAATTAACTGGATTTTGCCGTACACTTTTTTTCGTCCCTGCAGAAGATGATAAAATCAACAAACAGTTGAGTTTACCTTGATATGGTCCATTCAGGTACATAGTTTAAATAACCAATTATTTTCAGGTATGTATTGTCCATCTCTTGTCCATCTCAATCAATACTGCTCACTTTAATTATTACCTATGGGGAAGTTCTCAAACATGTTTCCCAACTTAGTTTATTTTGGCACCTTCTGGAGGAATGAAAAAGTGCACGGCAAAATCCTGGTAAGTTTTTATTTTTCTAAAACATAAAACATATTTGAAATTTATTTATCTAGGGCATGCTATGTCTGAAAATTTTGACAGATGCGCAGGTTTGTCTGTACTCAAGTAAATTTTGAGGTGAAAATACGGCCATTTTAGCCAAAGGGTCCACATGAACCCTAAAGGAAATTATTGAAAAATTTAAAACGAACACATTTCTTCATTTTCAGATAACAATAAAAAAAACAACGATGGGAAAGTGTCACACTTATGTTAATATGCAGCTTGATTATAACCTAGCGATCGGGGTTTCGCATAAACACTAACTTTATCTAAATGTAATCTGATATTCAATATGAAAAATACAAATGTTTTCTATCCTTTTATTGTGATTTCATGTGTTTATTTTCCTATTATAGTAGCTGAACCTCCAGGTGTTAGGTACACTCCTTCTTCAGTTGTTGCCGGGCGTTCTCTATCAGGCAATGGTGTAGTGGTAGTTTTCTGAACATATTGTTCTTGTTCTGAAATGTAAAACTCATTGTGAGAAGAAAATCAAATACGTGCCTTAACATTTTTTGTTCGGGGCAAACAACACATATTATGTATAAACTGTTATAGGCCATGCTTAATTAGATAAAAGAATATATGGTATGAGTACCAATGAGACAACACGCGATCCAAGTCAGTGTGAAACCATTCACCAACGTTATAATCTAAATTAAAAACAACGAGAAACGAGAAACACTTATAACCCGCACCAACAAACGTCCATCACTGAACATCCGTTTGTTTCTATGTTTAAAGATAATGTTAAATAATCGACATCGTAAAAATATTAGTTACTATTTATATTAAATGGTAAGCTAATAACAAACACAACTAATTAGGAATTGGTTTTTGCAGTCGAATGGAAATAGTTTTTAAAACAGAAGATAAACCAGATTGATAACAATAGAATTGATTTAGATTTTCATGTCAAACAAACTAAAACATTTAATTATAAAAACAAATATTAGAGATATCCGACGAAGCGACGGCCATTACTTATATATAATATAAATAAAACACATGAAGTTGAAAGAAAACATGTAATATCCACCATTAACTAGAACCATTTTGAATAGAAAAATAACTCTTTGTCCAGACATTCGGCATAATCTATATTCGTAGCTTATGTATCGAGCCTTACAGACATGTTCACAATAAACAACTAGTTCAAAAAAGACATAACTTATATTTGATTTATTCTAAAAAGTTTTTTTTTTTTTTGCTTTCTGGTAAACAGGAGATTATTCAACCATGATGCATGGTCTGATCAAAAACATTTAACGTCCGATACTTTCGTTCAGTATACAAGATGTCTCTATTGGTGGAGTCTGTTGTTACCTTTTGGGCATAAGTGACTGGTTATTTTTGGTCATAAGAAGACGGTTTTAATTGTCTTTAAATTTTAAATGATGTACGTATATAAAGTAATGTTGGGTCAATTCCGAAGAATTCATTTATGTGTGAAGGAACTTACAAACAAACTGACTTGAAAAAAATATTAATACGTTTAAAACTCAAATTATGCTAGTGAATTTAGGCGATAGTATCTTGCCGATGTTGATATCTAGTCAATCGATTTAGAGATGAAAACGAAGTTTGAGGTACTATAATCTTCTGGGACATGGGTAAAGTTGACAAGTTCTTTTCTTGTAATGTAAAGTATGCAAAAAAGAAGATAATTTCATTTTGCATTATTGAAAAAACATTTAGATAGATATCGGGAGATGTGGTACGAGAGCCAATAATACAACACTCCATCCAAGTAAAGATTTACAAAAGTCAACCATTATAGGTCAAGACACGGTCTTCCACACGGAGCCTTGGCACACACCGAACAGTAAGCTATAATTTTCACGAAGTCATCGAAATCCAGGACCATATTTCTGATGAGGGTAGGTCAATTGCAGCTTAAGAAAAGAAATTCATTGTCTGCAGTTATATTTTTAAAACAATCGGTAACAGAAGAACAGTAGTTCAGCGACCGGACATTGCTTACTTTTATAGGATACTTATATAAAACAGAAATTAATTGAACACAAAACAGATTCAAAAAAGTTATGTAGTTCTGTTGAAGAAAAACAATACGTCCACGAAACGGAATGTTGAGCAAATTTCAGCAATTTTGACCATATTTAATCAAGCAGTAGCACAAGAAGGTATATTTATTATATCATATTTGATTTAATATGATAAATAATAGCATGTATGCAAATTTTCATTAAATTTCAATATTGGATCACAACCATATTGTATGCTCATAAATGTCCGAACACATATGTTAACATCTTAAACAAAAAACCAGTAACTTCTTCTCCTAATATAATAAATTTTTTACGTAATTTGGAAAATGCTAAAGTTTTAACTGAGTTAGACATCCTTATCACAGATTAAGAAATTGCTGATGCAATGCATACACTAAAGAATAAAAAATCATGTGGCCCTGGCAGTATTTCAAATGAAATGATAAAAATTAGTCAAAGTTTTCTAATTAAAAGTTTAAATCATTTTTTCAATAAAATACTTTCAACTGGAAACTATCCTCAGATATGGGCTCATGGTTTTATAACTGCCCTATTTAAAAATGGTTCAAAGGATGATTCATCAAATTATCGTGGACGATCGTTGACTAGTTGTCTCAGTAAAGTATTTACAAAAATTCTTAATAAAAGATTAGAAAATGTTGTATTTAAAGAAATATCATTTGATCCGAGCAAATTGGTTTCTGCAAAGGCAAGCGTACCTCAGATCATATGTTTTGATGAGGATTGCTTTCCAGTTAAACTAAATAATACAAAACTGAATTGTCTGATGTATGCAGATGATCTAATTTTTCTTTCTGGAACTCCGAGCTATATAATATGGGTCTACAAGAATGTCTTGGTAAACTACAAATCTATTGCAATAATTGGGGACTAGAAGTTGATATTACTAAATTCAAAGTCATGATTTTTAGCAATTCTGGTAGACTTCTTTCTACTTAATTTCATTTAAATAATACCCCCCTAACGAACACAAAAAAAAAAATACCTACTTGGGTGTCAAATTTAGTATTAATGGCAAATTTACGGATGCCCAACATGAAATGTATAATAAAGGGCTAAATATTTTTGACCATACAGTTAATCAGTCTTAATGTATTGCAGTGAAATATGGGGTGACATTAACTTTCACAAACTAAACACTCAAGGGGATAACTATTTCAAAAAACTATGTGGAGACCTGGCAGTAGAGAAGGCTCATTTAAGCTTTTGTAAATTTATACTTGGAGTAAGTAAAAAGGCAAAAAATATTGCAGTTATTGGTGAACTGGGCAGATATCCTCTATTTTTGGAGGTTTAATTAAATATGTTTAAATACTATATACGTTTAAAACATCTGATGATTTATTATTAAAAGATCAAAATCTCTACATGATGAGCAGAAAAAGAGCTGGTATACCAGTATTCAAACTTTATTTTAATACTTTAGCACCAATGAAAATTATGCACTTAATTTAAAGACGAAGTTAAAAAACTATTTATGCAAAAAGATGCAATCAAAATATGATTAGATATGGTAAACTGAGCTTAATAATGATTTCAGAGTATGGGAACAAGCTTAGAACCTATACTCTTTTTAAAAGCAGATTTTGCTTAGAAAGTTATCTTTTGCAGGAAAAGTTTAGATATAGAAATTATTTAACGAAATTCCGTATCAGTGCTCACGATTTATGGATTGAGAGCTCGAGGGGAAGATACAAAAATCTGACAGTGTCAGAACGAATCTTTAAATTGTGTGGTACGCAGTTTGGGGATGAAATTCATTTTCTTCTCCAGTGCCACAAATTTCAAATATTCGTTTCAACTTTCTAAATGAAATAAAACAACGGTTTAAAAATTTTAGTGGTTTAGATATTAAATCACAATTTATTTGGCTAATGTCCTCTGAAGATATTTTTATACTACAGAAACTCGGAGAATTGTTGGAAAATTTATCCTCATATAGGAATGTTTCCTTAAATGATATATAGATATAGTAATGCCCAGTGACCCCCCCTTTTTTAAACCTAGTTATATTTTTAAACACTGTGCTTGTAGTCTTCTACTTGTCTTAATAAATATTTTTTTATAACATTAAGTCTTAATCATATCGAATCACTTGTAATCATTTGTATGTAATTAATGTTGATTGTTCTGCTCCTTGTTGGCGCTTTGATTAGCAAATAAATATTTGAATTAAACTATTGCTGTACAAAAAGTACATGTAAAAGTATATTCATGTTACTGTACAGAAAGTACATATAAAATTAAAGTCAATTAAAGTCATATGTTATAAGATTTTGTTTGGTGGTCATATACTCACTATATTCACAGATCCAGGGGTAATTGTTCTGGTGGAAAATAAAGTTAAAACATGCATAGTCATGCCAATGTCCACCATCTGAATACTTCATTACAATACAGTCCTCAATGATTGCCTGCAAATCTGGTTGTCCGTGTGCCCAGTTTGTGTACGTGACTTGTTCTCCTGAAATGAAAAAACATATATATCACTGATAAGGTCTTTGCATCGGAACTAAACACATTTATTCTAAAAACAGTTGTTGGCATGACACGGGTTATGTTCTTCTCATATATGTTATAATGGTATGATACTAAACCCCTAACGGGAAGGATTGTGCCTCATGTTCATATGATGAAATCATAATCTTTCAGTCAGTTTAGTTGAAGTCTGGAGCTGGCATGTCAGTTAACTGCTAGTAGTCTGTTGTTATTTATGTATTATTGTCATTTTGTTTATTTTCTTTGGTTACATCTTCTGACATCAGACTCGGATTTCTCTTGAACTGAATTTTAATGTGCGTATTGTTATGCGTTTACTTTACTACATTGGTTAGAGGTATAGGGGGAGGGTTGAGATCTCACAAACATGTTTAACCCCGCCGCATTTTTGCGCCTGTCCCAAGTCAGGAGCCTCTGGCCTTTGTTAGTCTTGTATTATTTTAATTTTAGTTTCTTGTGTACAATTTGGAAATTAGTATGGCGTTCATTATCACTGGACTAGTATATATTTGTTTAGGGGCCAGCTGAAGGACGCCTCCGGGTGCGGGAATTTCTCGCTACATTGAAGACCTGTTGGTGACCCTCTGCTGTTGTTTTTTATTTGGGCGGGTTGTTGTCTCTTTGACACATTCCCCATTTCCATTCTCAATTTTATTTATAGGACAATAAAATTGAGAAAGGAAATGGGGAATGTGTCAAAGCGACTACAACCCGACCATAGAGTAGACAATAGCCGAAGGCCACCAATGGGTTTTCAATGTAGCGGAGGCGTCCTTCAGCTGGTCCCTTAAGAATATGTATACTTGTACAGTGATAATGGACGCCATACTAAACTCCGAATCATACACAAAAAACTAAAAGTAAAAATAATACTAACAAAGGCCAGAGGCTCCTAACTTGGGACAGGCGCAAAATTGCGGCGGGGTTAAACATGTTTGTGAGATCTCAACCCTTCCCTATACATCTAGCCAATGTAGAAAAAAGTAAACGCATTACAAGACGCACATTAAAATTCAGTTCAAGAGAAGTCCGAGTCATTAAAAAAAACATATAACGCAACACCCATAAGAAACAATACGAAAAGAGTTTTTGAATTTGTATTCTTTGTGTCATAACTACAGCTCAAAAAGTAATTTGAACACCGCCGCATGTTGGTGTGATTGTTTTAAGGCATTGACCCGACAGCTAATATTTCTTTCTTTATTGAATTTACTCATGATGGCAGATTATTTAAAGATATTCTAATAGCAAAAGTAAAGTGTATGATGCAACAATGTTTCAAGCAATATTATATTGCGTTACTAGCATATCATGTATATTGAAATACAGTTTCACCAAAATATTGAAGGTAATTCATTTGCAATTCGTTCTTATATGCTTCGTCATCTTTGTGTCACGTGTATACTTAAACTATAAAATTAACAAGCAAGACCAATAACTAATGAACATGGCTGGCAGTTATAACAAACTTATTATAGGAATTATACATTTAAAGAGTGACCAAACATACCTGTTGGCCATTCATAAGTTCCTTCTACTTTTTGGTCGGAAAGTCCTATCCATACAATATCTCCATGGAAATTCAATGACCTTAGTGAACTCATTAGAAATAAGTTGTCAGCACTGCTTCTTACTACGACAAGATGTCCGCCTTTAGATGTGCAATCACCATGTGCATGCTGCCAGTCAAAATTGTGATTAATGACGAATTCATAGCAATAACCATTATGTGCTATTAATGCACTGTTGCGAATTAAGTTTGAAGGACAGCTTTTTACGTCGTCCTGGGCCACTACAAAATTAAGGGTTATCCAACATTCGTATTCACATTCATATAATTAATATTACATTGTAAGCGCCTGTATAAGGACTATGGTATGACTTTTGAAGCGTTTTTTTTTTAGGCGTTATGAATTTTTATACATTATGAGTTTCATTTTCGAGCAATAACTTAAGCACCGTCAACATATGTTTTTCACTATGAGTATTTTTCTACGTTCAAGATTTGATGTGTTGTCAGTGGAACTTCATGTCGGGGAGGACACCCAAAAACAAGCCTGAAATCATTATACATTTTAATAAATCGTTTAAGATAAAATCTTGAAATTGACAACTGAATATTCAATAATTGATAGATTGGTTGTCATTTACATGTTACTTTGCGTCCGTACACACATGCGCCATGTCAGTCGCAATGAAATCAGAAATATGTCAATAAACTCAGATCTATATAACTGGTATTGTAAGATCTGGAGCGAATTAATGTGAAAAACGTATAATCATAAAAACAAAGACAACTTTCGTCATTGCTGATAATCACATTCAACAACACTTTTAATAGATATAACAGATTTTCAATTTGCATATAGTTCACTGGCACATTTTGGAGTTATTGTCCATAATTTTGCTTTTAAAGTTTTAAATATTTGTTGTTACTTTGTTGGCAGACAATTTGCATTTGTTATTATTAAATACCAACATATACCATGTTATTATGATTATTTCGAACCTGGTAGTCAACATTTTATATTGATTAAAGCTTTATACGTTATCTTACATTGTGAAAGCAGAATCGTTTATACAATAAGATAAAGCATGACTACGACTTTCTATTAACAAACAGGAGTGCAACTTAACACTTTGTCACAAAATGAACATACACAATTCCTTCTTTATTAAAAATGATTAAATACGTCACTAAGTGATATTGTACATGTAAGAATGTGTAACAATGTCACAAGAACATACAAATATGCATGTCACTTGTTTTTTTCTGACTTTGAATAAGTCCCCACAAATATATTTTCTACATAAACATAGAAAAAACACTTTGTTTCGAATAAAAGTAATAATGAATATGAAATGTTTGAATTTGAATAAAGTGTCTTTACTCACAAATTGCAGGAACAAGAAGCATAAAGAAAATCATCATAATTCTAATCTGTTACTAAATGAACCTTTCGAAACTTGTCATAAAGTAAAAGATCAAAAGATAAGAATAAGGTTAAATTATTACGTATTGATATGATGCAATGTCAATGTCAAATTGCTAACGTATATTTTTTTGTGATTTTTATTAATAGCCCGTGAATAAATAAAACTGTCTACATACGACAAAACCTTTAACAAGTCAGGAATATGACCGTTGTTGGGCTTTTGATTTTGCCTTTTGATTATGGACCTTTTTGAATGCTCCTCGGAGTTCAGTATTTTTGTGATTTCACTTTTTTTCAAACAAATATTGGTACATAAATTGGAAACGCATTTAGTGCGAATTACACTCACAGAAAAGTGCTAAGCACTGTTTCCTCCTGATTATGTATGCACTCAAGCGGTTCGGATCAGTTTTGATAAACAACACGATTTTGCGATTGTGTAGAATGATCTACCGCCATATCAATTTGAAACATTGCACTCGACATTTTCTGTCCAATCGAAAAAGAAAAAAAATCATTCTGCAACTAAACTCCGCTTCATTAATCATTTATCCAGTATCGTCAATTAAATTCTAAGAGGGTACATATCGTAATCAACGGAAGGAATATGCATGATCAAATCTTATGAGAAAATGGAGATGTTGGGTATACATTATAAGAAGACACACGTATATAAGACTAAAAAGTTAAAACAAAATCTGACAGAACAAGTCTGCAATAAGCACCCAATTATACAGTAAAACAAAATACTTCAGTGATATAAGAAATCCGTCGAACTGTAGATAGAATGCAGCAACTGACATAAATTGTCAATAAGATAAAGCACATATAGGAAAATCTAGGGACACCAGTTAATTAAATGTTATGATCAGATCAGAAAAATCATCTATGAAAATGTACTTTTGTCATGTGTACAGATTTAATTACGTTCGATAACTAGAGTTTTAATATAATAGACTAATGACCTACAACATCTCAGGACAATTTAGGGATCAATTACAAAATTAGAAAATAAAATGTTGATTTTAAAGTTCTATTTAATAAAAATAAATTCAAAAAGCTGTCAATATTGTGTACAGATCACCATGGAACAACACTTTTCTACCTCAGAAATAGATTACATTAGCTGTAAACTTTTAGGAATTTCGGCCGGCGATAATCTTCAATTTCGTACATAACCTTGCCTTTTCTTTTGTATTCGAACGTCACTGGTGAGTCTTTTTCAGACGAAACACGTGTCTGTCGTTTATTCAAAATTTAATCCTGGTATCTATGATGAGTATTTTTAATACACTGCATATTGAATACCTTATCTTGAATAGTTTTAATTGGTTTGAAATTAATCATAGTTTTATTACATTGAATTTGAATTATTCTTTATTGAGATTGTAAAAACATATATTTGTATTCTAAGAAAATTCAAATTATACTTTAGTATTCGATGGTTTTATATTCAAGTTTAAGTAAAATGAAAGTAAGCCACTTCAAGCCAAACAGTTACATGTTCTTACGATGTATGATCTTAGGTGGTTACCTGTCTTATGAACAATATTATAATATGTAAGAATAAGGAGATGTAGTATGAGTTGAAATGAAGTGGATGTAAATATATAATTCAATTGATTATGTTTATAATGAATGATAAATAGCTAATTTCATATAAAAATCGTACATACACCACACCGCTTTTAAATGACACAGTGACCTTGAGGATGGTACCTACATACATATAGACAACTTATTACCTGTGAAATGATATTCCACTTTTGTAATTGGCCAACATTGATTTTGAATGATTATGAAAATAAAGTCAGATTTCCAAATATTGAAGATTAGCATAAATTGTTCCCGATTTTATGACACAATCGCCTTACAGTTGATACGATATGCCGTATACTGTTCTAGTAATATAAATTTCATTATAATGTGTACTCTCAAACAGGGTTATACCAGAGTTATATATAAAAAAAAAACACTACTGATGGAATTTAATTCCGTTATGTATTACTAGCTCATTGGTAAGAAACTCAAGTTTATATAGTCTCGCAAACCATGGAAGTATTATATTCATTTGATAATATAATACTTTCATATTCAGACAAAATTTATCTTTATCTTTATCCTACACATGGGAAAGGTCCAAAGCCTATCATAGTTCGTTTCCTGCATTTTGGGGATAAGCAACTTATCATGTCCAACGCACACAACTTAAAAGGGAAAAAAATACGCATTCTTGATGATCTGCCAATTTCAATGAAGGAGGAGAGATATTTACTTTCGCACAATGCATACAAAATAAGAAAAAGGGACAAATTACAAACAAGAATTCGAGCAAAGGGGGCCCACATGACATTAGAGACTCGTAAAAATAGTTCAGAAGAATGGTCTACATGGGGATAACTGTTGTACTGCAGTTTTATATACTTTCTATTATAAGATAAAAACTGGTTGCTATATAAAATGTCATATATATATAATACTATTGAGTATATAAATTAACTAAGAATATAAAAAGATATAAATTTAATAATGAATTCTAGAACAAATTGTATATTACATTGAAACTTTGAATTGTTTAGATTTCTATTTACAGGCTTTAGATTGATAGTTCATGTAGTAAGTATAGAAAAGAAAAGAAAAATTGTTGCTTTTTCATTTGGCTTACATTTTATTTTAAGTTTTGCTTCTTTATTTTTGCTTTATTTTGTTTGACTAGCTTGATTTGATATATTTTATTATTTATTTTTTTTCAATGGCTTTTCTTGTTATGTTGAATAAATGCATGCATGCTTTAGCTTACATATAGGTATTATATGTTATAATGTGATTTGATTAAATTTGTTATCTTTTTTTTTTTTGCTTTTTTCGTTCCGCATTTTGTATTCAGGTGTTGATATATTTAGAGAAAATGCATGCTTTAGTCTATTCGTTGTGTGTGAATTTATAAGATCACCTTAAGAAGTGTATATATAAACAATTGGAGGATGTGCGGGGTGCTTTTTTTATACCTTTAAGACTCTACATTTCGTAAAAATAAACATTAAGATTGAAATAAAACATGTACATTTTGTACCTTCAATACTCAAAAGGGATAGAAATTTATACTTTAAGGTGAGCTTTAAAAAATGAATATTAAGTTTTTGATCTCAATTATAGTAAATTAACAAATTGTGTATGCTTATTTAAATCCAAAGATGCAAAGTGACACCTCACATGTTGTAGTGTTGTGATATAAACATATAAGACAAACTTGACCAGATCAGATAAGGAAGCACAAAAACAATGGACATTTTGTGGTTTTGAGGTGCTTCTTGTGTGATCTCTTCTCTTTTGTCTAAACAATTATTTAATGTTTAAACCTAAATTATTAATTATAAGTTTGTAAGAAATGGTGTTTAAATATTGAGATGTAGTACATATTATTATGCAGATCAGTACAAAACTTTGTCTGGCCTAATTTTAATCTAAAAACAAATTGAGTTATCTCCCCTAGAACACATGTAAATCTACTTTAAGATCAGAAATATCTTAGTTTCATATTATATGTTTTAAATGTGTTTCTTTTTCTTTTTTGTTTGTTTATTTTATGTATATTATATTTATTACAAAACATGGATTTCTGGTATTTGACATATATATGAATATTTTTTTCAGGAAGTGAAATATTATGAAATCAGTCCTGATGTCTCGCATAAACTATTTTTTCCTTTGTTTTTGAAAATATCATACTTCACAGTTGAAGAACAAATATCATGATGGAAGGAAAAAACATTAAAATGATGTCCTATAATTGTCAAGGACTTCACATGAAGGAAAAACGGGGCGATATTTTTGATTATCTTAATTCAAAAGATTTAAATATTTATTGTCTCCAGGATACACATTTTATAGAACAAGATGAAGTTTTGATAAAAAACCAATGGAAAGGCCATTGTGTTTTCAATTCATTTGCTTCAAACAAAAGAGGAGTTGCTATACTGTTTAAAAATAATTTTGACTATAAAATAGACAAAGTTAAAAAAGATGGAGATGGCAATCTGTTGGGATTGGATCTTAATATTGAAGACAAGAGATTTACTCTGATAAATGTTTATGGGCCAAATATTGATACTCCCTGCTTCTATGACAAATTAACAGAAATTATAGATTTCTTTGGAAATCAGCTCTGTATTATCTGTGGGGACTTCAATCTTGTTCAAAATTTCAACATTGATACCCACAACTATATAAATATAAACAATCCAAGATCTAGAGAGAAAATTTTAGAAATTAAAGAATATAAGAATCTTGTCGATCCATTCAGAGAAATATACCCTGATGTTAAAAGGTTTACATGGAGAAGGAAAAACCCTTTTAAACAATCTAGATTAGATTTCTTTTTGATTTCTGAAAGCCTTATAGATGACATTTGTGAAGTAAACATTGGTAATAGCTACAGGTCAGATCATTCACCAGTAAATAAATGAATTTATAAAAGGTAGAGGCCTCTGGAAGTTTAATAATTCTCTCCTTCAAGATCCTGAATATGTAAAACTAATAAAACAACAAATTACTAACATAGTTGAGCAATATAAAATGCCAGTCCATAGAGGGGATGCTTTACATAGTATTGATAATTTCGATATTGATTTTTCAATTAATGATCAATTATTGTTGGAGACCCTTCTCCTTGAGATTAGAGGTAAGACTATTTCTTATTCAACATTTATAAAAAGAGAAAGGACTAAACAGGAAATCCAATTGACTGAGGAGATACAAAATTTAGAAAATGAGGTAAGTACAGAGGACACTCTTGATGAAATAGAAGCCAAAAAATGTCAACTTAGAATTTTGAGACAGAACAAGGTTAAAGGTCAATATGTTAGATCAAGAACCCAATGGATTGAAGAAGGAGAGAGGCCAACAAATTTTTTTTGTAATTTAGAAACACAAAACTTTGTCAATAAAACTATGTAACTGATGAAAATACTGTAGTAGAAAATCAAAAAGAAATCTTAAAACAATCAAAAATATTTTATGAGAAACTTTACAAAAGACAAGGATGCCTTAAAAAAGTAAACCTATCAAAAGAATTACCATCTTTGACATCTAAATTAAATGATATCGAAAAAGATTCATTAGAAGGTAACATTTCTTTTGCTGAATTAACACAAGCTTTGAAAAGGATGAAAAATAATAAAAGTCCAGGGTCAGATGGTTTTACTGCAGAATTTTTCAAAGTATTTTGGATAGACATTGGAAAGTTTGTTTTGCGGTCAATAAATTATTCATATCAGATAGGGGAAATGTCTGTCACACAGAGGCAGGGAGTTATCACATGTATTCCTAAAGAAGGCAAGTCAAAACAGTTCTTAAAAAATTGGCGTCCAATTACACTTTTGAATTCAACATACAAACTAGCTTCTAGTTGTATCGCTGAGAGGATAAAGTCAGTTCTAAACAGAATTATTGATTCTGATCAAACAGGCTTTATCCCGGGTAGATTTATTGGGGAGAACTGTAGACTTATATATGATATTTTACAATTTACAGAAGAAAATGATATCCCTGGTATATTATTACTCATTGATTTTGAAAAGGCCTTTGATTCTATATCATGGGCCTTTCTTTTTGAAACACTGAAGTATTTTAATTTTGGAGACTCTATTATGAATTGGATAAAAACATTTTATAATGATATTACATCTACTGTCACCCAGAACTGCTGTCTGTCAGACTTTTTCCGTGTGGAGAGAGGCTGTAGACAGGGTGATGCTTTATCTCCTTACCTTTTCTTGCTATGTGCTGAAATATTAGGCATTTTAGTAAGAGATAGTGATGAGATAAAGGGTATTACGATAGACGATTCAGAGTATATCTTGTCTCAATATGCAGATGACACATCACTTATTTTAGATGGGTCGCCTTCCTCGCTGGGTGCATCTCTCCGTATATTACAATTCTATGCTGAGATATCAGGACTGAAAATTAACTTAGACAAAACAAACGTTATATGGATAGGTAGTAAAAAACATAGCCAAGACAAAACATGTGTAAAGTGGGGACTGAAATGGGGTTTCAGTACCTTCAAATTATTGGGTATCACTTTCTGTGTTGATTTAGATAGAATGTTAAATCTAAATTATGCTCCTCGAATACAAGAAATAGAAAAAATATTACAAAAATGGTCAAAACAGTCACTTACCCCGTTTGGTAAAATAACAATTATAAAGTCATTAATTATATCAAAATTTAATCATCTGTTCCTGTCTATCCCAGGTCCAGATGATAATATGATAAGTCAACTTAATAGTAAAATTTATTCATTCATTTGGGATGATAAGCCTGACAAGATAAAACGGGATCGTCTATGTCAGGAATACTTCCGAGGGGGCCTAAAAATGATTAATTTGAGAAATTTTATACAAGGGTTAAAACTTACTTGGGTTAGAAGATTATTTAGGTCAAAATCTAAATGGATTCAATTATTTACCTCCACCCAAAATATAAATTTTACAGAGTTGGCTTATTTTGGAATTATTAAAAAATCAAAAAACATATTTTGGGATGAAGTTTTTCATGCCTGGAAAACTATGTCAAAACTCAGACATCCATTTTATTTTGAGGAAGTCATTTCTACATCTATATGGCATAAAGAACATATCAAAATTGATAATGTCAGCGTTTACTATAAAAATTGGGCATATCATGGGGTATGGACTGTAAATGACCTGTTAGATGAACATGGAAATATATTAACGTATGAAAAATTTGAAATTATGTATAATTTCAAACCCATGTTTCTACAGTTTTATGGACTTATATTAGCACTAAAAAAGTGGCTACAAGACATTGGAATCTACACTGAAAGAGAAAAAAAACATCAGGCTATTATACCTTTTAACATTAATATTTTCTTCAAGTCCGAAAAAGGCTCAAAGGACATGTATACTATTTTAAATCAAGGAATTTTACCTATAGATTTTGTAGCAGAAAAAAAATGGGAAGGTATTCTTAACAAAATTGTAGAAAATTGGAAAAAAATACACTTGTGTGTTACCAAGGTTTCAAAAAACACTAGGTTATGTTGGTTTCAATATAGAATTATTCATTATATTTTAGGGACAAATGCTTTACTTTTTAAAATGAAGCTTGTTAATTGTAATTTGTGTACATTTTGCAAGGAAGAGCCTGAAACTATAGAACATTTACTTTGGGGTTGTCATATTGTAGCCGACATTTGGCACAATCTAAATTCATGGATTTTCGATAAGGTTCTTATCGAGATTCCACTTAATTTGAAAATTGTCATTTTTGGCCTTTATGAAAATTATAAACTGAATTTTATTAAAAATAAAGTTATCTTACTGACGAAGTACTTTATTTACAGATGTAAGATGCAAGATATAAAACCTAATATAAAAGGCCTTCAAAATTATATAAAAGAAAACTTGATTTTAGAGAAACATATTTCTTCAAAATACTTAAGTGTGGAAGAACACAACTTGTACTGGAACCCCTGGGCTAAGGTCATTAATTAAATATAAACATGTATGTATATGAGCATTTGAAATTATTTGTATACTGTTATACCATACCATATGTATGCTCATATATTTCTTGCACTACTATTACTATATGAATGAAAATGTTATTACTATACTTAATCCATAGATTTCTAAGTGTTAGTTCAGAGAATGCTTATTATGCTTATTTATTTCACTTGCTTGCTTATTGTGCCACAAGATAAATATATGTTGATACTTGTAAATTCATGAAGAAAAAAATAAATTATAATTTTTTTTTTTTTATCTTAAATGAACTTGGTTATTTTATTTAGGTCTCGTTAAGTTATAGAGCTCTTAACGTTTAATCACGACGGGTGCAACACAATAAGCATCATCTATGACCCCTTTCCGAGCACCGGAAGACACCCCCCCCCCCCCCAGTTGTTCTTGTACGATTCCCTGTATTTCAGTATTTAGTTTTAATGTCGTGTTTTGTGTACTCATAGTTGTTTGTTTGGTTTTTTTTTCTTTTTAAGACAAGACATTTTCAGTTTATATTCGGCTAAGAGTTTGGATATCCCTTTGATATCTTTGGTGTTTATTTTAACATCAGGAGTCAACATAAATTCATAAACTGCAACAGATGTAGATTAGAATAGATTAAAGAAGTCTTCAAGATATTTTGCCATGACCTGTAAGGTGTAATACCACCAAATCATGGTACGTCACATCCGGTTGCATACGAAAGTAGGTCTAAAAAAATATTCCCTTGAATTTGACCATTGTAGGTAATTAATCCTACATTTTATTGCAGTAAAACTATTTCTGTGTCATAAACATATGTCTTGGGTATTTCAAAACACCATTATTTTTTATTTGTGATTTCTATAGAAAATTTTGTAATCTTGAGGTTACATGGTGACTAAACCTTGTACACAGATAGAATAATGGGAGAAATTTGATTGGTTAACTTACAATGATGGTTATTTTCTTATATGCAATGAAATGTTATGTGAAACTTTTTCTATAGAACTGGACAGGATAAAACTTTACTCATGCCAAGTATTTCTTTATTTGAAACAAAGATAAATTCTGCACAATTTTTTGAAAAGTGCAAATTTAACAAAGACTAATAGGGGAAAATCAATGGTGGTATTACACCTGTAAAACATTAAAATACACATCAAGTGGCATGGATTATATGCACCAACACAGTGCAATATATGCAGTAGTAATTGTTTATTATCATCACTTCGTTTAGTGTAAAAAAAAAGAAAAAAGAGAAGGAAAACAACAAAAACATTTTTTCAAGACAAATTCAAATCGGAAAGTCACTTATCAAATTGCAAAATCAAGCTCAAACCCATCAAAGAAATATTAGAAAACAACTGTCATTTTCCGGACTTTAAACTTAATTCTTATCTCTTGATAACGTGAATAGAAAGGTTCATATAGTCAAATATCAGTACATAGGATGATTGTCTTTTTGCTTCTGATGCAAGCTATTCTCATTTGTAAGTAAACTTTTCGCTTAATGTCATGTATTCGGCACGTAATAATGCGAAATACTTACAACCAAAGAAAGATTAATAGATATAGAAAATGGCCATTTTGCTTTTGATACTGATTTGATCAGTAAGAATATCAAGCGATTCCGCTTTTGTTTTTTTGTTGTTGTTGTTGTTGTTGTTGTTTACAGTGGCGGATCCAGAAATTTACATAAGTGGGGGCCCACTGACGTACTGACCTAAGAGGGGGCCCGCTCCAGTCACGCTTCAATGATTCCCTATATAAGCAACCAAATTCTTTCCCAAAAAGGGGGGAGGGCCCGGGCCCCCTGCCCCCCCTAAATCCGCCTCTGGTTTATAATGAACAGAACCAGAAAAATCATAGTCAGTATGATCAAATGAAAATGTACAAATTGCCAATAACGTTTTAGTACACTTGATGATTGTACTTTGTCTCATTGTATAAATTGTAAATAGTATAAATCTTTGTATGGCCTGTTGACTTGTTTTTTGTTTTATATCACCACCTGAATTAAAGCCTTTACTTTTTTGTTGCTGTTGTGTTACTTCACATTCGTTTATCTAACCTAGTACATAGATATAAGAAGATGTGGAATAAGTGTCAATGAGACAACTCTCCATCCAAGTCACAATTTGTAAAAGTAAACCATTATAGTTCATAGTACGGTATTCAACATGAAGCATTGGCTCACACCGAACAGCAAGCTATAAAGGACCCCAAAAAATGACATGTGTATAACCAGTCAAACGGCAAAACCAACAGTTTAATTTATATGAAAAACAAACGAGAAACGAGAAACACCTATGAATCACATCAACAAACGAAAACTACTGAACATCAGATTCCTGAATAAGGACATGTGAAAATAAATGTGTCAACGTTTTAATAGGTATCAACATACGCCCTTATCTGAAACAATAGTAAAACAAAGTTGAACAAAATGCCGCTAAATAGAATAATGTGCACAGGTAAATGAAAAGTTTTGTTATAAGGTATACAGTATTAATAGAGAACGGAAATATTTTTGTATAAAAATAGTTTGTTGTTCATAGTACGAGAACAGAAGTGAAAATCTATAGTCGTTCAAAACACTTATCAAAGCTGGTATATATAAAAAAATAGAGATACGAGATATAACCCTAAATAAACATTATTTTGTTTTATATAAATAAGGCCGTCAGTTTTCTCGTTTCAATTGTTTTACATTGTCATATCGGGGCCTTTTACAGCTGACTATGCAGTATGGGCTTTGCTCATTGTTGAAGGCCGTACGGTGACCTATAGGTGTTAATTTCTGTGTCATTTTGGTCTCTTGTGGACAGTTGTCTCATTGGCCATAATACAACATCTTCTTATTTTATATCAAATAACAAAAACGTATTACAAATTGTATCAACAGGTCAACTTGACAAGAACGTATTATTTACGAGTACTTGCAGTTACTTACTGAAAGTTGGTTACAATGTAAAAGAAAAAATAACAAAAAAATCAGACATGCACATATAAAATATTGAGAAGTTAAACATTTTATAAGCACTCTCAAACCTCTTCTTACTTGAGGAGTGGTGTAACGACATAACATTAAAACATTTGCTAAGGGATTCAGTCATCATACGTACCCGTACACAATCAACAACATCTTAAGGAATAAAACCCATATATGGACAAAGTAACCATTAATCAAAGTTCTGAAGTACTGAACATCGGATGACCGCATGTTCTTGTGGATGGTCCGACAAGCACTTGTCTCAGGTAAAAGCATCACATCGCTTTACCTGAAAGTGAGGTCAATGTACAATTTTTTTTTCTGGGATAAGTTCGTAAGTGGATAATAAATTATAATTAATGACAACGTCTCGGGTTGGTATGGGGGTCTTGGGATGATACCCAGGCTGATATGGAAAAGGCCATATATTAATCTCTATATATATTTTATTAATACTTGTATATTACAGTTACATGTATATATAATTTTCATGCATTTGTATATCATTCTATTCTACTATATTAATAATAGTGCAGTTCAAGTGCATGGTGGACACGTCACTCTTCTGTAATAATTTCTTTTTTTCTCATAGAATTAATTTGAGTAGGCAATTGCACTTTCCAGGAAAAAATGGTTTATTATCCATGCAGAGTTATCGTTTCTTAATATTGCAAACGTTCTTGAGATATTCTCCCGCATGCATGTGCATAGATATTTCAAATGATTTGTTTAACTTACATGTATATACGGACATGTATAACAAAACATTTTAATATTATTAATGTATTTTTTTAAAGATATTTGATGTGTATTCATATAAGAAATGAATTTATAATAATCGATAAGGAGTATTAGATGCACTCGATTTGTCTACGTATTCATCATGTTTATAGATCGGTTAAAAACCCAAAACGAATATTACGTAATTGAAATTTAGACGATAGCATTACACTGGAATGCCTTCTCGGTCATCCGCTGTATAAAAAAAGGACACGAAATTATAGAAAACTAATTCTAAAATCAATTCTTTGTCAGTAAAAACCATATGCTTTCAGAGACAAAAATATCAATTAACACATCGCTGTACTCTTTACGTTACAACACGTTGAACATTTGAAATAATCGTAATAAACTTGGAGTCATAGGACTATTTGCGAATTTCAGTTTTCTATGAACTCTAATTTGAAATTGCACTTCGCTACATTTCAACTATGAAATCTGTCACTTTCACGAATTGTTGATTTAATGATTACTATCTGTAAATTTCATGAATTTTGTAGTTTCTCAGGACGATATAAATAACTGCCCTTCAAATTGAATTCGCAACAGTGAATTTGAAAGCACATAATGGTTATTGCTATGAATTCGTCGTTAATCACAATTTTGACTGGCAGCATGCACATAGCGATTGCACATCGGAAACCCGGTTCAAAAGTCACATTATATATTCAGGCGCGTACATTGTAACATTATTTATATGAATATGAATATAAATGTTGAATAACCTCTACATTCTAAATTTTGTAGTGGCTCAGGACGATTTAAGCAACTGTCCCTTAAATCTAATTCGCAACAGTGCATTAATAGCACATAATGGTTATTGCTATGAATTCGTCATTAATCACAATTTTGACTGGCAGCATGCACATGGCGACTGCACATCTAAAGGCGGACATCTTGTCGTAGTAAGAAGCAGTACTGACAACTTATTTATAATGAGGTCACTTCGGTCACTGAATTTCCGTGGAGATACCGTATGGATAGGACTTTCCGACCAAAAAATAGAAGGAAGTTATGAATGGCCAACAGGTATGTTTGTTTGAGAGACATAAGTAAGATAAAGACGGCAATCATATAAAAATTATTTGTTATTAAAGATAGGATATAGTGCTTAAAATATTAGTATTAATAAACTATATTCGTCAATCTTAACACATATAATACTTTGATATTTGAGACTCGATATATTGGTTAAAATATCATTGCACCATAAATGTTAGATTTGTCATTGAAATATGTCTTTGCGTACACATATCTTACTTTATTGTAGTTCAAATAACACTCACATAGTGTTAGTATCATTAGCAAATTAAGATAAAAGGAAAACGGGGATTTGAAAGAAACCCAATTATCGATAATTGTTCTTATCTTCGAATATCCGATATTCCAATGTTTACAGTTTTACATTTGAAATTTTACTACGTGCTTTAGGTTTGTTGTGCCGAATACTAAACAATCAGATCTCTACATTTCTCGTCAATTTAAGTATCACCAATCAAGTCACATCGGATAAACAAACTTTTGATTTTTTTCTTGAATAATATCAAACCGTCTCTTACATAAAGTTATACATTGTTGGCAATGTCCGCATGATGTGATCAACACGTAGACACTGTTTAGTCAAACTCAAGCTTACTCTGTTCTATGAACCCGTCTTTTTGCTCAGTATACAGACGCAACTATTTGTATATGCATCTGTAATTGCAGTTTAGGATAGTTTGAATATAATAACATGGTTTAAATTGTTCTTTGATGTCCAAAAATATGCAGTTTAATTGCATTGTTTAACATTGTCATTTCGGCCTTTTATAGCTGACTATGCGGTATGGGCTTTTCTGATTGTTGGAGGTCGTACAGTGACCTATAAGTGTTAATTTCGGTGTCATTTGTTCTCTTGTCGAGAGTTGTCTCATTGGCAACATACCACATCTCCTTTTTTTATTAAATAATTCATTTCATTCAATCAGTAACACATTTAACAATAATTTTCTTTACCCCTCTCATTTCCTGTTTATTTCATGCTCTTCAACTGTGTATGTGTTTGGCCTTATAACTATTTTGGTCTGAGCGTCACTGATGAGTCTTATGTAGATACAACGCGCGTCTGGCGTAATACATTATAATCCTGGTACCTTTGATAACTAGTTACACCAACACAGTAGTCAGCACTTCGGTGTTGACATGCATATCAATTATATGGTCATTTTTATAAATTTCCTGTTTACAAAACTTTGAATTTTTCAAAAAACTAAGGATTTTCATATCTCAGTCATAGATTACTTTTTATGTATTTGGCACATTTTTTTAGCATTTTGGGTCATCAATGCTCTTCAACTTTGTACTTGTTTGGCTTTATAACTATTTTGATCTGAGCGTCACTGATGAGTCTTATATAGACGAAACGCGCGTCTGGCGAATTAAATTATAATCCTGGTACCTTTGATAACTACATTCGAGGAACTCTAGACTTTGTCATGAAATCTAATGATAGATTTTCTTTTTCTATTCTGTTTTTGTGCTATTCAGGTTATATTTTATATTTTTTCCTCAGAACTATTTATATTTCCTTTCCGTAATGATTTCAATCTACTGCAGTTCGTCTACAATTCCCGCGACTAACTAATTAAACTGCTGGTGTTGTTCCCTACGTGAATCCTTGTGATAAAAAGTTCCAACCGATCCCCACGTTTATCTTTATTTGTCCTATCGCTTACTTGAATAAAGATCTGCTTGTATTTGAATTTCATCCTGACTGATAGAATATTCGATGCCTCCACAAGATATTGAATGAAAATGAGAATGGAAAAGGGGAATGTATCAAAGAGACAACAGCCCGACCACAGAGCAGAACACAGCCGAAGGCCATCAATGGATCTTCAATACTGCAAGTTAATCCCGCACCGGGTGGCGAGCTTCAGGAGCATGTTCTATAGTGGTTGTTGTTTGTCGATGTGTTACATATTTGTTTTTCCTTCATTTTTTTGTACGTAAATTAGGTCGTAAGTTTTCTTGTTTAAATTTACATTTTGTCATTGTGGGGCCTTTATAGATGACTTTGTTCATTATTGAAGGCCGTACAATGACCTATAGTTGTTAATTTCTGAGTAATTTGTTCTTTTGTGAAGAGTTGTCTAATTGGCATGCATACCATATCTTCATTTTTAGACATACTAAACTCCGAAATATATTTTAAAATGAATCAAAATTAAAATAACACTAAAACAAGCCAGAGGCTCCTAACTCGGGACATTTTTTAAAGTGTTAAAGTTGTTTTTTCGTGTTGGAAATTTTGTTATCACGAAGTGACGGTATTGTTTATCCTTTTGCAGCATCGTTCTGCCTTTCATATCGAAACCTAAGAATATGTCAACCAGGCATATTTCCATTATATCATACCTTTACTATTGTACCTCATAACTTGGGAAAATCTGTTTGTCTTGGTTTTTGTGATAACGAGATCGGATTCATCCACCGCAATATATTTTTAGATTTATAATTCAATTTAAGTCGTTTTAATAAAACTATGTAGTAAAAAATTGGAATGCAATATTTTTTATATAAATATAAATTTGGTATTTTTTCAAATTTCACTGGAATACTTCTGGGTAAGGTACTGTTACTTTTTCTTCGACTTATGTTTGTTTTTGTAACTTTTAATTACTTTTGCAGGAGAAGCCGTTACATACACAAACTGGGCGTCAGGACAACCAGATTTGCAAGCAACCATTGAGGACTGTGTCATACTGAAGTACTCAGATGGTGGACATTGGCATGACTACGCATGTTTCAATTTTATTTTCCACCAAAATAATTACCCATGGATCTGTGAATACAGTGAGTATATGAAAGATCAGATTAAAAAAAACATAATTATAACGCTCACTTTTGACAGTTGTTGTGATTAGTGACTTTTCGATTGGATTTTCCTCGGAGTTCAGTATTTTTGTGATTTTACTTTTTACCCATGTTTATTAATAATTTCCATAACCCTTGATTTGGGTTGTATGATCTATAATTTGTTTGGTTTATAATTCTAATTATTGCTAATCCCTGAAATTATATTAAGTGTGGCAGTCTTTAAGTCCCTCACAGACATGATGAAGTTTTGTTTCAAGTAGTTGACTATTCAGGTCAGGTCACATTAAGTCGAAACTTAGTATGTATCGTCATTATGGTTCGAATCTTTTATTAGTTACCTATAAAAAATCATTATAAATCAATTTAAATAATAGAAATAAAATATTTGGTATGAGTGTCAATGAGACAGCTCTCGATTTGTTAAAAGTCACAGTGTATAAAACAAACAATTATAAGTCACAGTACTGCCTTCAACAGCCTTTTTCTTACACTGAACAGCAGGCTACAAAGGACCACCAATTTCTAGTGTTAAACAATTCAAACGGGAAAACCAACGGTGTAATATATATAAAAAAAACCGCTTATGAACCACATCAACAAACGACAGGATCCTGACTTAAAACAGGTCAATGCAACTACAGCGGGTTTAAACGTTACATTCATTACGATTTAGGGATTATTTATGCAAAAAGATGGGGGTGGGAGTTAGTACACATGCAGCATTAGTCTACTACATCTTTATCGTGTTCCATTTCAAACTAAACAAAAATATTGTATTTCCATTCTGTTTGTCATTTCTTTGATGAGTCGTAGGTAAGTTATCCTGGTTCCCGGTACTACGTTCCAGGTATTACCTTACATCCCTACGCTCTCACAAGGTATATTGGTATATGTGAAACATACAGAATATTGCGATCGGGAACCAGTCTATAGGTTGGTGGTCTTTTGTAGACGAAACGCGCGTCCAGCGTACGCAATTTCAATCCGGGTATTTATGATGAGTTTATTTATAATTAAACAATAAATTACTAATATAACGAACATCAATCCTGTTTTCATTGCTGATGATTATTGCTGGATTCGTGTTGCTTAGTCTTTAGTTAGTTTTGTGATCTTTTGTGTGTCTGTTTGTCGTTTTCGTTTTTAGTCATGGCGTTATAAGTTTATTTTCGAGTTTGAATATCCCTCTGGTATCTTTCGCTCCTCTTTCACAGCCAGTATTTGTCAAACGAGTAATATACTACACTTATACCCGTTAATTATAAATACTTTGAATCTAAAAGATAGATTTAATGAATAGCAACCATATAAAGAAAATATCATATACTGTAAACAGGTATAACGAACTAACTAGCAAAACTACGATTGTCCGGATCAGAAGCAATTTCGTATGCGCTCTTTCTTATTTATTTATTTCTAATACTAGAGATATAAAGAACGTAAAGTTATAATCCTTTAATTTATAAACCAGTTTTAAACATTGAAGCTATTAACAGATAATATGTGATATATCCAATTGAAACTTCAGAACAAAACACACCACCAATAACAAGACAAACATCGACCCATAAAACAACAACACAAGCATCGACTCATAAAACAACAACACAAGCATCGACTACGAAAACAACAACACAAGCATCGACTACGAAAACAACAAGACAATCATCGACTACGAAAACAACAACACAATCATCGACTACGAAAACAACAGCACAATCATCGACTACTAAAGCAACAACACAAGCATCGACTACTAAAGCAGCAACACTAACAACGACTTCCAAATCAGCAACAACAGCAACACACCGTGTAACAACTGGGAAATGTGCAAATAGTCCTTTTGTGAATTGCGATGTCTCAAACATATGTAGTACCAGCGCATGGGTCCATTACTGTCCAGTAACATGTGGAAAATGTCGTAAGTTATCATTTAACTTGCAAAAATAACTACGTTGTGACTTGATGTAAGCTTTCTTAAGTTAAAGATTGTAATATTTCAGTTTGAATAAATTTTTGATGTGTATGCCCTTTTAGGCTAAGATGCAAAAAAAAAAATTCAATATGTGAGTGAGAACCTGTTAAAAAAAAGGAGTATATTACATGATAGCGAAAATGTTTTTTTTAATTTTTTTAGATCTGGAGTTGTCATTAATTTTTGTTCTTATGGGTTTGAATGTCCTATTGGTATATTTCGCATCTCTAATACTAGTATACAAGAACATGATTTCAAACTGAAAAATGTACCTTCTTGTAAATTAAATACGACCGAGAATTAACAAGACATGGTCAAGTTTCTATATGCTGTTGCAAAGCCCGGTGCCATTTGAAAGAAACATTTGAGAATTTTATAAAAACAAAAAATCAGTAGTAAATCACAAGAGAAACCTATATATTTAGTTAGTAAGGAAAACAGTAAGATTCCATTTCAGTTTTCATTTTGCAATCAATGTATAGCTCTTAACATAAGTTAACATTAAATTTCTACATAACATACAAAACTCAATTCCAAGTAGACTGTTAATAACCTTCTTAATGAAAGAAATACAATACCCGTATGTAAATACCCTTATGTAACATTATGAGAGACTCTTTGTCAGCAACCCAACCGTGTACCCATTACATGGGTTACACAAACTCCGCAATCAATAAAAAAATTGAAAAACTTTTTTTTTTATGAATTTCCAATTAGTCTTCAATATCGAAAATGGATAAGGAGCAATCCAAAGTCTTTCTTGTTGAATTGAATGCATGGAATATTAATAAACATAGGATGATATTCAAAAATTAGAAAATGTATACTGTTTCTTTTATTTTAATAATTTCGTTGTCAGGAAAGACATTATCAACACGCAAAATAACATCAGGAACAACCGAAGGCTGGTTTGTGATTGGACAGAAACCAACTGCACACTGGTTCCTGATACCTACAAGTAACAACTGACCAAACATTGAGGGAGGATCAGTGTATGATTGTGTTCTCTAGAACTTGATACATGGTGTTTATTTGAGGTTTTGATCATGTTTGACAATGAATTCCCTTTAATTTATATTTTCTCAATTGTATTATGTATACTAGTATGAAATTTAATTACATTTATATGAACATTAAAAATCTTAGAAAAATGCCAATACTAACAAATTATTTGCTTTTTTACTAGAATTTCGCATAAACTACCAAATACAGAATTGGTATACAGATTGAAGTTGAAGTAATTAAGTGCAAACAAGATCTTTTGCATTTAATCCGGTTCTGAATGGATTCATAAATTTTGATGAACCACACGTTTATTATAATATATTTATATCGATATATTTTCTCTTAACTTTTAATATTCGGAACATTGCAAGCGATATTTTCCATCCAATCAAAAGAGATGTTTCCATTGACTATGATTTTTATCGAATATCGATAGTTCCTTTTTAGTTACAATGCAAATTTCGTAAACAAGAAAGTCCCGTGCGAGCATCTATATATGATAAAATCATATGAATAGATGGAGATGTAGGGTATATGTTAATGTGACGGTATTCCAACGACAAAAATAACAAAAAGACTCCCGTGTATATACAATAATTTAAGCTCCACATCTCATAGAGTTTATATAAGTTTTGAATAAATTAAAAGGAACTAAAAAAGCACAATAAACACTGAAGTTTTCAAGAAAAACATAAGAATATGGCATAGGACAACCGCTGACGTCCATAATGTTTTGATATGCAAATGAACATTTGGCAGGATTAAACCTCTGTTCAATTTCTCTCTAGAAAGTCACCAGTGTTCTACGCACATATCAAAGATCCTCTCGTACTTTTTTAACGTCCATTCGTAGATACCAATCCAATGTAAATAAATATTTCATCGGAATTTACCAAGTCAGACCTTGTTATTTATATGTCATATCAACTTCCAAAATTATGCATGACGGTCTTGGAGTTTAGATTTTAGATTCTGATTTTGTTTGTTATCTTTATAACGTATTATGGAGGGTTTTATTTTTTGGTTTGAGTGTATTTTTTAACCTTCCCTGATTTGTCCTTTTTTGTGGCTCTTTATTTATACATCCCGCGATTGTGGTGTTGTGCTATGGTAATTTTTTGAATTCTTGTCTTTCATTCTTAAGTCTGGGCTTTGTCTGTAGAGTGTCTGAGTTTCTTTGTTGAAATACTTTTTTGTGTGTATAGTGATTATGATTATAAATCCATGTTGACTGTTGTATAGAAATGTTTGACATATTTACCTGTTAAGTCTGTCTATTTTGCCCATATCAAGTCAAGAATTTGACAGTTGTATTTTATTCGTTTGATGTGTTTTGACGATTTTGATTTTAACATTTTATATAGGACATTTCATTTTTAATTTTCTATAAAATTCGGTTATTTATTTGTTATTTTTCTTTTTACCAATTTTGAGTGTTGTCAGTTGAACAGATTGTCAGGAGGGGAAAGTTGTACTGAAAACTAATTGACTAGGTTTTGTCCTTTTTCGTTTTAAAAGGACACAACGATTTATGCAATGAATGTGTGTAATATTCTTTTATCTCCAACTATAGTTATTACCTTCACAGGCATATAATCGTTTCAAAAGTTATCGTCGCTGCAAATAAAAATATGAGGTCAAAGAATGTTAACGATATCAGCGAAATATTGTACTAAAAAGTAGCAATATATTGCTTTTTTTTTTTTTTAAATGGTAAGGCATTAAAACTGACGTTTACAACAAGAACTAAACATTTACCCTCGTATCTGTATCATGAACTTAAGAAATAAATGCACTTAAAATTTCCATATAATTAAGCGGAACTCAACATCATTGATCAGACAAAAATATAAGAGGAAAAATATATTAAAGAGATTTTGACCTAGAATAAAACAAAAAGTGTACTTTTACAGATGTATTTAATCGAACTAGATCATTAGATATTAACGAGAGAATTCTAATTTAGGAGTATTTACAGGGTTGATACAAACAACTTTCTACAACAAAATGTTTAAAATTATAGAGTGCATCAATTGATATAAATAGTTAATTTATCTCCATGGCATTAAAAGAGGGACGAAAGATACCAAAGGGACAGTCAAACTCATAAATCTAAAACAAACTGACAACGCCATGGCTAAAAATGAAAAAGACAGAAAAACAATAGAACACATGACACAACATAGAAAACTAAAGAATAAACAACACGAACCCCACCAAAAACTAGGGGTGATCTCAGGTGCTCCGGAAGGGTAAGCAGATCCTGCTCCACATGTGGCACCCGTCGTGTTGCTTATGTGATTACAAATCCGGTAAATAGTCTAATTCGGTAGGTCACATTCATGAAAGGGAAGGGGATTGTAGTTACGACGTAAGGAACATATCCGATATCATTTGTGAAACGGTTATTCCATAACGGTCAATCAACTTGTGATAGCGTCCGTAAAATTTACGAAGGGATGATTTCAACTTCACCATTTGGAACTCTTGGTTTAATAGCTTCCTTAACAGTTTCACTAAAAATACGATGACAACTGGGCATTTAAAGTGCAATGTGAATTACGACTGAAGAAGATTAGTGTGTTGTCATGCAAATCTGTCTGTAAATTCTAAAGATTAAACATTATTGTTGTTCAACAAGTTATAATGCTATCATGTGATTAGGTTCCACAACGTCGAAGTGCTCTCTTAACAAGGTTTTTGATTAGTTAAATTCGTTGGTTCGTTTATATGATTGATTTTTATGTTATTTATATATCAGAAGTTTAGTCAAAGAAAAACGCGTCTTCTGGACTTTTAAAAAGAACAGAACGAAAGTATTAAAAATTATTGTTTGCTTGTCCTCAACAGGGTAACCTTAATTTGTAGTCGTTTGTGGAAGTACATGTAAGTTATAACTTTTATTATAGAAAGAGGATGACTCTATTAGTATTCACTTATCTACCTTAAAGCCCTCACTAAGAACAAACAATTTAAATATAACAAAGCTTACAAGTTTGAAACATTATGTAGATAAATGTATATATACATGGTCTGCAGAACAAGAAAACATT
This sequence comes from Mytilus edulis, assembly GCF_963676685.1. Taxonomy (NCBI): domain Eukaryota; kingdom Metazoa; phylum Mollusca; class Bivalvia; order Mytilida; family Mytilidae; genus Mytilus; species Mytilus edulis. The sequence goes on along the minus strand of NC_092356.1, from coordinate 46,646,397 downwards.
GAATTCATATAGATCTATATTCATAAAAAACCAAATCATTAAAGTTTATGAGTGAGTTATTATCAATCATTAACAGTCAAAAATGTTTAAAAGTGCTCATATTTTCACATTTTATTTCTTTTTGTGGTTTATTCCAAAGTATTGAGGAGTTAGATGCAGAATAATTCGTCATTGAATTCGTGTTTGGTCGCACAACAGCTCAATTAATTGTTTGCAGGTGACCTAAGATTACAGCTGTTACCGGAGAGCATATCGAGTGAGTTATATCGTCACCATCGAGATTCGAACCCCTGTCGCCTGCGTGAGAGTCAAAGCGTTAACCCACTGAGCCAAAGAATCGATTCCTTAGCTCAGTTGATTAAGACTGGCTTTATATGTTCTACCAGTACGTACTAAGGAGGGGAAGCAACCCCGCTACACTATTCCTCCACCAAAAGAGTCATCATATCTTTATATATGACTCTAAACAACACAAACCCTGGCTATACTCCAGATAACCATCGTGGATTTTTTAGTCGGGCGCCAAATGTAACCGGAGAGCATTTACCTATTCTACAATTTTATATCGTCACCGACGGGATTCGAACCCTGATCGCCTGCGTGAGAGTCAGTGCGTTAACCCATTGAGACAAAGAATCGATTCCCTAGCTCAGTTGATTAAGACTGGCTTTATATGTTCTACCTGTACTAAGAAAGAGACGCAACCCCGCTACACTATTCCTCCACCACAAGAGTCATCATATCTTTATATATCACTCTAAACAACAAAAACCTTGGCTATACTCCAAATAACCATCGTGGATTTTTTAGTCGGGGGCCAAATGTAACTGGAAAGCATGTACCTATTCTACAATTTTATATCGTCACCGACTGGATTCGAACCCCGGTCGCCTGCGTGAGAGTCAGTGCGTTAACCCATTGAACCAAAGAATCTATTCCCTAGCTCAGTTGATTAAGACTGGCTTTATATGTTCTACCCGTACTAAGGAGGGGAAGCAACCCCGCTACACAGCATACAACATGAACAATGAAAATCCACAATATGAATCACTTACGACTTTATTTAGTCGGAAGCATGTTAATCTAAAATATGCATACATTTTACAACACAGTTAAAAAACAAAACAAGACCCTTTCGATTCGCTCTTGCTTAAACCGGGAAACTGCGAGTTTAATGGATATTTTGTACTTTTGCTTAAAATATTCCTACGCATTGTTATAGCTTGTTCCGGTTAATGTGGGTTTACCCAGGGTTTTAACATTTTATTTTGTACTAAAATCACATTCATAAATAATCAACAATCAGAATACCAAAGTATTATGTAACAAAGGTGTCAATAGTTATTTTATCTTGACGTTTGAATGTCAAATTATTATTTTGTTGCTAGGTTGCTGTTACATTGACGTAGATCACAACTCCTTCTACCTATATTAGATACATGCAAAAATATACAAATATGAATGGTGATAGTTGCACAAAATACAGTCCCATTGAGTTTTTATAAAGGCCATTGCAATACAGCTTAGATGATAACGATTGTAATTGAGCTATTGAGTATATGGTGATGCGTTTGTTTTTGGACTATCAACAATAGCAGTATAATGTTTAATGTTTCAAATCCTACTTAGATACGCTAGAAACAGGTTAATGAATAAATGTCGACATGTATGAGGTGCATCAATATAATGATTATATTAACAAAATATTGACTTTTGTATTTTTCTTTCGTACAAATACACAAAGACTGAAATTTTGAACAATATTGCTTTTATCATTTTGTGTTATAAGGATACTTTTGAACAAAAGGTAATTATTGCAATGCACCAGTTATTCCTTATTTTTCAAGATTATCTGAACAATAGATATATATATGTCGCTTGGATTAATTATTGATCGGTCATCGAAAGTACTTGTACTTGTTTGCACTCATTCATACAGGAATACAAGGCCAATATTCCCTGTTTGTCTAGTTCTATAGAAAGAGTTTACAATGAATTGCTGAATATAATGTAACTATATAATATTTACTATCATTTATGACTTTTATATATAAGGGCTCATCTATATACCGTTTAATTGTTATTGCTACCCATTTTCATGGTATCCATCCATGTAATTATAGACATTAGAGACCGATATTCATCTTGTTTCAATTTTACTATATTCTTTCGATATCAATATAATATATGAACCTACATGTAGGTCCTCGGTCGATTTAAACCAGCATTTACCTCATATAAAACCAACAATTGAATGCTTTTTTATTTTCTTTAATTTTCATAAAAATTGTAGGTTAAAAAAAGAGAGAACATTTATTCTTTGCAAAAATTTACGACATAAAGAATGATTATTCTATCTCTGTTGTTAATTTTCTCTTTTTGGACGGAAATGTACCTTTGACAGCGTCGTACGGTTTGTGAATATATCCCAACTCGTTCTATATGGCCGTGTCTGTAGTTTTGGATTTGAATGAGCGTACTGGTGAACTATTCATTCAGGGTTGTTTCCCAAAATCACGTGAGGTAGATTCATGGTATACCACCTCCTTTGATTGTACAAACGCAGAACAAAATCGGTCTAGTTATTTGCCCAAATATGCAAACAGATTTGCAATTTATTGGTTAGACCGTTCATTTGTATCAAGAAAACTAGGTGATTTATTGTATTAAACAAAACATTCAAACAAATATATTGTGTTTTTGTTTTTAGAATCAATTTGAATTAACTAAAATAAGACATTCAAGGGGGAAAATATATACTGGACTGATAGGGATTTTCTAATCAATACTTCTAGCAAGAAAACAAGTTCGGTGACAACATTTTTTCTTTTTATTCTCTTAAAACATACTATTAAACCTATCTTCTCACAAACTATTTGTGTTTTTTCATAAACAATCTCACGAAATTTTACGACTCAAAGCTTCGAAAATACCACAATGACCCATACGTATTATTGTAATTTTGAAAAAAAACCATAGTGAAATCTTCATTCTGGCAAATTATAAGTAAATTCTATCTCATGAAACATATACCTATTATCTACGTTAAAACCTTTTATAAATTATTTCATAGATACAAGGGATCTGGTCTGCATGTTTGTCTGCACTGTAGAAAAAGTATTTTAAACGGAATAGCGCATCCTAATTTCATTGGTGAAGTTGTAAACCGAGCTCGAAAGTTTAAGTACAATCCATGTAAACTTGTCAATCCTTTAGATAAACTTATTCTACACTGAAATTAAAACATTGAATATTGATTTTATTGGTGTAAATGATGATTTTGTTATCAGTTATTACAAAACCAAACTAACTATTACACATTTGTACCAGCACGGTACTACAATCTATCGAAACTTATAGTTTAACATTGCACAACGACATGTTTTCTCTGATGACTTACATTTTTATATGTCGAAGTTATATAGACGGTAATATGCTATAAAATGCATGTGATATTTGCCACTGAACTTTAAAACCAATATATCATCAGTATACTTCTCATTGTATCTATAACGATCGAAACTAATATTGTGTTTCTTTTCGATCAGTTTTCATGAAACTGAAGCAATAGTTATCAAAAGTACCAGGATTATAATTTTATACGCCAGACGCGCGTTTCGTCTACATAAGACTCATCAGTGACGCTCAGATCAAAATAGTTTAAAAGCCAAACAAATACAAAGTTGAAGAGCATTGAGGACCCAAAATTCCCAAAAGTTGTGCCAAATACGGCTAAGGTAATCTACTCCTGGGGTAAGAAAATCCTTAGTTTTTCGAAAAATTCAAAAGTTTTGTAAACAGACAATTTATAAAAATGACCATATAATTGATATTCATGTCAACACCGAAGTGCTGACTACTGGGCTGGTGATACCCTTGGGGACGAAACGTCCACCAGCAGTGGCATCGACCCATTGGTGTAAATAGTTATCAACAGTACCAGGATTATAATTTTATTCGCCAGACGCGCGTTTCGTCTACATAAGACTCATCAGTGACGCTCAGATCAAAATAGTTAAAAAGCCAAACAAATACAAAGTTGAAGAGCATTGAGGACCCAAAATTCCCAAAAATTGTGCCAAATACGGCTAAGGTAATCTACTCCTGGGGTAGGAAAATCCTTAGTTTTTCGAAAAATTCAAAAGTTTTGTAAACAGAAAATTTATAAAAATGACCATATAATTGATATTCACGTCAACACCGAAGTGCTGACTACTGGGCTGGTCATACCCTCGGGGACGAAACGTCCACCAGCAGTGGCATCGACCCAGTGGTGTAAATAGTTATCAAAAGTACCAGGATTATAATTTTATACGCCAGACGCGCGTTTCGTCTACATAAGACTCATCAGTGACGCTCAGATCAAAATAGTTAAAAAGCCAAACAAATACAAAGTTGAAGAGCATTGAGTACCCAAAATTCCCAAAAGTTGTGCCAAATACGGCTAAGGTAATCTACTCCTGGGGTAAGAAAATCCTTAGTTTTTCGAAAAATTCAAAAGTTTTGTAAACAGAAAATTTATAAAAATGACCATACAATTGATATTCATGTCAACACCGAAGTGCTGACTACTGGGCTGGTGATACCCTCGGGGACGAAACGTCCACCAGCAGTGGCAACCTTTCATCAACACGGAAATATTCATTAACTACTCCATCGATTGTTAATCTTGGTTTCTTTTGTCTGAAATACAGTCTTTGTTGTCAATAGGAATATATGGTTAAGCGGCAATGTACCTGATCATCCATTAGCTTCCTTACACGTGATGTACCTGATTATCCATTAGCTTCCTTACACGCAATGTACCTGATTATCCATTAGCTTCCTTACACGCACTGTACCTGATTATTCATTAGCTTCCTTACACGCAATGTACCTGATCATCCATTAGCTTCCTTACACGTGATGTACCTGATTATCCATTAGCTTCCTTACACGCAATGTACCTGATTATCAATTAGCTTCCTTACACGTGAAGTATTAATGTTATGGTAAACCAACAATTGAATGTTTTTTATTTTCTTTAATTTTCATACAAAATTGTAGGTGAAAAATAGAGAGAACATTTATTCTTTGCAAAAATTTACGACATAAAGAATGATTATTCTATCTGTGTTGTTAATTTTCTCTTTTTGGACGGTGATGTACCTTTGACAGCGTCGTACGGTTTGTGAATATATCGCAACTCGTTCTATATGGCCGTGTCTGTAGTTTTGGATTTGAATGAGCGTACTGGTGAACTATTCATTCAAGGTTGTTTCCCAAAATTACGTGAGGTAGATTCATGGTATACCACCACCTTGGATTGTACAAACGCAGAACAAAATCGGTCTAGTTATTTGCAATTTATTGGTTAGACCGTTCATTTGTATCAAGAAAACTAGGTGATTTATTGTATTAAACAAAATATTCAAACAAATATATTGTGTTTTTGTTTTTAGAATCAATTAGAATTAACTAAAATAAGACATTCAAGGGGAAAAATATATACTGGACTGATAGTGATTTTCTAATCAATACTTGTAGCAAGAAAACAAGTTCGGTGACAATATTTTTTTTTTTTATTCTCTTAAAACATACTATTAAACCTATCTTCTCACAAATTATTTCAAAATTCTATCTCATAGATTTCTTTTTGCAAAAATGTGTTTTTTCATAAACAATCTCACAACATTTTACGACCGAAAGCTCCGAAAATACCACAATGACCCATACGTGTTATTGTAATTTTGAAAAAAACATATTAAAATCTTCATTTCGGCAAATTATAAGTAAATTCTATCACTTGAAACATATACCTATTATCTACGTTAAAACCTTTTATAAATTATTTCATAGATACAAGGGATGGACTTGGTCTGCATGTTTGGCTACACTGTAGACAAAGTATTTAAAACGGAATAGCGCATCATAATTTCAATGGTTAAGTTGTAAACCGAGCTCGAAAGTTTAAGTACAATCCATGTAAACTTGTCAATCCTTTAGATAAACTTATTCTACACTGAAATTATAACTTTGAATATTGATTTTATTGGTGTAAATGATGATTTTGTTTTCAGTTATTACAAAACCATACTAACTATTACACATTTGTACCAGCACGGTACTACAATCTATCGATACTTATGATTTGACAGTGCATAACGTCATGTTTTCTCTAATGACTTAAATTGTTATATGTCGAAGTTATATAGACGGTAATAGGCTATGAAAATGCATGTGATATTTACCACTGAACTTTAGAACCTATACATCATCAGTATATTTCTCATTGTATCTATAACGATCGAAACTAATATTGTGTTTCTTTTACAATCAGTTTTCATTAAACTGAAGCAAACCTTTTATCAACACGGAAACATTCTTTAACTATTCTATCGATTGTTAATTTTGGTTTCTTTAGTCTGAATCACAGTCTTTGTTGTCAATAGGAATAAATAGCTAAGCGGCAATGTACCTGATTATCCATTAGCTTCCTTACACGCACTGTACCTGATTATCCATTAGCTTCCTTACACGCAATGTACCTGATTATCCATTAGCTTCCTTACACGTAATGTACCTGATTATCCATTAGCTTCCTTACACGCACTGTACCTGATTATCCATTAGCTTCCTTACACGCAATGTACCTGATTATCCATTAGCTTCCTTACACGTGATGAATATGTGTAATGGTAAACCAACAGTTGAATGTTTTTTTATTTTCATACAAATTGTAGGTTTAAAATAGAGAGAACATTTATTCTTTGCAAAATTTTACGACATAAAGAATGATTATTCTATATCTGTTGTTAATTTTCTCTTTTTGGACGGTGATGTACCTTTGACAGCGTCGTAGGGTTTGTGAATATATCCCAACTCGTTCCATATGGCCGTGTCTGTAGTTTTGGATTTGAATGAGCGTATTGGTGAACTATTCATTCAGGATTGTTTCCCAAAATTACGTGAGGTAGATTCATGGTATACCACCACCTTGGATTGTACAAACGCAGAACAAAAACGGTCTAGTTATGTGCCCAAATATGCAAACAGATTTATTGATTAGACCGTTTATTTGTATCAAGAAAACTTGGTGATATATTGTATTAAACAAAATATATACCTACTTTAAAATTCTTTCAAAGATACAAGGATTTGGTCTGCATGTTTGGTTGAACTTGTAGAGAAAGTATTTTAAACGGATTACCACATCCTCATTTATATGTTGATGTTGTAAACCGAGCTCGAAAGTTTAAGTACAATTCGGGTAAACTTGCCAATCCTTTAGATAAACTTATTCTACACTGAAATTAAAACTTTGAATATTGATTTAATTGGTGTTAATGTTGATTTTGTTATCAGTTATTACAAAACCATACTAACTATTACACATTTGTACCAGCACGGTACTACATTCTATCGACACTTATAGTTTGACAGTCACAACGTCATGTTTTATCTGACTGTTGATGACTTATATTTTTATATGTCGAAGTGATATAGACGGTAATAGGCTATGAAAATGCATGTGATATTTACTACTGAACTTTAGAACCTATCCATCATCAGTATATTTCTCATTGTATATATAACGATCGAAACTAATATTGTGTTTCTTTTACAATCAGTTTTCATTAAACTGAAGCAAACCTTTTATTAACACGGAAATATTCTTTAACTATTCTATCGATTGTAAATTGTGGTTTCTTTTGTCTGAATCACAGTCTTTGTTGTCAATAGGAATAAATAGCTAAGCGGCAATGTACCTGATTATCCATTAGCCTCTTTACACGTGATGAATAAATGTAATGGTAAAAAAGCATATGTAATGTTTTATTGGAAAGAAACGTGTGATTTATTTCTGTTCAATTGGTAAGTTAATGCCTTTGTTCTGATTTTTTTTCAGAATCAGGCACAACTCAGGAAATGAATTTATTTTACATAATAAGTGTAATTAAAAAAAAGGAAAACTCCTTTAAGAATGCTCATAATGTCTGTCATCAAAGGCATATAACTAATTACAAGATAGAATTTAGCTCTGAAGGGAATCTTTTAAATCTTCTTGAGCAGTATGAGGCAAACATTAGTTACCTATCAGGATTGATTAATATGATCTGAAGTGCAATTGCAGCAAAATATCTGTTGACTCATTTAAAAACAATGGATGGAAAAACGATTAAACTGAATGTGAGTGGAACGTGTTTTGAACTATCCCAAACTTCGATGACAAAACTATTAGAGATAAAATCTGAAGCAACCGAGACATTACTAAAATTGAAAAAGGACAATAATACAGAAGTGTTTTTTGAACGTCATCCGGGTATTTTTCCATCTATTCTCGGTTATCTTCAAGGTCGCGAAATGCATTTTCCCAGCAGTGTTTGTGTAGGTGAATTTCTTGAAGAACTAAAATTTTGGGGTATAGATACAAAATATATCTCAAAATGTTGTTTGAGTAAGGTTGTAACATTCACCGATGAGCAGAAAACACTACAAATAATGGAAAAAGATCAAAATGTTAAAGATGAAAAAAGAACCAAGCTACTGAAAAAGGTAGAGGGAAAGCAATCGTGGGAAGGAATTCAAGCAAGAGGATGGCTGGTACTAGAAGAACCAAGTACATCTGTTCTCGCAAAGGTAATTGTAAATCATTTATCTTTTTTTAAACGTTTAAAACTAAAATAGTCAAAACTCAACCACTCGGAATATACTTGCAAGTTTATCTATGAAGAAGTTTTAAAAGCAAGCTAACAGAACAAGAATTATTACATCAATGGATACAGAAAAAAGTAAACAGACAGATTTTTACTAATGTAGGGGTGCGTTTAGAAAACATCTTCTATAAAAACAATAACTCACACTCTTGATTTATAAAAAAGAAGATGTGGTATTATTGCCATTGATACAACTTTCCACAAGAGACTGTCCACATTGACTGTTTGTTCAAATCAAAACAAAATTTATAGTGATAACAAATACTTTCTTTTATGTTTGACTCCTTGATAAATGTTTGAGAATGTTTCCTATCAAATGTTCTCTTGTGGTAATTTGTAACTTTTTTACTTTTATGATTTTGCGTATCCGTGAAATGGAATTGAACACCTAATGAGTTCAATTAGAAGCTCATTTATAAATATTCTATTACGTTCTGAATCAACAATATTGATAAGTTGATAAAACTTTATTTAATAATAGATACATGTTCCTATAGAATACTATGAAGCTATCGAAACTGTTAATATACCAGAGACATGATTATTATGAAATAAGCATTGTAAAATGATTACTTCAAATTTACAGTTATACCCTGATGTTATCGGTTAGTGGCATATGATATTAAACAAACAAAATAAAAAATACAAATAGAAATGAAATATACCAACTATTGCATACAAGTGCTTTACAAATATAATGAGGTAGACAATAGACAATGTTAATAAGAACAAACTCATTTACATTAAATGTTTATTGATACACAAACTTCAGCATGACGTTTTTTTACATTAGTGAATATAGATGTGAAAGTTATCAAATACAATTTCGCATTCTATGACCCTTTCAATAAATGAACTAAATGACTAATAAATAAGTTGAGGAAAAGATTTTTATCAATTTACATTCTATTTTTATTTCGTTATTGAATCTAGAATCTGATAATAAATATTGTTTTATATAAATTCTACAACATTAACCTGATTAATCTGGTCATTATAGTATGTGTTTACTCGAGATAAATAGATTTAACAGTATGAAAATTTTAACTATTGAGGGTGGACAAATAACATTGTAAAATGGGTAGAATGGTAAAATCTGTTTCTTTCCTTAAACATCTGTATTCGATCTTTTTTTGAAATTAGATCAATCAAAACTTTTGATTTTTCAACCCTGTATACCACCATTTCCCATTCGAAATTTTTAAAAAATCGTCAAGAAGAAATAATTCACAATTTTTTTTTTCAACATATAAATAGTAGCCGACAAATGAGAGGTGCAGCTAGCTATAAAAGCTGGATTAATCCCCCTTTTCTACATAAGAACATACCTGTACCAAATCAGTAATATGACAGTTGTTATTAATTTGTGTAATGTGTTTGATTACGCCATTTGATAAGAGAGTTTGAATTGTCCTCAGAGTTCAGTATTTTTGTGATTTTACTTTTTCTCTAATGATACAACCAAACAAATTCAGAGAATACATTAGATCAACGACCCCGCACTTTTATTCGGGTAACTGAAAATATGTTTATAGACTTCCACCGTTCCTTTAGTAAAACACTTGCTGTTTAGCTGTGCGTGATGTAAAGATACATATCCATGTCCTGTCGAAAATAAGTATGCTTAATTCGATGCCTCGTTGATAGAGAGAAAAGTAACAACTCACTGAGGGGCCTAAATCGATTATGGTGCTTTACAAACTTTTTGTACCTATCCGACTTATCAATTGTTATTGGCTGTTCAAATTTCCCGAATTATTTCTCAATATTTATTCATAGATAGTTCTCCCATTGGCAATCATGTAAAATCTAATTATTTGTTATGTATGGTCAAAGTTTCTTGAATTTGTTTCACTTATGGGTTAAAATTCGAGAATTTTTCATACATCCATAGAAATTATTCATTATTATGAAAGACAGTTCTGATATTGTGTTGCAAACTTTACATTAAATTTGTACGTAACAAGTGCAGTTATACAGTACCTGCTTCACTAGTTATACATGCTAGATATTAATGCTCAAATTCAAGTAAAGAAAAAAATATTAATTAGTCACACATCATATTGTAACTTATGGATATCAGATTAAAGCTATTAAAACTAACAGTTTTACAGTTATTTACAATATATATATATATATAATTTAAATAGAACAAAATTGTTTTAGTGATATGGATCTAATCGAATCAATTATTTAAGATAAAGTATTGTATTTATTCTCTGAAAGAGACATACTTACCACTTACAATGAATTATTCACTGGTCTTATAATAAAATTCGATTTCATTTTTAATGCTAAATAAAAGGAAATATTTAAAACAGTTACTGCTGCTTTACATTTGAAATGTAATCAGGAAAAATTCTAGGAAATTGGATGTATGTAACACCTGACCCGGAGCGAACTTTTAAATAAATTGATTGTTGCTTGATTTACGTCCAATGCCAGACGTAGTATTACATTTAGCATTGATTCAATAAGTATGTATGCTAGGTAGGTCTACCGGATGATGGAGAAAAACTTTGACCTGTCCTTTCATGGAAAACGCAGGCTCCTTATTTAGAACATGTGCATTAAAATGCAGCCTGTTTAAGCTTTTTAATATGTGCCAACATTCACACAAACGTAAGACAGTAGTGTAACATTACAACGTGAAAACACGCACTATATATAATAATTAAAATGGCTTAACCCGATCAAAAAGGCATTTAAACAAAATCAAGTAAACGTAATCAATAATCTATGACACAATATAAATACAATATCAATATCAAAAAGAAACTAAAATATGTTTCCAGTATCCTTATCCATGTCATTTAATCGTTCTTATTCACAATGTTTTAGGTGTAATACCACCATTGATTTTTCCGTATTAGTCTTTGTTAAATTGGCACTTTAAAAAAAATTGTATAGTATTTACCTTTATTTCAACCACAGAAATACTTTGCATGTATAAAGTTTAATCCTTTCCAGTGATACTGTGAAAATTTCACACTACATTTCATTGCATATAAGAAAGTAACCAGCACCGGAAGTAAACAACCCAATTTTTACACTGTTATTTACTGGTTACCTGCTTTGGTAACTATGTAACCTTAACGCTCCAAAATATTTTATAAGATCATCAAATAAAAAAAGAATGCTGCTTTCAGACATCCAACATACATATTTACGACTCAGATTTAAGTGCACTGAAATGCATTGTTAATTTTCTACAACTGTCAAATTCAAGGGAATATTTTTTTAGGCCTACTTTCGTATGCAACCGGATGTGGCGTACCATGATTTGGTGGTATTACACCTTTTAGACAAACATACCTTACATTATATATTTTTTAGATACTTTATAGAGTCATTTAGTTTGATCGCAAGACCAACCACCTCATTCAATAATAAATAATATACTAAATGTATTATTTTGTAAATGATGTTTTACTCTATGATTATCTTTATCAGGTACGGCAAGTATTACTGAAAAAAAAATCACAATAAGACACCATAGAATTTTTTTGACAAATACTTGTACGGCTGTTTAAAAATGTCGTTTTTGCAATGGGATAAAGATTTAAAAAAAAGGACAGACAAAGACATGTTAAGCTAATAGTAAATTCACCAATGAAATTATCAACCTTTTCACAATTAATATGCGTCATTTGTATTTAAATATCATACAAGAACGTTTAAGAAAGCAGATCAGCCAATTGTATGCCTTTTTTTTAGCATTTTGTTAAAGTACGTCATAGATCGAGAAAAAAAAAGAGACCAATAATGCAATTTTACATTACAATATGGTTGACCATGGGTCAATCTTGATATGAAAGAGAAGCGACGTATACCAGACAGGTATTGAAACTCATAAGTCGGAAACAAAATGATGATGTCATTGCAAAAAACCAAAAAGCAACCAAAAGACAACAACAGTACACAAAACACAATATAGAAAATTAAAATCTGAGTAAATGTTATAATTGGGTTGATCAGAATAGAAATAATACTATATAAAATTGGTCTTTACACAGATTATTGTCTGACAGCGTTTTTTTGTTTATCAATGTTGTCTCTAAGGAACAATCATAAGGTATAGATGGTCAAACAAGTTTTACGTTTCCTCTGTTATTAGTCCTAATGTTCTTAAAGAAAGTTAATCAATATTGGCATAGTGAATCCCATATTTAACTAAACATTAGATCGTTGGTTTTCCCGTTTAAATGGTTTCACACTAGTAATTTTGGGGCCCTTTATAGCTTGTTGTTCGGTGTGAGCCAAGGCTCCGTGTTGCAGGCCGTACATTGACCTATAGTTGTTTACTTTTATCAATTGTTATTTGGATGGAAAGTTGTCTCATTGGCACTCACACCACATCTTCCTATATCTATGTATAGCTGGTCAAAATATTCCAAATACACAGGAAATATTCATACCCAAAGTTTATTTTCAACATCGTTTTGCCTTTATGTCTTCCACCAATATAACAAAAGAAGATGTGGTATGATTGCAAATGAAACAACTCTCCACAAGAGACCAAATGACACAGAAATTAACAACTAAAGGTTACCGTACGGCCTTCAACAATGCGCAAATGTGGTTTGAAGTTGATAAAGAACCATTTGATTTTTTTGATTTTTTCAACAACAACAAATGTGTTTAAAATTATCTTTTAAACATAGACAAACGATACGTAAAGACTAAATAGAAATATGTTTTAAGAAGGGTATGAACTAATTAGTTGCGTAACAAAGTTTGGTCTGATTTTTTTTTATTGTGTGACATTATACCCGGACGAAATTTTTGTACAAATTGAATGATATCGTTCTGAAAACAAAGAGAGAAACACTGTTATCAATTTGATGTTCTTTCTTTTATCAATTATAATTAATACATTAAAAATAGATGAAAGTACAACATCATTTGTTTTCAATTAATGAAGTATGCTAGTATCAAAATAAAATTTAATGTCATAATTAGTTTCTTAATAATGATTACCTATATGTCTTTAATCACTAAGAAATAGTCTGATGATAAACATGATAAATATTGTCCTAAAATTGTCCATTAAATCAATTTTATAGTTTTGAAATTTTTACTTTTTAATTATAAGAACCGGAGATAGTTTTAGATTCTTTTTAATGCAACTATAATTAGAAAAAAAACGCACGAACATAAATCGTTGTGGCACCATCGCCTATCACAGAAGCATTCGTACCAACTAGACCACAAGACAAGACAGATTGATACAACATCTAAATCTACAAAACACATGTCTTTCCAGAAAGTAAACAAATATTCCATACTTATCACATTTGTCGGGCTGCATGCTCGTTGTAAAAAACCTGGGGCCAGTTTCTCAAAGCTGTCTTAGGACTAAAACATGTCTTAGGATGGTCTTACGACAAATCTTATGGGTTTCACAAAGTTGTCCTAAATTAGGACATCTCTTAAAGTTTGTCATAAAGTTAGGACTACACGAGATGTGTCTTCTGATGGTCTTAGGATAGTCATAAGTTTATTTATATAAATTTCACTGATTTTGTGTATTAATTTTGCCAATTATCTAATCATTATCTAATTATCTATTCTCCTTCTCCTGCTCATAACTTGATCTTTATTGGTTGACGGATTATCATGATTTTTCATCAATGAACATTCGATATATTGATATCAAGAATGCACGATTTTATCCTTTAACCTTATTATAACCGATACAGTGACAAATTGAATTCAACTTTTTTTTATAATTTTATTCCTTTTTCTCAATTTTGTATTTGAAATTGCATGTGTATATTGTTATATTATTAATAGATTATTTATATGAATTACAATATTTTCATATTAATTTTTCAAATTATCTAATTATCAATACATGCAATACGCTTAGTAATTTATGGAAAAGACATACTACATTAACATGGATTTTTCCATTTATCCAGGTTAATATTTGAAGATTTAAAGATCTTGCGACAGGTTTAGGATATCTTTGCTAAGATCATCCTAAGACACCTTCGAAGCAAGGTCTGAGACATGTCCTAGGAAAGTCATAAGAGAATCACGAAACCGGCCCCTGTATACTGTAATATAAAATAATGAGGTGTTGAAATAGAATCCGTTTGAATCACACATAACAGCCAGCATTTGTTATAGTGTGTTTGACAAAAACTGCTTACCACAGTTGAGTTGTTGTTATTAACCAGGGACCGGTTTCACGAAGCTATCACTATAAGATCTGTCATAAGATGTATCTAAGGACATTTTTCTTATCAATTAATAATATACCAATATACATATGAAATTTCAAATACAAAATTGAGACAAAGGAATAAAGTTTTAAAAAAACATTTGTACAAGTGAGTTGGATTCAATTTGTCACTGTATCGGTTATTATAAGGTTAAATGATAAAATCGTGCAATCGTGCATTCTTGCTACAATTACATCGAATATTCTTTATTGATAAATCATTGTTGATAAACCGTCAACCTATAATGATTTAGTTAGGAGCAGAAAAAGGAGATTTGATAATTAAATAATAATTAGGTAATATGCAAATTTAATATAGAAAATAATTGTAATTTATATAAATAAACTTATGACTGTCATAAGACCATCATAAGACACTTCTCGTGTAGTCCTAACTTTATGACCAACCTTTAAAGATGTTCTAAGTTAGGGCCACTTTGTGTAACACTCTTATGACTAAGATATGTCGTAAGACTATCATAAGACATGTATTAGAGAGCTTCGTGAAACCGGCCCAGGATGTTAATTTGATTCGTTTGAAATCTAACAATGTGCCTTGTCAATGCCTTTTCATGTTGACTACTAATATACGATATCAGTTTTGCTCATTGTTAAATATATATATATCGTTCGGTACAATACAGTTGCTTACATCTGCATGCATTTTGACTCTGGTGAAACGTTGTCTCATTGACAATATTATCAATACAATACAATAAACTTTATTTGGAAACACTCAGACACATATTTACATGTGCAACAAGAGTCAAAACACATAGTCATAATCATGGTTACTACATCTCATTTTGTCTTTTATAATACAATTCCTGGGCCCTTGGTTACGAGAATTTCGAATATAAGCAGATAACCAAAGCTCTTCAAAGTGTATATTCACTAACTAAAACTGAAATACGAATACAAGCTTGCAAAGAAGTAGGGTAACAGTTAATAAATATGTTCAGCGTGACGGGTCACAAAGAAATTCAAAAAAGTGCCTTTTAACAATACGTTCCCAATACATTTGCAAACATTGCCTTTGATCCGTCCTTTCTGTATTTTAGGTTCTCACTGCTCTTCAAATTGAATGTTTTGAAATTTTATTTTAGCATTATGTTATTGTAAGCTTAAGCATGAGCAACACGACGGGTGCCACGTGTGGAGCAGGATCTGCTTAACCTTCCGGAGCACCTGAGATCACCCCTAGTTTTTGGTGGGGTTCGTGTTGCTTATTCTTTAGTTTTCCATGTTGTGCCATGTGTACTATTGTTTGTCTGTTTGTCTTTTTTTCATTTTTAGCCATGGCGTTGTCAGTTTATTTTCGATTTTTGAGTTTGGCTGTCCCTCTGGTATCTTTCGTCCCTCTTTTAAGAGAGTGTTATAGCCCTGTTATATAGACCCTCATATTCAAGAATGATTCATTAATGTTTTACTTAACGTTTTAAAGTTAAAAAGGCAATTTTATGGGTCAAATCTATCTATTTTTCTCTGTCTTTCCTTGACATTCATTTGAAATGACAAACGAAATAGTTAAGAAAAGAATATTGTTTAGCATGTTAGTCGGGTGATATTATTCGTTGTTAATGTTGTTGTTGCCTTAAGTTAAAGAAATACTCGTTAAATATTCTCGAGTTAAGTAAAATACTGATAAAATTCATAAATAAAAGCTTATAACGACTTAAGTATAAATTTTGAAAAAAAGACAACTTTAATAGATGATCAATAAAATATGCTTCTGTTTCCGCTCACAGGTACATGCAATTATCCTAAGAAAAATCTATTTCTATTTCAACTTATTAATTATTGGTATCTGAATCGGAATCACATGGCGTTCAACCACGTCGTTTGTAATGTACCGCATCATTATATCCAGGTGTAGCAAAATTAAAAGAGAGAATTAACTATTGATGTTACTGTCAAGTATAAAGGTTTATCTCCAGCTAATTTGTGCCTACTGTCAGCATATTGTGGAGGATTAAACACTAATTTATTTATATACTATATTTCAAAGACTATTTAAATTATGGAAGAAAAGCGAATAGAAATCGACGTAAATGGTCAAAAGTTTAAGATTTCACAAGACATTGTACATAAAATTACTCTTTCTGATTGTGAGGCGTCAAAAATATTTTTAGATAAAAAATCAACAGAGGATGATGTTGTCTATTTCGAGCGAAATGCAGGACTTTTTGGATCAATACTTTGTTACTATCAAGGTAGAACCCTTCATGTGCCATCAGGATTCTGTCCCGGGGAGTTCAAAGATGAGCTGAAGTTTTGGGGTATTGACCCTAAGCATTTATCGAAATGTTGCATGGGTCAATTTATTACATTCTGTGACGACCAAGACGTACTGCAAATTCTAGAAAACGACCAAATCAAGAAAGAACAGAATAAGACTGAACTCATAACACGAAAGGAGAGTGAAGGCATGTGGAAATGTATTCAGGCCAAAGGATGGCTTGTACTTGAAGAACCTAGTACTTCTATTCTTGCCAAGGTTTGTACATTTTGTACATACACTGCTAATTTTGCATAGGTACTTTTTCTGTAAAAAAAATCTGTAGTACTGGAAAATTACTTTTAAAATATAGTACTTTTTTAGTACTATAAATTTATTGTAATATTTAGGTACCTGTTTTTTACAGTACTTGATTTGTACTTCAAATTTTAAGTACTCAATTTGTACTTTAATTGTGTAGTACTAAATGTGGGTTCATTCAACCTATGCCAACATTTTGAAATTTAGGTATAAAATTGTGTGAAAAAATGTTGGCATAGGTTGAATAATTTGTTACAGATTAAGTGTTATGAAAACATAAATTAATTAGGGGCTAATCAATCTACAACCAGTTTAAACCTAGCGTTGATGTTTACTCAATATACAATTTCTTTTACAACTACTAGTGAAAATGTAGGTAATTGTGTGTGTTGAGGATCTCTATTTCATAAAGGAATAAGTTTAAATTTTGTATAATGAAATAATGGGGGAAAAGGGATTTTCGAATTTTTATTTAAGGAACAATCGTCTAGTCATATTGAATATCTATGAGTGTCATTTTCATGAATAATATAGAAATATATGATAAAAATATTCAATTTTATGTAAAATAGATTCCTTCAAATACAATGGCATACACCACTATTGAAACTCATGAATTTCATAAGACCTGACAGGTTTTAAATGTTCACTATTAATTCCAACACATTCAGAGAATAAGACAAATTTCACTAATATGATTGACTCAAAAGTCATAATTTAAGATATATACTGGTGTCATGTTTTTATCCTTTAGTAAAAAAACAAGACATAGTGATCCTATATTCTGTCGGCGTCGGCGGTGGCGGCGTCCACAAATATTCACTCTGTGTTAAAGTTTTGAAATTTTAATAATAACTTAGTTTCTTAAACTGTTCTGGATTTCTACCAAACTTAGATAGAAGCTTGTTTATGATCATAAGATAGTATCCAGAAGTAAATTTTGTAATCCATTTTTTCCGTATTTTGCTTATAAAAGGACTAAGTTTTTCTGCCAGGAAACATTACATTCGCCCTGTGGTTAAAGTTTTAAAAATTTGAATAACTTTCTTCAACTATCCTGGATTTGTACCAAACTTGGACAGAAGCTTGTTCATGATCATTAGATAGTATCCAGAAGTAAATTTTGTAAAAGAAAAGATCATTTTTTTTCTTCAGTATTTTACTTATAAAAGGACTTAGTTTTTTCTGCCAGGATACAATACATTCACTCTATTGTCAAAGTTTTTAAATTTTAATAACTTTCTTACACTATCCTGGATTTGTACCAAACATGGACAGAAGCTCACAACTCAATATATAATGAATAAAAACAAACACAGAGTACTTGAATTTTCTAAACCAGTATCCGTAAAACAAAAGTGCAATGTCCAACTGGAAAGTTGCTGCCTATAAATGAACCAAAAAATCATTTTATTTTTTTTTAAGTTTCTGTTGAAGTATCTTATATTTGTATATTCTGTTGCTTGTTAAAGTATGTTTCGTATTTAATACAACAAAATAATGAAAAAAAATATAAAAAACAAATTGTACAATTGAAACATTTTTTGTCACTTTTTTCTTAAGTATTGTTATGTGATTAATTTTAGAAAATTAGTCTTATTTCATTTTTATAATAATTTAATATTTATTTCAACTCAATTTGCTAGTATCAAGGGTTCTATTTTACAATTTTTATCTATTTAGAATTTGTTTATAATTCCATTTTTTACCACAACACAATTTTGCAAATACATATGTACTTCATTTTTGTTTGTGAATTGTTAAAGAGTAATATTTAATGCTTAAATATACTGACTGTATTTTACCTTTTATTAATTAATAATTGTTATAACAACACCTATTGTATTTTGTGTGTAGGCATAGGTTGAATATATTTTTATCAAATGTTGGCATAGGTTGAAGACACCCTAAATGTGTACCTCAAATATTAGGTACTCATTTTGTACCTTTATTTTGAAGTGCTTGATATGTACTTAAATTTTAAGTACAAATCAAGTACTGTAAAAAACAGGTACCTAAATATTACAATACATTTAAAGTACTAAAAAAGTACTATATTTTAAAAGTAATTTTCCAGTACCACAGATTTTTTGTACAGAAAAAGTACCTATACAAAAGTAGCAGTGTAAGTGAATTTCGCCTTGAAAACTCTAATCCGTGCAAGATAACTCTTTTGACTTCAATTTTCTTGTTTGAATTATGGTGATGTTCAGGTAAATTCTTCGTTACACAAATGAAATACAACAATTTTCTGTTAAGTTCTTCGTCTTATTCAATTCCTCTATCTTTGATACAATGGTTGTATCCCGATGATCGTGTAAATTCTTTGTTAACATTTCTTTTTATTCTGTTCAATACAAAGGACGTTTATCGATGTTCTGTAAAATTCTTTCATTAAAATCGTTTTGACGTTAAGCAACCATTAATTATAATGATAATTATATTTGAAAAATACACCAATATGGGTTAAGCAAACACAAATACAAACATATGTAATACAGATAGTAAATCGTTAAAATATAAACATAAAAACCATTAGTATTTAATCCGGTCTCCTTACATTGATTTTGAGCAAATGTCACGGTGGGTATGGTTGTCCTGCGAGAGAACGTTCTGTGCTGGTGATTCGGTCCTGACGGGTGCTGGTGATCAATGAAAAAATGTAAACAAAGACGAAAATGATTTTTGACGTTTTCTCATAAAAAATGGAAAAAAACAGTTGAGATTTTTCAATTTTGTTTCTTATGGGTTCATATGTAAACCATTAAAAAGTTGACCCTCTAAACTGTTTCAGTAAGCGTAACACAAAAATGCTAATTTTCAGAAAATCTAAAACTGAAAAAATAAAACAAAAATGCTCATATAGTACACTTTCTATACCGCAATCAACACGACAAAACTATTTTGTGAAAAAACATTGCAATTTATTAAAATTTAGCATTTTCTCAATTTATTCATGTCCTGATACTGTGCTGCTGGTGGGTCCTGTCATTGTGCTGGTGGGTCCTGATACGGTGCTGGTGATTTTGGATAAGAAGTTGGTTATATTTGAAACAAATGTTACAAAATCAATAAAATTGGGCAGATAATTGTTGTCAATAGGATCTATGACTCCTATTTTAGCTCTTGTGCATCCATTTGGCTGTTTAATGTGTGTTTTCAAATGATCGTAATTTGTATTACATAATTACATAAAAGTGCAACATCTTTCGTCCAATATCAGATAACAATATATAGTATCTAAAATAAAAATAGTTTTATTAAAATATTAAATGCCCCTTACATTGATGCTTCAACAATGATCAAAGCCCATGCCGCATAGACATGTTTGTTAGCGCTTCGCATACCACTCTCCACTTCCACCCAACCAACCCAACCCTCCTCATTTCGTCCTTCATTGTTACAGTGGTGTACCAACACAACAATTTATCACATAAAATAATAACACAAAGACACACATTATTGAACAACGAATGCTCGCAGGTACTGAAAGCTAGTTCAAAGTCGCATTTTCAACTACTGGATAAACCATGTTCTCATATACAAAAATTCCAATCGTGTCGATTAAAAAAGTCTCAAAACTTAAGTTCACAGTTTAATGTTTGATGAAGCAGAACTTTAAAAGTGTGCAGTGAAGCTTGTGCTAACAACAGTTATTGTCATAATTATGTTTACATAAGACTTATAAAGGAATTAAAAGGTACCAAGAAATATTTTACAGTTCAATTTAATGATCATGAATGGAAGGAAATGGTACGGAAGTTTAGTATTTTTGTGGCGAAAGACTTCTTTGCATTATATAGAACAGCTCTTCTATAAAAGCATACAAAAAAAACTTTGATTGACTTGCTTGCTACATGTATGATTGCTTGGATGTTTTCAAACAATAGGTAGGCGGAGTTTCAATACATACCGGGATTTGATTGGACAAATACAAACTGACAGGAATTGAAGTTAATGTTTATTGTCCAAACAAATTCTAGTATACAGTAAACAGACTACTTACCTGTCGTTTACAAACATTCAAACAATCATAGCAAGCAATTTGATCAATGGTTTGCTTTGCATATATTTATAGAAAAGCTGTAAATTCTAAAAAAAAATTATTCTTGTCGTAGATGGTTAAATCCTCAACAAAATCTCAATAACTTTGTTGGAACGAATAAAGGCTTTAAATCAAATTTTCGTGGACTTTTTAGCTTCCACCCTGACGAGGCATGTTAGCTGTTCGTATGCTGTTGCACCTGACGCACAGAAACTTTCACATTTCCATCTTCTTTTCTGAAATATTTTTCCCAGCTCATACTTGACAGGATTGTCATCCTAGTAATAGGTGTAACCAATGAATTGAATACAAGTTAAAAATTCCACAATACTATATAATTCATTTTATGTGTCAATTTGTTCGAAAAAAGTCGAAAAGAAGAGAGTTTTTTAATGTCATGATTATCTGTCGCTTTCTAGATCTATGCTTAGCATTTATTTTAGATGACATGGACTCCTCACCCTGGTGACCCTGCTGCCTTTCATAGATTTATCCGTATACATATATTAATAGATAAACAAAAGGCTGCAACTGGTATTTTTGTATTTAAAATGATTCTTTGTAACGAGAATATTTGTGGTGAATGGAAACTGTGAGGGTCAAAATCTTAAATTGCTTATAAATGTTGCTGGACCCAGTTTCGTTATCTGATCTGAATTTTCTGAAAGGTGCAAGGTAGATAGACATTGGCCTTTTGATTTTTTTACTCGGTAGGTTTTGCCCTAATTGCTTGAACTTTTGCAATATTAAAGCCGATTTCAATTAGTGTATAGACAAAGGGAATATCTTTGGTTATCTTGATTGCTGAACAGAAAAGTCATTGTTAGGTTATGTAAACTTTACGAGTAGACTAGTTCGACAAATGACACATCTTTCTGTATGTAGGACCAGGCTACTTCGAAAGGAGGATAGTATACCTTACCTAACAATGACTTCACGGTTTAGTTAACAAGCAAGCTAACCAAAGATATAACCTTTGCCTACATACTCAATGAAATCGGTTTTAACTAAAAACTCGAATACATTTTAACAGACAGTGGTCATGTTTGTTGATGAATATTGTTTTTCCTAGATTCACTCTTGAAAAATCATTTGGTAACATTTGGTCAAGTAATTTCAGAAAATATCTTTTTGTAATTGCGGACGCCAAGACAATACATGAACCTCACACGACCCCTCGACACAGGTGAGCTTATATATAATCTTATAGCGATTGGGGTTGATAACCAGTTGAAAGTAAGCCAGTTTTTTCTGTGTGTAGATTTGTATTGTTTTAAACTGTTATGACCTTTTAAAGTTAAATGTAGGCGTTTAATCTAAGAATTTCTTTTTTAAACTTATATACTTGTTTTATACTCAATTGGTAGTATGAAGCTACGAGATATTCTAAATATTTGAAATTGAAGTCACAATTAACAAAGCAAACGGTAGTTTCAAATACTTTTAAATAGATCTTTAAGGATAATGTACCCTTGTGTTGATCCCATGCTAAACATAACAAAAATCTCTGTACAAAGGTTATCTCGTCTTCATTCTCTGACATATTCTAGTCTGCCCTTTCATAAAATAGTGAATTTTTTTTTAGTGTTCTATCGAACTTTCGAAAAAAAAAATACCTGATAACCGTTCAGACAAAAAAATTATTTTGAAAAAATCTTACAGATACAGCAAGTGATTCTTAATAGCTATAAGATACATTTTTCTTTTAAAATACAACTTTTAAATCTTACAAGAAACTATTCCAAGCTTAAAACTTTCACTGTAACCTCGCTCTAACTTATCCCCAATCCCCCCCCCCCCCCCAACAAAAAACCAAACAAACCCGCAAAACTATTGTCATTCTTATAGTCAGCACTAAATTGTTCACAAACAAATGTATTTTAAGCTGCTAAAGACATATGATTCAAACGCTCAAAAAGTCCTTTGTTCTATATTTTTGCTCTCCATTTTTATGCAAAACCTTTTACATTTTTATTTTATGAGCTATTGTTGAAGGTCGTACGATGACGTATGGTTGTTAACACATACTTCCTTTGGTTTGTTATGGAAATTTGTCCATTGACAACAAACATCATCTACTTTATATAAGTATTGTATAAATTACAACGTATTTTGGTGATTTTTGCAAAATGATCGTAATCCCGAAAACCGTAAACATATTTTCTTATCTTAAAAGCGGACAAGAAGGGTTCCATTAACAGGCCAATAAATAAGATTACAGTTAATTTAAAAAAAATATTTAAAAATAGGGCTTTTTTTTCTCTTATAATAACAGTAAACAGATTCACAACAATGTCAATTTCAAGAAAGCAGACAACAGTTAATTAGTCAATAACAGTATCAATGATCTTGAATATATGCCACTTTTAACTAAAATATAAAGGCACAGAACCAGGACATAGGAGCACAGAACCAGGACCGTTTTTCTTATCACCAGCACACCGTCAGGACAATTCCGTTTAAGGAACTTGCACGACTTTTGCAATATAATATTGTTGTAATATACTTTGCATGGTACTTATGACGCATCAGAGAAAAATTAAGCAACAAAACAGTCGTTTTATTGCCGTCCTGATGCAATGTAAACAAACCCACCAGCACAGAATCAGGACCCACCAGCACAGAACGTTCTCTCGCAGGACAACAATACCCACCGTGAATGTATTAATCAATGAATCTAATTGTTTCATTTGAATTTTCTTTTTTAATTTTATTATTATTGGGCCAATATATTCATACCACCTTTTCCCCAAACATAATTCCTTTGTAATTTCGCAAACTTAAACCTATAAGGAGAGTATCTTCTTGATTAGCTCGGTGATTTATTTTCAAAGGTTCCATAGTACCCACAAACTAATAAAGGTATCGAAAGTCATTGAATAGTGTTTTTAAATGAATACAAAATGAAAGTCGTTTTTTATGCCCCACCTACGATAGTAGAGGGGCATTATGTTATCTGGTCTTTGCGTCCGTCCGTCCGTTCGTCCGTCCGTTCGGCCCACTTCAGGTTAAAGTTTGTGGTCAAGGTAGTTTTGGATGAAGTTGAAGTCCAATCAACTTGAAACTTATATAATTGGTATACATGTTCCCTATGATATGATTTTTCTAATTTTACTTTAACTCAATTTCATGGTCTATCAAATATAGAAAATGATAGTGCGAGTGGGGCATCCGTGTACTATGGACACATTCTTGTTTAATAATATATTTGAACAAAAGCGCATATTCGTCAAATTTTTAAAAATTAAAAAGGAATAGAAAAGGGACAACAATGTATTGACTACTAGGATATATATCAAAATAACAGTTTTTCCGTTGTTGAAAGTCTTCGGTATGTATATTAAAAAGTACTTTACCTACATGACCAACACGACACGATACGTCGACATTTTTTTGTATAATAATCAAACATTGGGAAAGAAAAATAGTGTATAAAATTAGAAACGTTTTCCGACAAACTCTATCAGCAGAAATAGACCACTATCATAATATTGCACCAGCGTCCGACTATTCAGCATAAATTTTCGAGTTGATACGATATTCCGGAACTTGTGTTTTTTAATAAAGGGATGCTACACTGAAGCTTTAACATGTTAGGCTAGAAGTAAAGTTGAAGCCATCCCTTTGAAAATTTGACGGCCGCCACCAAGAGCATGTTGACCGTTATGCAATATCTTGTTCACATATATTGAAACCACAATCTATTCTTTGAATTTGAGATAATAATAAAAAATAAAAAGAGACGCCATGTTATCATATTTGTACTTACCTGAGCAACACGACCGGCGCTGCATGTAGAAAAAGATCTGCTTACCCTTACGGGTCACATGCAATAATCCCGATTTAAGATGAGGTTGTGCAGCTGTCTTTAGTTGTTTATGCTATGTTTTTAGACTCAGGATTGTCTTTTTCGTCGTTTGTCGATTTTTGCTATGACTTTTAATATTCCTTCGATATCTCTCGCCTCTCTCCTTCCAAAAAAGTATACACAAAAACGACAACACAATTATTAAAACGGCGGCTTTGTGAAAAATTGTGCACATCCTGCTACAAGCATGAAATTTGGCATAGACCTTCCTCAACTATAACTCTTTTATTTCAGATAGGGAGGCATTTGAAAAAAACATCTCACTTCCGGTAAAATCCAAAATGGCGGACGTCATACTTAAATCAGCCCAATATGGAAGGCTAGTGTGTAAAAGTGTGTTATTATCATGCTTCTATCATAATATTTTGTACAAACTTTTGTTTTTTACTACTTTTGGATACATTTAATAGATAAGTTGTCTTCAGAAACCCTACTTCCGGTTAAAATCCAACATTGCGGACATTGTACTTAAATAAGCTTATTTTTTAGGGAGGGTAATTGAAATGTGTTTTAACGTATTGCTACTATCATTACATTGTGCAGGAACCTTTCTGTGGTGCTTCTGATGGATACAATGTATAAGACCTATGTCTTAAAAACCCTTACTTCCAGTAATATTCAAAATGGCGGACGAAAAATATCAATTTATTATTCAAATTTTCAACTTTTTTTAAAATGTAAAGAAAAGGATTTTTTTTGTGCTGGTCATTAAACTTTTGGCTTTAAGTTATCCCCAAAAGCACTAATTCTATCATGCTGTAAATGTTTAGATATAAAGTTGACACTTCCGGTAAAAATATGACGTAAATTTCAAAGATGAGTCCTCAATCCATTTCTTCGATGTAGAGTTTTGGATAGATTGATTAAAACAAAATAAAATCACTATAGTACTAAAAAAATTTTAAAATAACTATATTGGCCAAGAATACATGTTTATTCACAGTCACCACCACATGCACACAAGGCAGTGCACGGGAAACCCAATTTTCCACATTAAAAATGACCTCGGCATCCTTTCTTACATCCACAATGTACAAGCTTTTGACAAAATGATGAGGCCTCTGAAAGTGTTTTTTTTAAAGGGACCCTCTTTGTCCCTTCGAAATCCATTAGTGCCTGGACTGGGTAGCATAAGAGCCAATGCCAAGCTCGTCTCACTAAACACTTGCATTAGTATATTGCACTTTTTACATGCTTGAAAAGACTAGACCAAGCTGTGGGAATAACCTCACTTATAATTAGCCATCCGTTTTGTGCAAAAAATGATTTTCTTGCTTCGTTAATCATGTTAGCTCCATCTGATAAGTTTGTGCGATCTTACAGTAAAACCCCGGTGATTTAGGCTGATCAATCATCATTCTTTATGTTAAAGTCACATTTTCAAATACCATCAATGTCTCCCACGCAGTCTTTTTTTCCTTTTCAAGCAGAGAGAGAACCGTAGCACAACCGGTAAAGGTATGGGTCAGAAATAAGTGTGTATGAACACTCATTGCCTAGTGCATTTGACAGGCCATTGATAGATATGAATCCAAAGATTTTTGCCTCCCCAAACACAATACATAGTTTGTCTGCCCTATGTCACGGAATAGCGAAATAGTATTGACAGCATCATCAGTGACTGTTAATCATGACTAGTTTAAGTTCATGTTTCACTGCATCAGACACATGCACCATGATTTTAGTGTATGTCTCTTTATGTGAACATGGTGCTACACTTGAAATACATCACGTGGTGGATAAGATAGAACATCATGAGCATTTGTTGCTAGAACTACCATACTCATCAAAGTCTTCATCCACTCTTGTCACAGTTTCAAGGTATTTTATTAAGGTAAGGACATAATACCCAATCATCATACTCGTTAGGAAACACCTTGAAACTGTAACAACAGTGGATGTAATGTCGGATGCGAACATAGACAATACTGGTAGTTTAAAAGCTGCTAAAAGAAGCAAGAGCAACATTTAGGGGAAATGGAATACACAGACGAATCCAGGGTTAAAAATATCCTCAAAATTGGCAAAGTTTTCTGAGAGATGACGACAATAAGAAAGAACTTTTAAGTTTTCATTCACAGCAGCTTGCTCAATACAATTTTGATTACAAGGTAGTTGTAGCAACAAATGTTCAGGATGTTCAGTGTTATCCACCACTTGATGATGTTTCAAGTTTAGCACCATGTTTACACGAAGAGACTGACACTAGAATCAAGATCGATGTGTCTGATGCAGTGAAACACAGACTTAACTGAGTCATGAATCGAACAGTCGATACTGCTGTCATTGCTGTTTCGCTATTCCGTGACAGAGGGGCAGACAAATTTTGATTTGCATTTGGAAGGGAAAAAAGCTTAAGATATATATCTATCCATGACCTTTCAAATGCACTAGGCATTTGAAGATAACAATTTGCTGGAAAAGGAACTGCGTTGGTGACATTAATGGCGTTTGAAAATGTGACTTTAGCATTGAGAATGATGATTGACCAGCCAACATCACCATATGGATTTGATAAATTTAATGTCATTGAAAACGATACGTGGTTTTGTTGTAAGATCGAAAAAAACTTATCAGATTGGGTTAACAAAGCAAGAAAATATATGTTTTTGGAATTATGGATGAGGAAAACAATACCACAGTCTTTGTAAATGTTGGAAATCAGCTCTCCGATTGTGAATTGCGGCCTAACGAGTATGCTGATTGGGTATTATGTCCGTACCTTAATAAAATACCTTGAAACTGTATTACGAGTGGATGAAGTTATAGCAACAAATGGTAAGGATATTCTATCTTATCCACCACGTGATGTATTTCAAGTTTAGCACCAAGTTCACATTTAGAGGCAGACACTAGAATCATGGTGCATGTGTCTGATGCAGTGAAACACGAACTAAAACGAGTCATGATTCGAACAGTCGTTAATGATGATGCTGTCACTACTGCTTCGCTATTCCATGACATAGGGGTAGACGAACTATTGATTGTGTTTGGGAGGGCAAAAGACTTTGGATTAATATCTATCAATGGCCTTTCAAATGCACTAGAAAATGAGTGATCTGACACACTTATTGTTACCCATGCCTTTACCTGTTGTGTATGGTTCCCTCTTTGCTTGAAAGGGAATAAAAAAGACTATGTGGGAGACATTGATTGCATTTGAAGATGTGACTTTAACATAAAGAATGATGATTGATCAGCCTAAATCACCGGGGTTTTACTGTAAGATCGCACAAATTTAATAGATGGGTATAACATGGTTAACGAAGCAAGAAATAACTATTTGCGCAAAAGGGAAGGTTTATTGAGGATATTCCCTCAACTTGGTCTAGTCTTTTCCAGCATGTAAATCATGCAATATACTTAGGTATGTGTTTAGGGAGACGAGCTTGGGATTGACTCTTATGCTACCCACTCCAGGCGGGGACAAAGAGGATAAATTTTTAAAAACTCTTTTTGAGGCCTCATCATTTTGTCAGAAGCTTGTATATTGTGGATGTAAGAAAGGATGCCGCGGTAATTTTTAATGTGGAAAATCGGGTCTCTCGTGCACTGCCTTGTGTGCATGTCGTGGTGATCGGTATTTTTTGCCGAAAATTGTAGTAATTTTAAATATATTTTTGTACTATAGTGGTTTTATTTTGTTTTAATCAATCTATCCAAAACTCTACATCGAAGAAATGGATTGAGGACTCATCTTTGAAATTTACGTCATATTTTTACCGGAAGTATCAATTTAATATTTAAACATTTACAAAATGATAGAATTAGTGGTTTTGGGGATAACTTAAAGCCAAAAGTTTAATGACCAGCACAAAAAAAAATCATTTTCTTTACATTTTAAAAAAAGTTATAAGAGAATAAAAGAATATTTGAATAATTAATTGATATTTCCATGTCCGCCATTTTGAATATTACCGGAAGTAAGGGTTTTTAAGACATATGTCTTATACATTGTATCCATCAGAAGCACCAAAGAAAGGTTCCTGCAAAATGTAATGATAGTAGCAATACGTTAAAACACATTTCAATTACCCTCCCTAAAAAATAAGCTTATTTAAGCACAATGTCCGCCATGTTGGATTTTAACCGGAAGTATGGTTTTTGAAGACATCTAATCTATAAAATGTATCCAAAAGCAGTACATAACAAAGGTTTGTACCAACTTTTATGCTAGTATCATGATAATAACACCTTTTCAAATACTAGCCTTCGATATTAGACTGATTCAAGTATGACGTCCGCCATTTTGGATTTTACCGGAAGTGAGGCATTTTTTTCAAATGCTTCCCTATCTGAAATAAAAGAGTAATAGTTGAGGAAGGTCTATGTCAAATTTCATGCTTGTAGCAGGATGTGCACAATTCATCTGAAATATGCTGGTAGCCGCCGGACTATATATGCGTATATAAAAGATTATTGTATCAAAACACCCCCTTCCCGTCTATCATCTTACATTTATTGTATAAACTTAAAATTAAAACAAGCCAAAATATGAAGAAAAAAAATGGTTAGGGTTTGTGGAACCCAGTGTCTCGCTTACTTTTGCTGTTAATTGCAGGCTCAACAAAAATGTGGAAATACATTTTTTTTTAAAACCTGTGTATTCTATCTTTGATTGTAAGAAGCTTCTGTGCAAGTTTGGTAAAAAATCCAGGATAATTTATGAATCTGATAAATATTTTGAAAACTTAAACTGCAGACTGTATGTAACATTGTTAATTGGAAGAAAACCAAGTCCATTTATTAATACAATACGGAAAAAGAAGATTTTGTGTTACAGAATTTACTACTGGATACGATTTTATGATCGTACACAAGCTTCTGTCCAAGTTTGGTTGAAATCCATGGTAGTTTATGAAAATTATTAAAATTTCAAAAACTTCAACCATAGAGTGAATATTTGTGGCCGCTGCCGACGACGACAACGACGACGACGGAATGTAGGATCGCTATGTTTCGTTTTTTTCGATTTTTGGCTCGACAAAAATGTAGATGATTTTTTTTAAATATATGATACAAAATGGTAAACTTGTATTAGGTCCATGAGGTACGAAATGGAAGATGCATCTGAAATTCTGAACTATAGGGTACGAAGTTGTTTTTATCATGGATATAAAATGGTAAATGTTGGTTACGAAATGATAATTTTGAGTACCAAATGGCAGAGGCACGAAATAGTGAAGGTACGAAATGACTTGCTACCTTGAATAATAGGCTCCTGACATGGATTACACATTTGAGACCAAATAAAGAATTTTTGAGTGCACTCATGTTTGCATCCCCATATCCCCAATAACGTTGGATATAATGTAACAGACAAACATAAAAAATTGTAAAAATCGTGGCTTACCATGTTTGCAAGTGGCACAAAAACAAGTTATTAAAAAAAATGCCACAAGCACCAATCTTAGTGTACTCGCAGTTACTAAAAGCTAGTTCAAAGTCAATTTGAATTAACAAATTCATCTCGTTAACAGTCAATAGAAAAACATGACTTTGTGTAACACCAAAATATAGATATCGTCAGGATGTTGAACCATAATTATGATGGTCAGTTATTGTAATAAGTGTAAGTAATGCTTTAAATACTTATTATAAAAGTTTTCTTTTGCTATAAGAATTAAAGAAATCATAAAGTATTTCCATACAAACCAAACCAGAATTGCTAGTTTTCCGGTGCAATTCTTGGTTACAAAATGCACAAAATGTCGTTGCACTGGTTTAATTTTTGTCAAATAAAGAAGAATAGCAGGTGCACATAAAAATAGCTGCTTTGCCTAAATTGATGTAAGCATGAATGTCAACATAAACTGATCAAGGTGAAAGTTTGTTTTTGAAGTAACAATTTTAGAATTATATTAGTATAAACAGCAAATGTCATGAATGCATGCAGCCCCAGTTTTTTTTAATATTGTATGATTGTTCAACATAGTTTGCATTTGGTTTAATAACATTTTAATACCGTTATGCCTGGACAAAATCAGGAATATGACAGCTGTTTCCATTCCTCAGAGGACTTTACTCGCTGCATTGAAGACATATTTTTGATCTTCTGTTGTTGTCTGTTCTGCGGTCGGGTTGTTTTCTCTTTGACACAATCCCAAGTTCCATTCTCAATTGTATTTCCGTCTTGAATTTCGCCTGCAGTATTTGTATTATGTTTCTTTTTACATAGGTTAAACAGTTAAACAACTAACTTAATTGTAACCTCAATTTAACACTCCTCGAATATCATCATCATCATCATATTAAGAAAGTTTCATATGCAAATTAGTAGTCGAAAAATTCCCTATCTTAAAGTTTCGCTAGTTTTTAAACGTTTTTAACATAGGAGGATATTTTCCAATACAATTCATCAGAAATGATTGAATGAAAAAAAACTATGGACTATAGAACATCAAAGTAAATATACGAAATTTCAAATCAAGCGTAAAATAAAAACAAATGAAGTTAACTTCTAAGAAAACAGAAGAAAAGAGATTTTAAATTAATTATCTCAGCAATAAACAGAACACTTTCAATTTTTACAGTACCAAATTGTTTCGATTGTTAAAAACAACCATTAAGGTCGGATCAATTTAAGGTTCCAAGCTTGACTTACAATTTTTATGAATAGTAAATATTTAATGTTTAATTATAAATGAAGCATGGGTCCGTGTCAATGAAAGTGTCCTAAGATAGGTCCTACGATATAAGGACCTTATTTATTTTTGTTATGGTATACAACAAAGCCATCTGAGGACATTCCTGGCAACCATTGTCCTA
This sequence comes from Mytilus edulis, assembly GCF_963676685.1. Taxonomy (NCBI): domain Eukaryota; kingdom Metazoa; phylum Mollusca; class Bivalvia; order Mytilida; family Mytilidae; genus Mytilus; species Mytilus edulis. The sequence goes on along the minus strand of NC_092356.1, from coordinate 46,614,252 downwards.
GGACCATCCTGACACATTTATTAAATTAATCAAAATGAAATGACAAAATATGTGTTTAACGTAATACTAATAGATACGTTATCACATGTATGAACTATAAAATAATAATTCATTTCATACATCAACAAAACTAAATAGTCAAAACACTTTGTTGGACGCATTATTCGTGCTGCAATTTTATCTATAATAATAGCAATATTGTCCTTCGGTCCACTCGATTTCAATACATGTATTGAATCAGCATAAGTTATAAAAGAAGTCAGATTTTCCCCCCTGCAAACCGAAATTAAAATGTTTTCCGCAATTCAATTATTATTGCACGATTGTGTTAGCTGCAAACAATGTTGTTTATGATGATAAAATGTGCAAGCTTCCAAAAGGGCAGCACGAATTATTTAAATGACAGTATTAATAGAATGAAATTCAAAACAGTGTGGCTGTGGCCATTGATTGACACATTAAATTCATCCATTGACTGGGACAATTTAGGTGAACGTTTGTATGTAACGACCATTGCTCACTGTGTACTTTTTAAAGACACTTAAACTATGGGGTCACCAAAGGTTCTCAATACCTTAATAAAGTAATTCGAAAAAATTAATCAGAAATAACACGATGTTTTGATTTATATCAATTATATAAATCAAAACATAAAGGTTATTTCTGATTAATTTTTCGAATTACTATATAATTAAAGGCGTTAAGAAACCTTGGTGACCCCACAGTTTAAATGTCTATCGTAGGTACGTCGTGAACAGTGGTCGTTACAGACAAACGTTCACGTAAATTGTCCCAGTCAATGGATGAATATAATGTGTCAATCAATAGCCACAGCCACACTGTTTTGAATTTCATTCTATGACACCAGCAGACATACATTTTGATTAGATATGATTGATGCCCATTTCATATGATTTTGTATAAAGATTATGCTTTTAGTTCTTAAAGCACTTCATCAAATGAATCCAGAATATTTCAATGTATTTATATATGTTCACCATGTAAGTTCAAGACAAAGTTCTTTGAATATGCTTATTATTAAAAAAAAACTCAAATTGAACACTACAAACGCTCGTAATTGATATCTGGAAGTATTTGATGAATTGATGATATTTCTACACATTCCAAATAACAAAACCAATTATTTTTTTTACAGTTATTGAGGAATATATTGTTATATTAGCTTAATTCTAATAACATTTTTGTAACGATACTGTTTTGTACATAATAGCGTTATGATAGAGTAGAATTTGTGGTGACGTTTATAGTAGACATCAATCGTTTTAATTTAATTTTCCGTTAAAAATCAAACTTCTAGAACATATAACTTGACAACTAACACTGTGTTAAGGACTCTTTTTGCAGCAAGTGACGTCGTTTATTTTTGAATTGCATTTCGATTTCTAAAAATATTCTGAGGACCGACGAATTAGAAAATCTTGATAAAGTAAAACTATCTGCCGTTTTTTATGATTTCCAAATAAATTCTTTGTATTTCTTGTGTCTCATTCTGCTCATTTCATCAGCTTGTATGACTATTTGAAAAACAGAAACGGTTACCCCCTTTTTCTTTTTTAGTTCTGATGTATTTTTGCAAGCAGAATCCACATGTAAAATTTAAAAAAGAAATCTGTGGATTAGTTAATTATGCCTTAAGGATATATGTTAAAGCTCAGGATATGCAACTTATAACAATAACAGTGAATGATAATGAGCAATGTATTTTGACAGATTCAGATTCAGATTCAATATTTTATTAAAGTCTCACTACTTGCAATACATAAATATACAGTACATACAGAGTATATACACACTATAAAACAGACAATACACAAATATAAATTACAAGTACCATTCTATTAAGAATTGTGAGAGACTATAAAACAATTTCTATATAAAACTAGTTAAAATACATACGATTATTAAAATAATTTCATTTTAAGAATATAAAAAGGTATTTCTTCTACTTAAAATATCAAAGCAGGTTTTGGCAACCATATCATAACAATTAATGTTTTTAAATAAATAAACAAATTTATCATCATCAGACAAATCATTAAAATCTACATTATATTTCATAGCTTCGCTATATAAACAAAAGCGCAAATCTGCATATAAAGGACATGATAGTATTACATGTTTTTCGTCTTCTATGTTATCATTACACATAAAACACACTCTTTCGTCTACATTTTTATTTTCATACCGCCCTGTTTCAATTCTCAACGGAGCTACTCCGCATCTAAATTTAGCAAAAGCACTTCTATATCTATATGATAATTTTTTTGATAAATATAATTCACTTCCATAACTGTCTTTAAACAATTTATAAGTCCGCAATTTTTTACCAACATCTTGTGTTAATATTCTATTTTGCCAGTTTTCTATATACTTATCAAGTAAAAATTCTTCTATCTGCATAATACTTTGTTTACACAGTACATTATTTAAATCAGTATACAAATCTAAATTACATTCTTTAAACTTAGACATAATCCTAAAACACCAATTTCTTCTCTTATTAAGAGCATTTCTATAACACCATTTAAATATTCTATAATTTAATCTATCTGTGCACATTATGTTACACCTAGCCCAGTGTCGAAAAACACAAGTCCACTGCTTAACACTTGGAGGTCTCCAGCCCATATCCCCTTGAATTGCATCGTTTGGGGTATATTTACCCACACCCATAAAAGACCTGATAGCTCTGTTCTGGACAGCATTTATACATGAAAAATCTCTGGTGCCCCAAATGGCTGCACCATAACTTATTACTGGCCAGACCAGGCTATCAAATAATTTAGTAAATGTACTGTACTGGAAACCTCCATGGGCCTTACTCTTTACAATAATCAAACTTAATGCCCTGTTCGCTGATTTGGCTACAGCTTTAGCCATTACATCATAATTTAAAAATTCAGTTAATAGTAAACCCAGATATTGATAGCTTTGTACAATACATATCTGCTTATCATTGAATAAAAACAATGTTGTTGTCTGCTGTACAGAAGGATTTCTAAAATGTACAATTTTAGTTTTCTCATGATTAACATTTAATAACTTATTTTTACACCATATATTTAAAACATCTAAGAGTAATTGCAAATCGCTTTCATTCTCTGCAATCAATACAATGTCGTCTGCATATAACAAAATGCCAACTTTTTCACCATCAATATCAATACCAATATCTAATGCTTTAATATTTGTAACTAAGCTGTTTATAAAAATATTGAATAAAATTGGCGACAAAACACAGCCTTGTTTTAGGCCTGAATTTACACTAAACCATTCAGTCATATGCCCATTTAATTTAATAGCACATTCAACTTGAGAATAAATAGCTTTAATAACACACAAAAAATGTTTACTTATACCAAGATCATTAAGATCGTTAAACAATAAATTTCTATTAACCGTGTCATATGCCTTTTTAAAATCTACAAACACTGCAAACGTAGATAATTTTCGTAATTTTCTGGTTTCAATAATCGATGTTAGTGTACTCAAATGATCAATAGTACTTCTACCACCACGAAAGCCGTTTTGCTCATCGTGTAAAATATTTTTTGTTTCTAACCAAGATACTAGTCTATTATTTAAAATGCTACAAAATAATTTATAACTACATGGTGCCAATGTAATGCCCCGATATGACAAAGGATCCCTAGTGTCTGCTGTAGAACACTTAGGTATAGGTGTTATTATCCCTTTACTCCACATGGATGGGATTTTACCAAATTTAAAACACTTATTAAATAAATTATGTAAAACATATAAAAGTATATCATTTCTATATAATTCTATAGGTATCAAATCAATACCCGGCGCTTTGCCATTTTTTGCTTTAATCAATACATTTAAAACTTCATCAATAGTAATTTCACAATCTAAAAAATCATCTGAAATATTATTTGTTATACTTTCATTCGGCAAGTTATCTTTATCTTTACAATTCAATAAATTATCAAAAGAAATTTTCCATTTATTTAGAACTACATCAGTATCAGTACAAATTGAACCGTCATCATGTAACACTTCCATTGGAATGTTCTTCTGTCTTTCATTCCCAACACCAATTCTTCCTATTTTCTTCCAGAACTCCCGGGGGTTACCATTTTGGACGGCACAAAGTTCTTCTTGGCTACGATACCAGTATTGTCTTTTCGCTTGTTGGCAGTTTTTGTCAAAAGTTTTACGTGTCTTCACAAATACATGACGTGCACTTTTCCTTTCGTTACGGTTAGGATTTTTACGCCAAATACGTTCAGCTGCACACACTTCATTCCATAGTACTGTAAGGTTGTCATTCCACCAAGGCTTCTTCATCTTCCTTCTTTTATTACTGATACCATCCGCGCAATACACCTTCCGCTTATCTAGTTTGGAGTTCATTTCATCTTGAATAATATTAACAAGCTCGTCGTATTTATTGTCTATTTCTAATTGATTGTTTTCTGAATGTTCAAGATCAAGTATGAGTTGGTTTAACTTAGATACTACTTCAACATCTGTTAACCAATCATTTGGCACATTTCGTGTATCAAATTTCACATGTTCAGGTGTTTCGTTATCGGTCGACTGAGCATGACGAACCATAATTTGGTCATCATAAACTAAAGTATTAAATGTCCAGCATATCAATGAGTGATCAGGAATATGTTTTGGGTCGTACGCTCCTGTGGTAAAAGTACTATTAACAAGACTTTGAGCTCTAATAACTTCGAAATCTACAAATTTATTCAAATATTCATATGGCACTATACAGTAATCAACAACAGATGTTCCTCTAGTAGATATAAATGTATAATCATTGTTTAAAAAGTTCCTTCCGTTTAAAATACAGCAATTAACATTACTCAAAAACTCACAGAAAATGTCTCCGTAACTGTTGTTTGTAAAATCAACAACATTGCGCTCTGGTAAAATATCTATCCCTTCTATAAAATCCGGCATGTCGGATACTCGACTGTTCCAATCTCCAAACAAATAAAATGGGCTACCATTCGGGATTGTATATATATCGGAAGAAAGCGAGTCTAAAAATTCATAAATATTCACCGATCGTGCGGAGTTTTCTGGAGGCAAATATATCACACATGTATAAAAGGACGAGTCCGGGTTGCTTTTTTCGGAAAAACGTATCCATAAAATCCCATCAACAGAATTGCTCACTTTATCAACATTATAATTCACTAAAACATCGTTTCGTACTAATACACCAACACCTCCCGATCCCGTTCTTGCACGCACGTGTATATGTTTACGGTTTTGTCCAAACCACGTGTAACCTTCGATATCAACAACTGATTGACCAACCAGGTGAGTTTCGGCCAACCCTAATATATGCAAATTACTCTTATGTATACATGAAGCTAGCATAGAATTCTTTTCACTATTTATAGTTTTGCTCCACCCATTAATGTTCCAAAACCCGCATGTAAGCTAATACCACCTCCCACGACCACGCCTACTGTTACCTTCGTAACTCTGTCGTCCATCCGAATAATCACGGTGTTGATCTCGATCATTATGTCTATTTCTATCTGTACGGGAGCGTGGATAATTGTTTGCCCGTTGACCGTTGACCTGTGGCAAATTGTGAACACTAGTATCATCAGACTGTTTCCTCACTACACGTCCAGATTTAATCATGAAATCGTTATCCCTGCCTAAGGCTTTTAATAGTGTACGATTGTTATTGTTATTAATTCTTTGTTGCAGTGGTAAATCGTTCTCAATATACACACGTGAATATTTAGTTGAGTTTTTCAGTACACGTTTAGCTTTCAATACACCTTTCTTGTGTTCCATAGTAGCGAAAGTTATTACCACAATACCCGGTCTATCGTCAGATCTGCTTGTTTTCCTGACTAATTTAGCTACATTTATATCTGCCAGTTTCAGACCATCCTTAAATAAAGCTGAAACCTTGTTTTTTAGTATTGAATTGTCATTTTCTTCTCGTTTGTCGAAGGGGAGGTTTTTCACAATAACATTAAGCTGATGTTGGTCTTTTAATTCAGAGTTAATAACCTTACCGCTAGATGCCGCAACTTCTGCATATGATTTTCCTATGGAAACAACCTTTTCTTTCAATTCATTAACTTCACTAGAAATTTGGTCTTTCAATTTACCTACTTCACTTTTTACTTTATCATGAATAACTTTGTCGAATTTAACAGTTAGGCGTTTTTCCACATTTCCCTCAATTTCAGACATTCTGCTCTCTAACCTGCTAGCTACACTATTAAAATTGTCTGATAGGTTGCTTATCATTTGAACAATTGCATTAAACTGGGTGTTGTCAGAGTTCGGTAAATGCGTGGAGGGGGTGGCGGAAATACTGGAATGCTTCATCTTCTTATGTTCGACCTGATCTTGGTCTGTTTCTGATAAATGACGTTTTCTAGGAGTATTTGTTGTCGTTAGATGTGGTTTATGTATCTGAGCTACCGTAGTTAAAGTACTCACATTATGATCTGTATTTTCAATTGGATTTGGCGCCATTACTTTTTGAACGAAATCCGTGGCTCCAAATTGACTAAGAGGATTTCCATCAAAACACTCAATAAAACTGGATTCAAATTGGCTAAGAATCATCATCAAGTCTATAATACACTAATATATATCCAAAAGTTCAACTTGAGTAACACTTTTAAGATTTAAACTAGGAAAATATAAATATTTTTCCTTACAGATATAAACACGACTGGCCACCTTAATCACGTGACAAATATAAAATTTAAAAAAGAAATCTGTGGATTAGTTAATTATGCCTTAAGGATATATGTTAAAGCTCAGGATATGCAACTTATAACAATAACAGTGAATGATAATGAGCAATGTATTTTGACAGGCAAGCAATGAATGATGTACTAATGTTGAAATGTTCCAAACGATCATATATTTGAAATTTTAAAAACAATTTTCACAAAATAAAAGAAATGTCAGTGTAAATTTTATTCTGAACTTGATTTTAGAGAAACATATTTTTTCAAAATACTTAAGTGTGTGAGAACACAACTTGTACTGGAACCCCTGGGCTAAGGTCATTATTTAAATTTAAACATGTATGTATATGAGCATTTGAAATTATTTGTATACTGTTACACAATACCATATGTATGCTCATATATATCTTGCACAACTATGACTATAAAAATGAAAATGTTATTACTCAGTACACTTAATCCATAGATTTCTAAGTGTTAGTTCATAGAATGCGGTTTATGCTTATTTATTTTACTTGCTTGCTTATTGTGCCACAAGATAAATATATGTTGATACTTGTAAATTCGTGAAGAAAAAAATAGATATAAAAAAATATATATTCTGAAATTAAATACATCTTATATAATATAAATCACAAAACAGGTTTAAAATAAGCAACAAGTGGTTATTTTAATCTGACACCTTGTAGACTTCACAATTATATTTATTAATTTCAGGTATATTTCTTTACCAGTGCACTGTTCGTGTTAGCGTCTATATTTGGACTTGTCTGCCAGACACATCCATCCTTCAGAAGAAAGCTTATCCAATCTGAATGGGAAGAGTATTTTGGAGATGATTTCGACGCTTATAAAGGTCACTTCGATGGATCGAGTACCGCAAATACAACAATCCCACCACTTCCAGAAATGGTCAGCACAAAGTTGGATTTCTTATATTATATTGAATTCATAACAGTGGCATACTTTACTGTAGAAATCATCACTCGATTTGTACTATTTCCTTACAAGTACACAAGTTTTTTCTGTGACTTTTTGAACCTCGTCGACATATTCTCTCTTGTTGTCATGTTTTCAATTTATTTTGCAAATCTCGCAAATCCGAAAGACAAATATGAAAAGTCTATTTTTGACATAATTCATTGTCTGCAGATAGTTCGAATATTTAGACTATTCCGATTGGTTAAAAACTTCACCGGATTTCGCGTGCTAATGTATGCCGTTCGAGCCAGTGGCTTTGAAGTCTTACTGATGTCAATGTTTCTGGTTGTCGCCATGTTGATGTTCGGAGCATTTGCTTTTTTCTCTGGAGATACGGCGTTCCCGAGTATACCTGATTCATTTTGGTGGGCAGTTGTAACCATGACAACAGTTGGGTATGGCGATATGGTACCTACTATCGGATTATCAAAATGTATTGGCAGTCTGTGTGCAATCACAGGTGTTTGTTTGTTGGCGGTCATCATACCAATATTTGTAAACAACTTTGTCATGTTTTACAACTATTCAAAAGTATGGCGAACTGCTTCGGAAAATGATTACGCAAATGTTTCCAAGGCGCGTCCAAACTCGTGTCACAAGATAGTTCCGCATACCAAAGTAACACCACAATCTATTTGACATATTTACGCAACGATAATACGATGCGCATTTTTCATGCACCTGTCCAACATTATTTGAAACTCGTTTTGTCTACAATTGTATTTTAGGTACTTTCTTTATATCATGTTTGTTAATTGCAAAGTGCTTTATTTGTGTAGCTTACTAAATTTTATAAAAACTTCCTTAGGTAAAAATGATCTTAGATGAATTTAGCAGATTTTATATCATTTTTCATCATATAGCTTTTTAACTGTTTTGGTTCTTATACACCCTTATCTTTCAAATTTTCAACTGTGAGCGTGTCTGATGAAGGTCAATTCAGAAGATTGCTTCGGACGCATGTTTTTTACAAAATGTTGTGTTAAATTTTAACATTACCTTAAGATTACCTTAGCCGTACGTATTTGGCACAACTTTTTGGAATTTTGGATCCCCAATGCTCTTCAACTTTTTACTTGTTTGGCTTAATAAATATTTTGATATGAGCGTCACTGATGAGTCTTATGTAGACGAAACGCGCGTCTGGCGTACTAACATATAATAATCCTGGTACCTTTGATAACTATTAACTGTACAGGGTCGATACCTATGCTGGTGGATTATCAATGCCTGGGGGCATCATCAGCTTAGTAGTCAGTTCTTCGCTACTGACATTATTTATAATGAACACTTATATCATGTCCGTTTATAAATTTTGAAATTATAAAGAAACTACGTTTGCAACTCTCTTAGATAAAGTTGACCTTATTTTTACAGCTACGGCTTTCATATAATCGGCCTTGATCTATCCCGATGAAGGTAAATCCAGAAAAAGGACTTCAGATGCATGCAATTTATAACGTTGTTTCATTTATGTAACCATTGATTATGATACTAATTGTTCCAAAGAGTGATAGAAAGCAACCTGAATTCTGAATAGTGCCACTTTATTAGAGTAAAAAAAATTGGTTCGTGTTGAGTTACCAAATTTTTCCCCTTGAAGCTTTAATACTCTTGATACAACCTATTTGAAAAGCCATACAATCAGGTTTAACCCACCATTTTTTTTAATATGTCCTGTACTAAGTCTGAAATATGGCAGTTGTCATCAAGAGTCCGGTTCTATGTATGTTGGCGTTTGTTTCTGTTGCAGTTAATTGTTTCTGTTGTTCCGGTTTTTCCTCTTATATGTTGTGTGTTCCCTCGGTTTTTTGTTTGTAATCCAGGTTTTATTTGCTTTTTATTTTGAGTTTGTAGTTTTTCTTTCGGCTTTCAATACTTTTATCTTATTCAATTCAACCTCCAACGAGGGAGATTGTAAGTCCTCGGGACATTCCTCTGACCACTAAACATGTATTGTATTTACAAGCTGACCACACGGTATATGTTTTGCTTATTCTTGAAGACCATACGATGGCGTAAATTTGCTGAATACACATCATTTAGAATTTGTTGGCAATTATTCAACATTCCCTGATTTTATCTATCAAGATTTAACTAATATATTGTTACTTGGGAAGACAAAAGGTGTGTAAATAAACTCACCATAGAAACCAGGACTAAATTTAGTATATACACCAGACGCTCGTTTCGTCTACAAAAGACTCATCAGTGACGCTCGAATCCAAAAAAGTTAAAAAGGCCAAATACAGTACGAAGTTGAAGAGCATTGAGGACCAAAATTTCTAAAAGTTTTACCAAATACAGCTAAGGAAATCTATGCCTGATGTATTTTTTACGGTTTATTGACTGATGCACAGACGATCTGCAGCTTGTATTGCATCCTTGTTAGTGTTATTATTGAACGAAAATCACGTCCTCCGACAAAGTTTACAAGACAAGTGAATGATTTTATAGAAAGATATTTATAAGCCAGATGAAAGTTGCACTTTAACTTTATTGATGGCGTGAAATTCTTCAGGACATAGAACGTTATTGTCACTTGGGAATATCTGTTATATAATGTTATTATTATGTCAACTTTATTCCATTCTCTAACAAATGAAAGAAAATAGTATTTAAAAGAAGTCACGATAACTTGTTCCACAGATAGCACGATTCTTTTGTATGTTGGAGGTTAAAAATCACTATGTTGTTAAATCTCAAACCTAATGCATATGTTATTAAGATGTTAGAGTTATACTTTTAGAATTAATTGTCAACCCTGAATTGTTCTAACTAAAACACTGCTTTCGTCAATATTTTTAAAAGATGTTCATATGAATCCCTAATTGAAATTTTGAATCAAACGTACGATATCTATTATTTCCGTACATATAGTGTTACTTTTGTTCAAGATTTTGACTTTCAACATACTATAAATAAAATGATTTCCACTTTGTATTTGTATATATTAATCGACTTTGTATTCAATGGGTTTAACATCTTTTACTGGAATGGCTCTTTGTCTTTTTTTTTTTTTTGATATTACTAAACTGTTATTATTCTAAATGCTCCAGTTGTGGGGAATTGATGTAGTCATCTACATAAACAAAACATTCATCTTTCCAATAAGATTCTGAATTGTGCCATCGATGAAATACCACCAGCTTAAATATATACGTAATATTTGATTTTTTACTTTAAAAAGGAATATCATTATTTGATATAATTTTAATAACCATTAATAAAAATTATGCAATACACTATTACTTGTGGATTGTTCATTTCATATTTGGTTGATACCGACAAGTTCAAGATTTGTTTTGACGAATTTAATACATGTAAGTTGTGTGAGACAGCATCAAAGAAAAAAAAAGAATAGAAAGTGCTATAATACATTTTTGAGAAAAAAATAAAATAACAAAAATACCAAACTTCAAGAGAAATTCAAATTGGAAAGTGACTTATCAAAAGCTCAAACACATCAACGAATGAAAAGCAACTGTCATATTCCTGACTTATTATAAGCATTGACGGTTTTGATACTATCTCAAAATATGCTGATATGTCTACCCTAGAACTGATTTGGATAATTCTACCGTAAAATATTTCTGGACAGTAATACTCAAAAACTGATCTTGACAGTGTCACCCTGGAAACGTTTTAGCATACAGCTGTTTCAAACAGTAATATGACATATTGTTTTTACAGTTTTAAATATAGAACAGAACTGCTCACATCAATTTTGCTGGACATTTTATCTTTGTAAATTTAATTATATTTTCTTATTCAATAACTGCATTTGTTTGATGTGTTTGAGCCTTGATTTTGCCTTTTGATCTTTGGATTGTCCTCGGAGTTCTGTGTTTTTGTGATTTTACTTTTTTTTCTATCGTTCTATCATTTCCAATTTCTGACAGCTCATTTATAACAGTTGGATTTCCATCATCTTGTCATCTACCATTCAATTTTCCAAGTAAACGGATTTTCAACTAATTATATAAGACGTAATACTAACTAATAGGAAATGGAGTCTAATTTCCTTTTATGTTTTAGTTTATTACCATTTGTCTTCATAACATTCAAGGCTGTAAAAGGAAATTTCAAGTAGACATCATTAATATTAAAGGATATTAAATGGCGTATATCGAAATAAGTCTCCGTAATTACAGATACATTTAATTGAACAGATAAATTTGAAATATCAGTAGAATAATGAAACCTAATGCTTCAGTTATAACACATTTCTGATAATCTATATTACAATTATATCAACAGCAGATGTATCGACCTAGTGGTATAGCCTATTTTTGAGAAGACCGCGGTAAATGAGTGATCCCTGAGGTGACGGCGTCTGTCATACTCTAGATATAATATCATTTGCCATGGTTTCTGTCCTTTTAAAAGTAAAAAGCTATAAGTGTTCCAACAATGCATCTCTCAGAATTTGATGTATGGCCATTCCGATAAGAGTTGGCTTAAGGAATGACGGTGATCTCATCTAACTAGAGATGATGGATACTTATGGAACGCCAACACTGTCTTGTTATGACCATTTTCTTTATATGATGTGCATTTACCTTTATATGATGTGCAATTGTCATTATATGATGTGCAAATATCCTTACATGATGTGCAAACATCCTTATATGATGTACAAACATCATTATTTGATGTGCAAACATCATTATATGATGTGCAAGCATCATTATATGATGTACAAACATCATTATATGATGTGCATGTATACTTATATGATGTGCATATATACTTATATGATGTGCTTATATACTTATATGATGTGCAAATATACTTATATGATGTGCATATGTACTTATATGATGTGCGAATGTACTTATATGATGTGCAAACATTCTTATACGATGTGCAAACGTACTTATATTATGTACAACGATCCTTATATGATGTGCAACTATACTTATTTCACGTGCAAATATAATTATATGATGTGTACATATCATTATATCATGTGCAGTTACCATTATATTATGTGCAAATATCTTTATATGATGTGGTTGTGTCATTATATTATGTGCTTGTAATCTTATATTATGTGGTTTGGTTTACTTCATTATATGATGTCGAAACGTCATTATATGATGTGCTTTCATCGTCCTTATGGTCAATGAACATGATTACGATTAGAATGATTACTGTCTACGTCATAACTGATTCCGATCAGCTTCTGTAAACTATAAACCCGGCTCAAATATGTGTCCATCGCTAGCGAGAGTGCAATTAATAGGAAAAATGAGACAATGCAATTTAACAAAATCAACGTTTTAAACAGTTCAGAGGGAGATAATTTAAAGATCAATTAATACAGGAGCTAATTGGAGAAATTTGCGGCTGTGGCGAAAATATGATAAAACAAATTTTGAGGCTCTTTATAGGTTGCTATTTGGGTTTAGCAAAAGCTACGTGTTGCAGGTCGTACTTTTACCTATGAGTGTTAACTCTTACAAATTATGACTTGGATGGAGAGTTTTCTCATTGGCTCTCATACCGCATCTTCTTATTTCTATTCATTGCAAAATTCATCATTGAACTCACAGTCAGTTTTAAAAATATTTCACAACAATAGCTATAGAATTATCTACTCATGCATAATATGGCGGGATGGTTTGTTTTATAAACTGTTATTGAATAATATAAATGGTAAGATGTAGAATGTAATAATTACATTTATAGATGTATGTTTCATTATGATACTTTATTCTGATTGGCTAACTGCACATCACGTGTTATTCCGTAAGCAAATGTATTGCTCAATATAACTTTTCATTCATGATAACACGTGGTCCCACAATAAAGTGCACAGGTGAATTAAATAAAACAATAATAAAATTTGTATTTTTATGATAATTGCTAAAAAAATGTAATTATAAGTATTGAATGCTTCTTTTTGTAACTTCATAGGGTTGTAAAAGCGTTGACCGTGTGCACATTTTTAGTATGAAGCGCTTCCGCGCTTCATACAAAATGTACTTCGGTCAACGCTTTTACACCCCAATGAAGTTACAAAAAGAAGCCGCGCTTCATACTAAAAATGTGCACACGGTCAACGCTTTTACAACCCTATGAAGTTACAAAAAGAAGCATTCAATTCTTAAGTGTTACTCCTCCAAAACCATACAAAGTCGGATAAATTTGTGATCTGACGTATACATGTAGTGTTTTGTACTTCCATTATTTGTCTTTGAAACAATCTTTTTTTCCTCAGAAAAAGCCAAAATATCCAAATTCGGAGACTGCATGCTTAATCCACGTACTGCCCGCGAAATGCAAAATGGTCAGGTTTGGTAATGTTCACAAATTTGTATATACAGATTGTTTATTTCAACTTATTTCGATGGAGATTTTTTTAACGTATTGAGAAAGGTGTGTGTAATTGTTCTCTTGTGGTTTTTTTAGGGGAGGGGGGAGGGGGAAGTCGTGAAAAGTTTATGTCTTTGGAATGATTGCTTTTTTCTCTATTTCACGGTAATAACTTGGAAAAATAAATTAGAGGAATTCCCATCTTTCCTACGCCGTCCCCACCACCAATGATGAAAATGACAATAATTATAATTTACTTATTTTTAAATCTGTTCTTATAATATAAAAAAAGAAGACGTGGTATGATTGCCAATGAGACAACTCTCCACAAGAGACCAAAATGACACAGAGATTATTACTTATAGGTAACCGTAAGGCCTTCAACAATGAGCAAAGCCCATACCGCATAGTCAGTACAAAAGGCCCCGAAATGACAATGTAAAACAATTCAAACGAGAAAACTATTTTGCTCAGAAAATGTTTCCCTATAAATAAGTATCAAGATAAAAGGCAATAAAACAACAAAACTCATAAGAGCCAAAATTGCCCAAAATGGGACCTTAAAATTTACCATAAAATATATTCAGACACATTGCAGTATTTTTTTTTAATCTATTGTAGTTTTAAAGATAAACCTAAAATATTAAAAGTCAACGCCGTAAATCTTCACTTAGAAAAAATAAAACACAACTCTCTATATGTCAGAGACCACCAGGCCTCAGTAAACAAAAAATAAATATAGTATTTTTATTTTCATTCAGACACAAATCTAATTAAATTACAGCTATTGTGTGTCCAAGCTATGCTTACGCAGATCTGAAAACGCTCCATTTTATTTTCTGTTTAAAGACCATTGGGATTCTCGGTTTTGTCGGATTTATATACACCTTCAAAAATGTGAAGGCTGAATGTCATTGACTAATGTAATATTTACTAGAACAGAAAGTATCAAAGGACTGAAGTACTGAACATCGGATGACCACAAGTTTTCGTTGATGGTAACACGCACTTGTCTTAAAGAAAATCACATCACAATACCTGAAAGTGAGGTTAACTTACAGAGACATATTTTTTCTGAGACAAGTTCGTGCGTGGATGATGAACGGGCTCGTCTAGATATTCAACATGATATAGTCAGTATCAAAAACGAAACTACCTATTATTCTATATATAACAGTTACATGTATACATAATTTTTATCCAAATGCTATAGCATTCTATTCTACTATTCTAATAATAGTGCAGTGCAAGTGCATGGTGAAAACACTTCTATAATAATTCGGATTTTCTAATAGTTTGGATTTATGTAGGCATTCATTTTTCCCGTATAAACGTTCTTGAGATGTTCTTCCGAATGCGTTAACACAATTGTCCTGTATGTGTGCCTAGATATAACTTACTTATAACTTAAAAATATATTTCTAACGACGCAACATTTTCATATAATTAATTTAATATGTTCTAAAAAAATAATTTTTATTAGTATTACTTGAAGCGACAATGAATGCTATTTTGCACTCGGTTATGTCTGCGTTTTTATACGGTCGGTAACATGTACCAGTCAAAGTCGAAAGTCAAATCTCTGTTGCGACAATACATCGGAATGCCCTCACGGTCATCGTGATGTAAACATGAAGTGTGGACAGGAGGACGTGTGCTTCCTTGTTCCAGGACAAACACTATTGTTTTATTTTTTCTCTCATTTTCTCATATTTATCAGAATAATCTGTCCGGGTAAGGTGAAATGGATTTCTGTGAAGGAGCATGTTAAAAATCCGACTCAGGGTGTTGGTCTATTACAAAACAGGGTTAATATTCATTTCACATTAATATGTTCCCGTACGAATATGCACCTGTCCCAAGTCTGGAGCCTGTAATTCAGTGGGTTGTCGTCTGTTGATGTGTTAAATACCGGTTTTTGTTTTTCGTTCATTTTTTGTACATAAATTATGTCGTTAGTTTTCTCGTTTGAATTGTTTTACATTTGTCATCAAGGGGCCTTTTATAGCTGATTATGCGGTATGGGCTTTGCTCATTGTTGAAGGTCGTACGGTAACCTATAGTTGTTAATTTCTGTGCCATTTGGTGTTTTGTGGAGAGTTGTCTCATTGGCAATCATAACACATACTAGTAGTCTTTTACATATATATATATAACAGTTGCATGGGTTCGAATCCCGGCGAGGGAAGAACCAAAAATTTGCGAAAGCAAATTTACAGATCTAACATTGTTGGGTTGATGTTTAGACGAGTTGTATATATATATATATATATATATATATATATTTCAATTTTCTGCTGGACGTCAAGCATACATTCATAATCATGTAAGTGTGAAATAAATGTATGAAAACATAATAAAAAGATGCAAGCAAGTGTCATGCACCGAGTTGAAGGTCATCCCATATCTCCTTTAATTCCCTTTTTTTGTGGGGTGGGGTTGGTTGGGGTGAGGTTGGGGAAGGGGGGGGGGGGCTCGGTTGGCGAGTAGTCCCAGTATCTAGCCTGTCAACACTTACATGTAGGTTGTGAGTTCGAATCCCACACGTGGCAGGTAAGCTCGACTCCAATCTTAATTTAATAGAATTATTAGTTTTTCCTACCGAAAGTCGGTGGTTCTTTCCAGGGACTTCGGCTTCTTCCATCAATATAAACTCACCGCCACGATATAGCATGATAGTGTTAAAAGTGGCGTTAAAAAGCAATCAATCAACAAATTAATCAACCAATCATCCATACCGGTACAATTATAAATGCAAGAGTTCATTGGTGTCTTTTGCAATGAATAGAAATAAGAAGATATGTTATGAGTGCCAATGAGACTACTCTACATCTAAGTCATAATGTGTAAAAGGAAACAATTATAGGTTAAATTACGGCCTTCAACACGGAGCTTTTACTCAAACCGAACAGCAAGCTATAAATAAGAGCTCAACAATGAGCAAAGCCCATACCGCATAATCAGCTATAAAAGGCCCCTTGATGACAAATGTAAAACAATTCAAACGAGAAAACTAACGACATAATTTATGTACAAAAAATGAACGAAAAACAAAAACCGGTATTTAACACATCAACAGACGAAAACCCACTGAATTACAGGCTCCAGACTTGGGACAGGTGCATATTCGTACGGGAACATATTAATGTGAAATGAATATTAACCCTGTTTTGTAATAGACCAACACCCTGAGTCGGATTTTTAACATGCTCCTTCACAGAAATCCATTTCACCTTACCCGGACAGATTATTCTGATAAATATGAGAAAATGAGAGAAAAAATAAAACAATAGTGTTTGTCCTGGAACAAGGAAGCACACTCCTCCTGTCCACACTTCATGTTTACATCACGATGACCGTGAGGGCATTCCGATGTATTGTCGCAACAGAGATTTGACTTTCGACTTTGACTGGTACATGTTACCGACCGTATAAAAACGCAGACATAACCGAGTGCAAAATAGCATTCATTGTCGCTTCAAGTAATACTAATAAAAATTATTTTTTTTAGAACATATTAAATTAATTATATGAAAATGTTGCGTCGTTAGAAATATATTTTTAAGTTATAAGTAAGTTATATCTAGGCACACATACAGGACAATTGTGTTAACGCATTCGGAAGAACATCTCAAGAACGTTTATACGGGAAAAATTAATGCCTACATAAATCCAAACTATTAGAAAATCCGAATTATTATAGAAGTGTTTTCACCATGCACTTGCACTGCACTATTATTAGAATAGTAGAATAGAATGCTATAGCATTTGGATAAAAATTATGTATACATGTAACTGTTATATATAGAATAATAGGTAGTTTCGTTTTTGATACTGACTATATCATGTTGAATATCTAGACGAGCCCGTTCATCATCCACGCACGAACTTGTCTCAGAAAAAATATGTCTCTGTAAGTTAACCTCACTTTCAGGTATTGTGATGTGATTTTCTTTAAGACAAGTGCGTGTTACCATCAACGAAAACTTGTGGTCATCCGATGTTCAGTACTTCAGTCCTTTGATACTTTCTGTTCTAGTAAATATTACATAAGTCAATGACATTCAGCCTTCACATTTTTGAAGGTGTATATAAATCCGACAAAACCGAGAATCCCGATGGTATTTAAACAGAAAATAAAATGGAGCGTTTTCAGATCTGCGTAAGCATAGCTTGGACACACAATAGCTGTAATTTAATTAGATTTGTGTCTGAATGAAAATAAAAATACTATATTTATTTTTTGTTTACTGAGGCCTGGTGGTCTCTGACATATAGAGAGTTGTGTTTTATTTTTTCTAAGTGAAGATTTACGGCGTTGACTTTTAATATTTTAGGTTTATCTTTAAAACTACAATAGATTAAAAAAAATACTGCAATGTGTCTGAATATATTTTATGGTAAATTTTAAGGTCCCATTTTGGGCAATTTTGGCTCTTATGAGTTTTGTTGTTTTATTGCCTTTTATCTTGATACTTATTTATAGGGAAACATTTTCTGAGCAAAATAGTTTTCTCGTTTGAATTGTTTTACATTGTCATTTCGGGGCCTTTTGTACTGACTATGCGGTATGGGCTTTGCTCATTGTTGAAGGCCTTACGGTTACCTATAAGTAATAATCTCTGTGTCATTTTGGTCTCTTGTGGAGAGTTGTCTCATTGGCAATCATACCACGTCTTCTTTTTTTATATTATAAGAACAGATTTAAAAATAAGTAAATTATAATTATTGTCATTTTCATCATTGGTGGTGGGGACGGCGTAGGAAAGATGGGAATTCCTCTAATTTATTTTTCCAAGTTATTACCGTGAAATAGAGAAAAAAACAATCATTCCAAAGACATAAACTTTTCACGACTTCCCCCTCCCCCCTCCCCTAAAAAAACCACAAGAGAACAATTACACACACCTTTCTCAATACGTTAAAAAAATCTCCATTGAAATAAGTTGAAATAAACAATCTGTATATACAAATTTGTGAACATTACCAAACCTGACCATTTTGCATTTCGCGGGCAGTACGTGGATTAAGCATGCAGTCTCCGAATTTGGATATTTTGGCTTTTTCTGAGGAAAAAAAGATTGTTTCAAAGACAAATAATGGAAGTACAAAACACTACATGTATACGTCATATCACAAATCTATCCGACTTTGTATGGTTTTGGAGGAGTAACACTTAAGAATTGAATGCTTCTTTTTGTAACTTCATTGGGGTGTAAAAGCGTTGACCGAAGTACATTTTGTAAGCGCTTCATACTAAAAATGTGCACACGGTCAACGCTTTTACAACCCTATGAAGTTACAAAAAGAAGCATTCAATACTTATAATTACATTTTTTTAGCAATTAAAAAATATCATGAAAATACAAATTTTATTATTGTTTTATTTAATTCACCTGTGCACTTTATTGTGGGGCCACGTGTTATCATGAATGAAAAGTTATATTGAGCAATACAATTGCTTACGGAATAACACGTGATGTGCAGTTAGCCAATCAGAATAAAGTATCATAATGAAACATACATTACATTCTACATCTTACCATTTATATTATTCAATAACAGTTTATAAAACAAACCAATTCGGCATATTATGCATGAGTAGATAATTCTATAGCTATTGTTGTGAAATATTTTTAAAACTGACTGTGAGTTCAATGCCACAGCCGCAAATTTCTCCAATTAGCTCCTGTATTAATTGATCTTTAAATTATCTCCCATTGAACTGTTTAAAACGTTGATTTTGTTAAATTGCATTGTCTCATTTTTCCTATTAATTGCACTCTCGCTAGCGATGGACACATATTTGAGCCGGGTTTATAGTTTACAGAAGCTGATCGGAATCAGTTATGACGTAGACAGTAATCATTCTAATCGTAATCATGTTCATTGACCATAAGGACGATGAAAGCACATCATATAATGACGTTTCGACATCATATAATGAAGTAAACCAAACCACATAATATAAGATTACAAGCACATAATATAATGACACAACCACATCATATAAAGATATTTGCACATAATATAATGGTAACTGCACATCATATAATGATATGTACACATCATATAAGTATATTTGCACATGACATAAGTATAGTTGCACATCATATAAGGATCGTTGTACATAATATAAGTACGTTTGTACATCATATAAGTACATTCGCACATCATATAAGTACATATGCACATCATATAAGTATATTTGCACATCATATAAGTATATAAGCACATCATATAAGTATATATGCACATCATATAAGTATACATGCACATCATAT
Source organism: Mytilus edulis (assembly GCF_963676685.1). NCBI lineage: Eukaryota > Metazoa > Mollusca > Bivalvia > Mytilida > Mytilidae > Mytilus > Mytilus edulis. Next base: position 46,593,929 of record NC_092356.1, on the reverse strand, counting down.
AATGATGTTTGTACATCATATAATGATGCTTGCACCTCATATAATTATGTTTGCACATCAAATAATGATGTTTGTACATCATATAAGGATGTTTGCACATCATGTAAGGATATTTGCACATCATATAATGACAATTGCACATCATATAAAGGTAAATGCACATCATATAAAGAAAATGGTCATAACAAGACAGTGTTGGCGTTCCATAGATACTACAGATACAGTCTGCCTCATATCTTAACTTACATCTAGAAATTGACAATGAGGGTCAGTTGAAAACATACTTTACGACAAAAGAGATGATTTCAGCTTCCTATTGTGAACTTTCCATTTATATGTAGCAACATTTCAGCAGCGCCTGTATACGGAGTATATATATCCCAATTGATACGATATTCCCGGGCTTGTATTTCCGATCATGATTTCCTTGATAGAGAGTTGCTGCTCACAAGGAAGCTTTTAAACCAAGAGTTTCAAAAGTGGATGTTGAAATCATCCCTTCGTAAATTTTACGGACGCCATCACGAGTTGGTTGACAGTTATGGAATAACCGTTTCACAGATGATATCGGATATGTTCCTTATGTCGTCACTACAATCCCATTCCATTTATACAAATATGACCTACCAAATTATACTTTTTTACCGGATTTGTTATAACATAAGCAACACGACTAGTGCCACATGTGGTGCAGGATCTGCTTACCTTCCCTGAGCACTTGAGATCACCTCCAGTTTTGGGTTGGGCTCGTGTTGCTTAGTCTTTAGTTTTTTCTGTTGTGTCTTGCATACTATTGTTTGTCTGTTTGTCTTTTTCTTTTTTAGCCATAGCGTCGTCAGTTTGTTTTCGATCTGGGAGTTTGACTGTCCCTTCGGTATTTTTTGCCCCTACTTTGTGTCCATGCGTAGATGTTTATTAAAAAGTGTGCACCACATTTTGGGATTTATTTCGAAAATATTACAGTCGTTCCTTATTATTTAATTCTAAATTCCATTTTTAAGAAGTAAATCATAAAAAAAAATGTTGATGACGTCACGTTCATATGAAAAAAATATGTCCATTCGCTGATAGGTTAAAATCTGTTGGCCAATCAGAAAACGTGTTACATCCACAATTAATAATTGCGCTTTAGGCCTTATTTGTTTTGTCCCTCTCCATAAAAATGGAGAAAACACAATGGTTTGTAGGTTGTAAATAACATCCAGTTTTTTTTTATTGAGTTAAGCCTACCAATTGATATCTTATCGTGTGGTTTTCTATATTGTGATTTTATGCTATTGTTTCAGAAAAAGGGAGATGGTTTGGATCCATTAAAACATTTAATCCCGCTGCAAATTTTTGCACCTGTCCTAAGTCAGGGATCTGATGTACAGTAGTTGTCGTTTGTTTATGTATGTATACGTGTTTCTCGTTTCTCGTATTTTTTATATAGATTAGACCGTTGGTTTTCCCGTTTAAATGGTTTTATACTAGTAATTTTGGGGCCTTTTATAGCTTGTTGTTCGGTGTGAGCCAAGGCTCCGTGTGCCGTGTGTGAAGGCCGTACATTGACCTATAATGGTTTACCTTTTTTTTTTTTTTTTTTAAATTGTTATTTGGATGGAGAGTTGTCTCATTGGCACTCACACCACATCTTCCTATATCTATCATCATAGATACCAGGAGTAATATTTTGTACGCATGAAACAAAAGACTCATCAGTGACGCACGAATATTATTTTTTTTAAAAGGACGATGTATGATCACCTGCTGTACAATCAATGATATGGAATAACAAGAAAAGAAGAAAAAGGACGGAGAAAAGATTGATATTTCAGCAATCAAAGGCGATAATTATTTTTATGTATATGTACACACGTTAAAAACATCAAAGATACCAAGCTGGGTAATTGCGTATGACAGACTTGGATATCGAAGTCAAAGTTTTTAACGTTTTGAAAATTAACCGTGTGTTTAGCATGATAGGCGAAGAAATACATTAACCGTTTTATTTAATAGACAGAAGGTATCGAACAAACTATATGTATTATGTAACCTGTACGAATTTTCAATTAATGATGAAAATTTAAACTCATTATAGGTTTCCCATACTCATTTACCTAATAGACCGTGTCTCTCTAACGGATTAAAACCACTTTGTATTAAAGTCACCTTAAATAATAGAAACTTTAGTATGAATGTACGTTTAATAAAACGATCAATACCTTTTACTTTAAAAATATCATTTCAGTTTTGAAAATTGCACTCAAAAAGATAAGTTTAATGCTATTTATTCTCTTAAAAGGTAATTATCTAATGTCTTTTATATCAGAAAGACAGAATGAATTACTGCCATTAAAGCATGGTTCCGGGAAATCTTTTTCAATGCTTCATCACAATAAGGCTATTTAATGCTTGGTTTAAACATACATGTACAGCAACGACCTCATGTCCGTCGACATAATTGTCGGATTGGTTTGAAACAAATATTTGGTTCGTAGTAATGAACCAATCTACTGTCAACACAGGACAATGACAATAAGTTTGATGTTGCCTTTGCTGAGAAGAAAATATCAATAAAATAAAATTATTTTTAAGAGTAAAAGATATAATTTATCTTATGTAATTATATAGGGGTATTCATATGTAGTTTCGTGTCGTCACGGGACACAGATCTGATTAAAGGACATAGATTTGAGGCTTGAGAAAGTGCAACATTTGATTGCCGTGACGTCATTGGATACAGATCTGAGGAAAGAACACAGATTTGAGGCCAAAAATAAATGCGAGGCTTAAATAAATAAGGCCACACCAATTTAATTTCTTGTTCTACGGAATTTTGGACTCAAAAATTTGGGGCGAGCGAGCGATTTGAAAATTTTAATAAAAAAATATTTAATTTGCAAATTTTTGAGGCGATGCTTGAAAAGTAAAGGCGAGCGATTATAATTTTTTGTTTTGTAAACATAAAATAGTAGGTTTTGACAATATTAAAGCTTGATTTCTCACTTGTACTTTGACATTTCCTTAATTTTTGAAGTATTTTTCCCTGTTCACCAAGAAATAATTAAATCTGGTCTATGTATGTGTGACTGACAATGAGACAATTCTCCATCCAAGTCATAATCAGTTTGGGGACAACCCCTTAATGTTATAAATATCCCTTTTACATGTTTTATGAGGGATCAATATAAGTTATAATATATTTGTTTGTACAAAAGGGCTCATATTTTCTCAAAGAACTATATATCTATCTTGTATTAAATGGTCAAAACATGTCCAAGAATTTTGTAATATTCCTGGACTTGAACCATGTTAACACATTTACTTTAACAGTTTAATATTATTCAAAATAAGTGGACCCCTCTTTTAGAAAAAGTTGTTTAAAATATGATGCAACTCTCCTCTTTTTGAGTACAAAATTCTAAGTTTTCAAAGGTTTTGTATAGAAGAACTATACAAATCCTTGGTATTTCTATTTTCTTTTCTACATCAGTAAAATGACCCCTTGTCTGAGGGGGGGGTTGTTCTCAACCTGATAGTAACAAACACAGGTCAAAGTACGGCCTTTTACACAGGGCTTTGATACAGACCAAACAGCAGGCTATAAAGGACCCCAAAATTATTAGCGTACACAATTCGAACAGGAAAACCAACGATCTAATTTATATATCATGTATATCCAAACGGGAAAATACCAATGAACGTACAACATCAACAAACGATAACTGCTGAACGACAGGCCCCTCAATCAATCAGGACAGGTGCATAAACATGCAGCGGCTATGGATAGTTTTGTTTCGCCAGCATACAATATAATTGCAGTTGAAGGCAAATCCTTTAGAAGTTCTTTGTACTTCATTTCAGTTATTGGTTCAATTGACGTTGTTCTTTGGTGTTTGGTTAATAGTTTCTCATTAGCAATCATGCCAGATCTCTATTTATGTATCATATATTTTAGTTAAACTTACGACATTTCACGCAAGAAACTGGACAGTTATTGGCCCAATAACTAGTATTGCATAGTTTTAAATAAGTACATCTCACAAAGGGACTATCTTCGCATCTGTTGACAGTTAAAATGTACAATGGTCGTTACCGTTGTTTTTGCTTTAGAAGTCGATGATTGTGTTTTAATCGTTGTATGTACATTAGTATTTATTGGGAATCTTGCCGATTGGTCTTAAATGAATGAATAATAATCATAAATGAATTAAATATGTTTTCTAAAAGAATTAAAACTACTTTCCGGAGCACATGAGATAACCACCTGTTTTGGTAGGGTTCGTGTTGCTCAGTCTTTAGTTTTCTATGTTTTGTGTTTTTGGTAATGTTGCTTGTCATTTGGTCTTTTTCCTTTTTTTTTGCAAAAGCGTTGTCAGTTTATTTTCAACTTATGAGTTTGAATGTTCTTCTTTGCATCTTTCGCCTCTTTTTTTTTTTTTGCTTACATATAAAACAAATGAGCAAATAATATTTTAAGGATGGAATTTATCAAATAAAGGAAATTGAATAACCAGATTAATTAGAAATATAGGGGTGCAAGATTTACTGTTGACCCTAACTATCGCAATCAGTTTAGTTTTAGTAATTTTTTTTAATCTTTACACGAGGTAATCAATATTTTTGCCAAATGAAACAGGTAAAAAAAAATTCAAGAAATCGTCTAACTATGCCTAAACTATATAAAAAAAAATTAAAAAGTTATGTTGCTAAAAATTTTCTTCTTTTTCCAGCTACTATAAACAGAGATTTCAGTATTAAAATAAAGGTGTGGCATGATTGCCAATGAAACAACACTCCACCTAAGACAAAATGTTGTTGATGTTAAGATTTTTTTACATTGTGCTGTATCATACACCGAATATACTGTTTTTGACATATTTAATTGGGCTACTCTTACTGCTTAAGAAATTTCAAGTTTGAAAGGTCATAGGGTGAACTTTGCAAGCGTGTTTTAATCTTGTATCCTATGCAAAATATTGTAGACTTTGATCCCGGTCCATTTATATCTTATATTTCATTTTATTTGGATTTATACTACTGCAATGATGCATGTTTTCTGATTCAAACGGTTAGACATTAAAATTCAGTGGAGTACAGGTTATAGGGATAATTATAGAATAACTAATCGAAAAATGCAAATAGAAAAAAATATTCAACGAGTGACCGAACAACACGTCAGTTCACGAATGCGCCTATTGTTGTATGACGTCAGAGGAGTGAAATAACCACGTTTATTTCACATGTGAAATTATCGGTTTTTATTTCACTTGGAAATCAATGTAAATCATTGCAACCAATGTAATAATGATGTTTAACGTCCAGCTTTAGATGCATATTCAGGACAAACATTTTAATGTACTATGATTACTAATCCCCTTTGCACTAGACCAATATTCAGATTTTTTAACATGCTAGTTCACAAGGTAACAGTTAGCAGGAAGACATGTCAACCTACCCGAACACATTATTCTGACTTTGGGCAGACCCGTTTTTGATCTCCTTAATTTCATTTGCTATGGGGAGAAGCAGCAAATATCAATTTTAAGACTCTAGTTTGACCCAGCTAGAGTTCGAACCCTCAACGTTTGTTTTGTATTTTTAATAGGGGTCAATGTGAAAAAAATGCTGTTCAACAGATGTTATTCCGCATAAGAGATTGAACAATGCAATCTTGTAACAGTCTTCAAATGGTTCAATAGGGTCCTGATCTTCTCTTCTTCCTTATATCTATTAAATGTAAAATTGAGAATGGAAATGAGGAATGTGTCAAAGAGACAACAACCCGACCAAATAAAAAACAACAGCAGAGGGTCACCAACAGGTCTTCAATGTAGCGAGAAATTCCCGCACCCGGAGGCGTCCTTCAGCTGGCCCCTAAACAAATATATACTAGTCCAGTGATAATGAACGCCATACTAATTTCCAAATTGTACACAAGAAACTAAAATTAAAATAATACAAGACTAACAAAGGCCAGAGGCTCCTGACTTGGGACAGGCGTAAAAATGCGGCGGGGTTAAACATGTTTGTGAGATCTCAACCCTCCCCCTATACCTCTAACCAATGTAGTAAAGTAAACGCATAACAATACGCACATTAAAATTCAGTTCAAGAGAAATCCGAGTCTGATGTCAGAAGATGTAACCAAAGAAAATAAACAAAATGACAATAATACATAAATAACAACAGACTACTAGCAGTTAACTGACATGCCAGCTCCAGACTTCAATTTAACTGACTGAAAGATTATGATTTCATCATATGAACATCAGGTTCAATCCTTCCCGTTAGGGGTTTAGTATCATACCATCATAACATATATGAGAAGAACATAACCCGTGTCATGCCAACAACTGTTTTTTTTAAAATAATGTGTTTAGTTCCGATGCAAAGACCTTATCAGTGACTCAATATTAACGCCAAAATATGCAATCTTTAATGACTTGACAACAGTATCGTAATTATATCCCTTCTTAATAAGTCTATTCAAAGGTTTTGTATATATTTAAATAAATTAGCCGATTCTACTGGCCATTCTATTAACACATTTTACAAGAAGACAACTCGTACACAAATCTAATCTGGATTAAATCAAATTACTTTAATATTAGGGTTTTACACCTGAGATAGGCAGCATCAAAAATTGTAGTCAAAGGGGTATATAATTGTTCACGTTTTATTTTTGAGTTCGATAGGAACTTGCCATTCAGTTGAAGTTTATCAGTTTCAGCATAGAAAACTGAAGAGTGCACTCCTGGACTTGGATGTCAGAAAGTTGTTTTAGGGCTACTGTTTCATTGTCATTTTAACCATATCCATGATATGTTTCCTAGTTGGGCATGGCAGTCATCAGAAGGTCATTTTAATCCGTCAAAGAAAAACTTATACCCAAATATTTTTTACCACAACTCTATAAGTTGGGGTGTTAGTTGTGTAACACAACACATGGTTATTTGGAATAGTAGTTTATTAAGCCGGTCTGGACCAGTGTCCATAACGGGCAGTCTCCCTATACAGTAAAATACATAAGTATATATACAGAATATAAACAGTGTCAAGGTTTCTATTAATTTGACCATTATAGTCTTAAATCAAAAGATACAGGAATGACTATCTATTAAGTTGACTCTAATTGACATGTTTTGACCAACCTGGAAATTGATGTTTGAAGAATACACGTATGTCCAGTGTTTTAACTAATTGGTATTGCTACATGTCCCCTATGAATTTTATTCACCCTTTATGGATCCGTAGGGGCTCAGTAGTTAACCGTATAACGAATTTATCGGACGCTGGACCTTTTTTGCAGCGTTTTGTTGAAAAATAAACAATGAATCACAACAACATTAACAGATGACGTCGCCATTAACGCATCATGAACCCCATATGACACCACGTGACGGCGTTTAACCAATCACAACGTGATAATTCATCTGTGGTCCGATAAAACTTATAATATGCAACGTAGCGGTTAATTGAACAACCTTTCACAAGGTCATGATTTTCTTCATACATATTCCCCTGTATTTATTTTATTCAATTTAATAAACATTTTGAGAATGTATAATCATAAATATAAATATAAATATAAATATATATATATTTATATTTTTAAGCCCATCATATTGTCACATTCCTCCCTTTCTTAATAAATATAAATGTATATTTTAGTTAAAATCGGTGACAATATGAATGCATGCAAATTTCCCTAAGAACAACAAAAAATATTCATAAACAAAATCATTTCAAAAGTTCAACAACATCTAAATGTTCAGCAATGTATAGTTTATACAATTCTTGTGTGGATAACTAAGTTGTTAAAGTTCTATCATAACACTCCTCGTAACATCAAATATCGGAACTTATTTCTAGAAAAAGCCGCAACCATCAACTACGGACCGTCTTCATAACCCCAACTCCAGTGATCTGCTCCTCTGATCGTAGTTGTCAACTCCAACAATCCAATTGTTTTTCTGTAACGCCAATTCCCGTCATTCAGAAGTCCCGCAATTACTCCGACAGTCATTGATATACTCCGACTCCATGTAATCCACCAGCCGTCGTTGATAACTCCGACCTGCATGTAATCCACCAGCCGTCGTTGATAACTCCGACCTGCATGTAATCCACCAGCGGTCGTTGATAACTCCGACCTGCATGTGATCCACCAGCCGTCGTTGATAACTCCGACCTGATCCACCATCCGTCGTTGATAACTCCGACCTGTAATTGATCCACCATCCGTCGTTACTCCTAACTGACCTAGCTTACCTACTCTGTTGATTCAGAGTCCCTGACTAGGTTGCTCAGTTATCACCGGCTGAAACAATTCAGGCAAATCTACCTATGATGTTGTAGATAAATAAACTCATCATAGATACCAGGACTAAATAGTGTATATACGCCAGACGCGCGTTTCGTCTACAAAAAACTTATCAGTGACGCTCCAATCGTAACGATTCCCTCTGCCAATATAAAGTTATGTGATCGTATAGTTTTATGTACATCTAAATGTCTGCGTTGTGTCCAAAATCAAAGTCAATGTCCAATACTGGATAATGGTTCTTAGTGGCTGGTTCTAGTAATGGTGCAGAAGCTATTTTAACATCTCTGGAGGCAGTACCATCGCCCTCAACATTAGTTGACACAATTTGATCGCAACCAAGGTATCGTGTAACTATTTGAACCTCTCTATTACCTAATTCTCTTGGCTAAACACCGATTCTTAAACTTCAGAATATATTAATAACAAAATACCTATAAATATAGCAAAAATAAATTAATGCGTTTACTAAATTTGATAGTACAAAGTCGTCCTCAAGTTCTAACTGCTTTAATTTGAAATTATTTTTTTATCGATATGTTATCTATTTGAAAATAAGAACAACAAAATAAAAAAACTAAACTGATAAGATAAACTTTTCTCTACTAAGGAATGAAAAAGGATTTGCACAAGGTTTGACATTCAACCAACACTTTCCTTCCTTTTTCATAAACAAATATAAAGCTGTGATTCTGAGATTACTGATATTTATAGGATTTCTAAACAATCTACATTTTTTCAGCGATTAATCTGAAGCGAGAATTAGAATGATTAATTAAAACAAAATTATTTTATATACACATATATTTATTTAAAAACAATCATCACGAAGCCTACGTCTACGTCGTGTTAGTCGTGCATTTTATTAAGATAACAAGAAATGGTTGAGAGAAAGTTTAACATTAATTGATCTTTCTTTCAGACTTATGAATTTTCGTTTATTTTCTTTAGTATTTCTTGGCTACTTTCTAAATTATATCTATCAGAACTATTATCATTTGTCATATCACTTAAACCGGAAGTTAAAGATGACCTTATGTTCCTCTGTGTTTTCTCATTTTTTCTTGGTTTGCTAATTTTCTTTTAATTCAATCAGCATCACATTAAAATATTTACAGAAGATGTATCGCGTTATTGTTTATAACGATTAATCATATGATACTTATTTCCATATTTTAAGTCCTAAATTGTTTTATTATGAAAACATTTTCTTTTTTTTAGCCTTAGTATAGATTTATGTACTCTTTAAATAATCCTATATTTCATCTATGATAATCGCTAAATACTTTTAAAACTTATAAAACCCTACATTTCCCTAAGATTGGACTTAAACAATTATATCAATTTTGATCAACCAGGCAGAAGCTAGCGAACAATAGCTAGCGAACAATAAGCCAGCGAACAATAAGGCGATATATCGAGAAACCAAAAAACAGAATAAGACAACAACGGCCGTTAAATAAAAAAATATTTCAAAAGGCAGAAAATCAGTTAAAATATAGCAATTTAAACTCAATTTTGAAATGGTTTTTATCCAATCTATTGATTTAACAAGTCGCATAACTTTTTAGGCTAATATTCAGTACCACAATAACTATGCATCTATCAACGGATTATTTGTAGGTGTAGGGCCACCTATGCACCCTCTTCAATTTAGAACGTATGTCAAAGTAGTCCTACCCTGTAAAATATAGCACCTTTAATGTCATTGTTTAATCTACAGCTCAAAATTTGAAAAAAATGTCAAAAAATTAGGAGGGTCAGCCTATTCCAGGGCTTCTAGAGAAAAATAATGAGGGGTGTCACGGGGAATGACTATATAGGTCTTGTAGAGGAGAAACAGGCGCTTCTTTTGCACTAGGTATCGAACGGTGCTATGTTCAAAAATTTGAAACTAGAGCTCAAAATTCGAAAAAAATGTCCCAAAAATGGGGGTAGGGTCGGCGTATTCGAGGAGTTCTAGAGAAAAATAATGAGGGGTGTCACGGGGTATGACTATATAGGTCTTGTAGAAGAGAAACAGGCGCTTCTTTTGCGCTAGGTATCAAAGGGCGCTATGTTCAAAAATCTGAAACTAGAGCTCAAAATTTGAAAAAAATGTCAAAAAATTAGGGGGGTCGGCCTATTCCACGGCTTCTAGAGAAATATAATGAGGGATGTCACGGGGTATGACTATATAGGTCTTGTAGAGGAGAAACAGGCGCTTCTTTTGCGCTAGGTATCGAAGGGCGCTATGTTCAAAAATCTGAAACTAGAGCTCAAAATTTGAAAAAAATGTCAAAAAATTAGGGGGGTCGGCCTATTCTAGGACTTCTAGAGAAAAATAATGAGGGGTGTCACGGGGTATGACTATATAGGTCTTGTAGAGGAGGAACAGGCGCTTCTTTTGCACTAGGTATCGAACGGTGCTATGTTCAAAAATCTGAAACTAGAGCTCAAAATTCGAAAAAAATGTCCAAAAAATGGGGGTAGGGTCGGCCTATTCCAGGAGTTCTAGAGAAAAGTAATGAGGGGTGTCACGGGGTATGACTATATAGGTCTTGTAGAAGAGAAACAGGCGCTTCTTTTGCGCTAGGTATCAAAGGGCGCTATGTTCAAAAATCTGAAACTAGAGCTCAAAATTTGAAAAAAATGTCAAAAAATTAGGGGGGTCGGCCTAGTCCAGGGCTTCTAGAGAAAAATAATGAGGAGTGTCACGGGGTATGACTATATTGGTCTTGTAGAGGAGAAACAGGCGCTTCTTTTGCGCTAGGTATCGAAGGGCGCTATGTTCAAAAATCTTAAACTAGAGCTCAAAATTTGAAAAAAATGTCAAAAAATTAGGGGGGTCGGCCTTTTCTAGGACTTCTAGAGAAAAATAATGAGGGGTGTCACGGGGTATGACTATATAGGTCTTGTAGAGGAGAAACAGGCGCTTCTTTTGCACTAGGTATCGAACGGTGCTATGTTCAAAAATCTGAAACTAGAGCTCAAAATTCGAAAAAAATGTCCAAAAAATGGGGGTAGGGTCGGCCTATTCCAGGAGTTCTAGAGAAAAGTAATGAGGGGTGTCACGGGGTATGACTATATAGGTCTTGTAGAAGAGAAACAGGCGCTTCTTTTGCGCTAGGTATCAAAGGGCGCTATGTTCAAAAATCTGAAACTAGAGCTCAAAATTTGAAAAAAATGTCAAAAAATTAGGGGGGTCGGCCTAGTCCAGGGCTTCTAGAGAAAAATAATGAGGAGTGTCACGGGGTATGACTATATTGGTCTTGTAGAGGAGAAACAGGCGCTTCTTTTGCGCTAGGTATCGAAGGGCGCTATGTTCAAAAATCTGAAACTAGAGCTCAAAATTTGAAAAAAATGTCAAAAAATTAGGGGGGTCGGCCTTTTCTAGGACTTCTAGAGAAAAATAATGAGGGGTGTCACGGGGAATGACTATATAGGTCTTGTAGAGGAGAAACAGGCGCTTCTTTTGCGTTAGGTATCGAAGGGCGCTATGTTCAAAAAATCTGAAACTAGAGCTCAAAATTTGAAAAAAATGTCAAAAAATTAGGGGGGTCGGCCTATTCTAGGACTTCTACAGAAAAATAATGAGGGGTGTCACGGGGTATGACTATATAAGTCTTGTAGAGGAGGAACAGGCGTTTCTTTTGCACTAGGTATCAAACGGTGCTATTTTCAAAAATCTGAAACTAGAGCTCAAAATTTGAAAAAAATGTCAAAAAATTAGGGGGGTCGGCCTATTCCAGGGCTTCTAGAGAAAAATAATGAGGGGTGTCACGGGGTACGACTATATAGGTCTTGTAGAGGAGAAACAGGCGCTTCTTTTGCGTTAGGTATCGAAGGGCGCTATGTTCAAAAATCTGAAACTAGAGCTCAAAATTTGAAAAAAATGTCAAAAAATTAGGGGGGTCGGCCTATTCCAGGACTTCTAGAGAAAAATAATTAGGGGTGTCACGGGGAATGACTATATAGGTCTTGTAGAGGAGAAACAGGCGCTTCTTTTGCGCTAGGTATCGAAGGGCGCGATGTTCAAAAATCTGAAACTAGAGCTCAAAATTTGAAAAAAATATCAAAAAATTAGGGGGGTCGGCCTTTTCTAGGACTTCTAGAGAAAAATAATGAGATGTGTCACGGGGAATGACTATATAGGTCTTGTAGAGGAGAAACAGGCGTTTCTTTTGCGTTAGGTATCGAAGGGCGCTATGTTCAAAAATCTGAAACTAGAGCTCAAAATTTGAAAAAAATGTCAAAAAATTAGGGGGGTCGGCCTATTCTAGGACTTCTACAGAAAAATAATGAGGGGTGTCACGGGGTATGACTATATAGGTCTTGTAGAGGAGAAACAGGCGTTTCTTTTGCACTAGGTATCGAACGGTGCTATGTTCAAAAATCTGAAACTAGAGCTCAAAATTTGAAAAAATGTCAAAAAATTAGGGGGGTCGGCCTATTCCAGGGCTTCTAGAGAAAAATAATGAGGGGTGTCACGGGGTACGACTATATAGGTCTTGTAGAGGAGAAACAGGCGCTTCTTTTGCGCTAGGTATCGAAGGGCGCTATGTTCAAAAATCTGAAACTAGAGCTCAAAATTTGAAAAAAATGTCAAAAAATTAGGGGGGTCGGCCTATTCCAGGACTTCTAGAGAAAAATAATGAGGGGTGTCACGGGGAATGACTATATAGGTCTTGTAGAGGAGAAACAGGCGCTTCTTTTGCGTTAGGTATCGAAGGGCGCTATGTTCAAAAATCTGAAACTAGAGCTCAAAATTTGAAAAAAATGTCAAAAAATTAGGGGGGTCGGCCTATTCTAGGACTTCTAGAGAAAAATAATGAGGGGTGTCACGGAGAATGACTATATAGGTCTTGTAGAGGAGAAACAGGCGCTTCTTTTGCGTTAGGTATCGAAGGGCGCTATGTTCAAAAATCTGAAACTAGAGCTCAAAATTTGAAAAAAATGTCAAAAAAATAGGGGGGTCGGCCTATTCTAGGACTTCTAGAGAAAAATAATGAGGGGTGTCACGGGGAATGACTATATAGGTCTTGTAGAGGAGAAACAGGCGCTTCTTTTGCACTAGGTATCGAAGGGCGCTATGTTCAAAAATCTGAAACTAGAGCTCAAAATTTTAAAAAAATGTCAAAAAATTAGGGGGGTCGGCCTATTCTAGGACTTCTAGAGAAAAATAATGAGGGGTGTCACGGGGTATGACTATATAGGTCTTGTAGAGGAGGAACAGGCGCTTCTTTTGCACTAGGTATCGAACGGTGCTATGTTAAAAAATCTGAAACTAGAGCTCAAAATTTGAAAAAAATGTCCAAAAAATGGGGGTAAGGTCGGCCTATTCCAGGAGTTCTAGAGAAAGATAATGAGGGGTGTCACGGGGTATGACTATATAGGTCTTGTAGAAGAGAAACCGGCGCTTCTTTTGCACTAGGTATCGAAGGGCGCTATGTTCAAAAATCTGAAACTAGAGCTCAAAATTCGAAAAAAATGTCCAAAAAATGGGGGTAAGGTCGGCCTATTCCAGGAGTTCTAGAGAAAGATAATGAGGGGTGTCACGGGGTATGACTATATAGGTCTTGTAGAAGAGAAACAGGCGCTCCTTTTGCGCTAGGTATCGAAGTGCGATATGTTCAAAAATCTGAAACTAGAGCTCAAAATTTGAAAAAAATGTCAAAAAATTAGGGGGGTCGGCCTATTCTAGGACTTCTAGAGAAAAATAATGAGGGGTGTCACGGGGTATGACTATATAGGTCTTGTAGAGGAGGAACAGGCGCTTCTTTTGCACTAGGTATCGAACGGTGCTATGTTCAAAAATCTGAAACTAGAGCTCAAAATTTGAACAAAATGTCAAAAAATTAGGGGGGTCACCCAGCAGCGGCATAACAAAAAAAAAACTCATCATAAATACCAGACGCGAGTTTCGTCTACAAAAGACTCATTAGTGACGCTCGAATCAAAATAATGGTTGAAAGGCCAAAATAAAGGACGAAGTTGAAGATCATTGAGAACCAAACATTCCTAGCAGTTTTGCCAAATACAGGTAAGACAGTTTATTCCTGGTGTAGAAAAACCTTAGTTTTTTTCAAAAATTCAAAGCGGTGTTAATTTATAAGATTATATTAATGATAAGCCAAGTCAACACACAAGTGCCAACTACTGGGATGGTGATACCCTCGGGGAAATAAATCTTTACCAGCAGTGGCATCGACTCAGAGGTTGCATTTTAAGTTTTAACTCATCATAGATACCAGTATTTTAATTTTATATTTACGCCAGACGCGCGTTTCGTCTACAATATATCAGTGAATGTCCTGTGGAGGGAAAACAGGCGCATCGTTTGCGTAAGACTTCAAAAGGTGCTATGTTCAATTTTGTCGAAAGGAACTAAAAAAAAATAAAAACTGAACTGTCAGACAAGAACGCGAAAACCAAAAAAAAAAACCAACATATCAGAGTCAGTAAAAACTAATTTTCAAAATCTTGTCATATAAAGTCATAATTTCCCCATCCGAATAACATGATAAAAGAGTTTGTAAAATGTGTTATGTAAATACTGATAAAAAGAATGCTGATTACTGGCTGATTTTCTTTTTCAAGGGTATGTCGAAAAGAAAACGACGAAGATAAAAAAAACTTTAGTGCGATTGCCAACTGGTATATAACCAAATTGGAATTGAAATTAAAAAAACACTCTTTATTTTTTTATGATATAATTTGTTAAAATAGAACTAGTTAAACACTATTTAAATATCACCTGAGTTTGATCAATAATTATCGACTCGATAAGTTCTTATCTGCACATGCAGCTACTGTACCCGTACACAGCAAAACATGTGTTTTTATCCTCATTGTTTTCAACACTTTAAATAACCAAGTTTATAAAGTTATGTGATTGACACCTTGAAATAGGTCCTCCACAACTCTTAACCGCAGCAAGATGGTAGATTATCAGCATGAGAGAGGCAGGAATGTCGCTGTGACAATTGCACGTATTGTCGTTCATCACTTTTCCACTATTAGTCGTTTAGAGAATAAAAATCAGGCAATACACGATATAAAAGACTATCCGAGACCAAAAAGACCCCCTATGCCACCTGCTAGGGAAAATCAAGCATGATGAAGCTTAGTCAGAAAGAAACCCATTGCATACAATACAATCCTGAAAAGAGAGGGGTGGGCATACAGGAGCCTTTAAACAATAATTGTTCGAGATTGAATCATCCCTTCTGGTTATTGTGCGATAAGACCATTTCAGGGACGTTTGCTTACGAACAGACACACAGTTATCCGTATCCAATGTAGTGCAGAGCTCGCCAAAATTGGAAATAAGCATCGTGGAGGATGATCCATTGTTCAAATGGAATTCTGTTTATCTTCCTTGGTCCAATCATAGCCCGGATTTGAACCATATCAAGGATGTATGGGACACTATTGGGCGTAATTTGCACAAAAGGACACCCCAGTCCAAACACGTGATGAAATAAACAATGCCCTTCATCAGAAATGGTTGCTGCTACCTAAGCAACAAATTAGTCGATTTATGGCAGAAATCATAAGACGTTAAGTGGCGGTTGACCGTGTAAATGGAGACTGCGCACAAAGTGCTATTTCTTTGGCGTATAACGATTAACCATGATGTGAACAATCATCTTAAGATTAATTTTGAAATGTCTGACATTGTAAAGTTCGACTACAGTAAAAGTTGTAAAATGCAGTTTTTTTGTACAAAAAAACACCTCATTTTGTTTTTAGAATTGTGGTTAGATAAATATTTTTTTTTTCAAACATTTTTTGTTCGTTAAAATGCCAATGTTTTCATAAACTATGTTTCAATATTATTTTACAAATATTTTATCATATTCCATCCAAAATAAAGGCTGATTATTCAAGTTTTAAAAAATCAATATTTTGCAATACTTTTTTCCATGTGTATATATAAAAAAAGAAACATTACTTTGCTTTTTAAGTAAAATATATTTAATATATTAGTTTGTAATATTTTCACGATTAAAACTAATGACCTGAATACTCTTTTCATGATCATTTAGTATTTTCTTTTAAATTCGAAGATAACTTTACGCCATTTTCCGATTTCAAACAAATACGCATTTTTTCAACCATTTACCTTTATAGAGATGGAACTGAGTTGTCCTTTTGATCATTAAATGTTGCGAGCACTATTCAATGTCTCTAGAATGACTTTGAAAGGCGCTAAAGACTCGTCTTAGAGATACTGGTACAACATTTTAACGTCCCCGAGGTTGCAACTCACGTGAAACGAAGTTATGTGAAGATTGGTAAATCCGCATTATTTATCTCCGTAATCGATTTGGAGAAACTCATGGAAGAAACAAAAATAGGCTATATGCGCAAACAGTTTGTAACCGACTTCATCTGGGCAGCCTAAGAGCTCGTCGTTCGTTGAAGTGATCTATCCTTACGCAGAATCGAAGGATGTCGCGAGTTGAATGGAGAGGGTACGGATTCGATGACATAGACTAACATGGAGACTAATCCTTTTTACCGCTGAATCGAAATTCAACTTGACATTTATCGATGACAGAGACATGGTCTGCCGCAGGTACAAGGCATGCTTTTTGATGCGTGCGTACAGGAAACAAATTGGCTTTAGGGTGGCGAATTAATGGTATGGGATGGATAACCTACCAGGAACGCTCCGATCTGACAATTAGTGAAGGAAACCTAAATGCAAAAGGGAATAGGAACGAAATTCTGGCTCCACTAGTTCTCTCGTTTCTCCGAAGGCATCGTTAAACTACATTTTAAACAGAAAACGCCCGTTGTAAACACATTTTAATGAATTTTGGAGAATAATCGCATTCGAGTGTTGCCGTGGCCAGTATTGTCTTCAGATTATCGCCAATGGGACATCTTTGGGACGAACTTGGACGACTCACCAAAATGAGCCCAAATCCATCGGAAACGGTCATCCAACTTGAATAATACTTTTCAGGGAAAGTAACAACAGAAAGGGTCATTGATAAAAAGGACGATCAAGAATAGTTTCTTCAGATACTGGAACATGAATTACCACAATATCACCATCCTGAAACCTCTGAGGGCCATTTCGGATTCTGTAATGAAATGTTGGTTCATTCAAAAGCACGTATGAAACGGATATAAAATGGATGCAAATAAAATATGATGCAGCAATAAAAGAACGTGAAAATAAAATAATGAACAAGCTGGACAAGTATGACCACAAATTCAAACATGCAGAACTATTGATTTGTTAACTTCACGAAAATAAAACGACAGCTGGGATCCAGGTGATGCATGTTTGGTAAGCAAAACAAGAAGAACAAGAAAGAGAAATTGAATAGATTCACGGAGTGAGATGTGTTGAGACAAACTAGAGTAGATATTGAAACCTTAAAAATTGAGGGTAATACGTTGCATCATACTCATACCTCTCGTAAATACCACACACATGGCGTTTACTATGTGCCGCACTCAATGTAATGTCACGTCACTTTGACATCTTTCTATGATTAATACATCTCTCACATAGTTAAGAAGTCCTTTATTTCTATTTTAAGAAAGGAAAAGTAATACAAAGCTAAAAGCCATTTGTTCCGGAAATGAACGAGCACTTACAAGACTTTAGAAGAATTTTGGATACATAACTGGATAGTTTCGATATAAAAATTGAGAAATTTTAGATTCATACTCACAAAAAATGACATTTATATCGGTCATCATGATAAAATTGCAGAAGATTCCTCTTATAAAAAGGTGGTGGAAGAGATTTAGCAAACAAATCCGTAAATGTTCGTTAAGATTAAGAAATCCGTCAAATTATATTTTTTTTATTCAATCCTCACAATCATCTAGTTATAACTTACCCGTCAATACTATCGTTTTTTTAAGATAGCCATGTTACTGCCTCTATCATAATTTCACCTACAGACAATGTGTACCCGCAAGTCACTCCTCTCAATAGGACCGGCACGCAAATTAAATTGATGCACGTCGACATCTCTTGTTTAATAGAATGCAGCATATATTCATAGTAGTTACTCTGATTTATCAGAGAAAACCGCTGAATCATTGGTTACAAGTAGTAACCTTTATATTCTCATAACCTTTACAGTCTTGGAGAATCATCAAGAATATAGACCTTCTAGAGATGTTAGTTTAATCATAGTTATTTCGGAAACAAGTTATTATGAGTTAAATTACTAGTAATCATACCCCTTTCTACTTTTATTGTGCGAGTGCTGCCTTGTAGCGCCATTAGCCTTCTCTTTTTTGAAGCTAACAAGTTGTCTTTTACGTGCAAGTGGTATGGCTCTCTTTTAACACGTGATCAGTCGCGTATCCTTCCGACAGACTATCGTTGTTCCAGAAGATAATACTCGCAAATGGTGTGAATGAAGAGCCGAAAATTTGGTCCCTGAAATTGTCTCCCAGAAACGGAGATGGAACCACGAACCTTTGTGTTTGAAAATAGAGGTTGTGACTCCATGTCTTATTGTTTGAACCAAGAAATAAATGACTGAGAATACCTTTCCATTCCTCCAAGAGATCATTTACATCACCCCAATTATACGATTATAGATGCGATACGCGGTATTCAGAAGTTCGGGAACCCTGTTTTTCCTCATTGTTAAAATTCTGGAATTGGTAATCACGCGGAACTGACCCTGCTGTATAATTAGTATGTCTGCATACAAGTTACACTTCACCTTATTATCTTTCATATTTCTTATAAGTTGCGGCCACATGTCCTAAGTCGGTCTCTGTTTGGTGGTGTTTTTGTTGGTTAAGAGATCATCTAAAGTACCAATCACGCAAGTGCGAATATATTTGGCTTTAAAGTATTAGTTCATCTTCCCCATCATGGTATGATCTCAGTGATCGAGAAAAATTCGAGTTTCCTCAAATCTTACGGGATAGATAGAGTAGACATCAACGCAGTGTATTATACATAGTACTTTGATCTCTTTGTTGTTGAATTCGGTAATCTTTTCAGTCCATAGTTTTATGAAAATGCTTGACTTGAATATGGAATGAAAAGCAACCTGAATCATCACAACTTCTTGGTCTTGGGCGGCACTTAGTCATATTGGCAAGTAAAACATAAATGATGCGAAGAATACACGTGAATTCTTTATTCTGTTGAAACAGAACTGTAATCCAAGTTTCACTCAAACGAACAACGATCAAGCATCGTTTCTCGAATTTACGTCGAAATATTTTATCCGTTTAACAAACTTTTCTATAGAGACACCTAGACCGATTTGTACTTTTGTGAAGATGAGGTTTGTTAAACGGCTGACTAGATGAAGTCGGTTATATAGTGCATAGTTAACAACCTATGTTCTTTAACTCACATAGTTGCGAGTCGTTGTATTCTTATGTTGAGCATCGACTGCTTATTTGCAATAGGCGAGTGACTTATTTCAAAAAGACGCTTAGTTAACAACCCTAATGGACCCATCTTACGCACGGCTGTATTATATATACACATGGAAAAAAGTATTGCAGCACCTTGATTTTTAAAACTTGAAAAATCAGCCTCTTTTTTTGGATGAAATATAATAAAATATGTGTAGGATATTATTGAAACATGATAGTTTATGATAACATTGGCAACCACAATTTTAATAACAAAATGTAGTGTTTTTTGTACAAAAAATGCATTTTTCAACTTTTACTGTAGTCGAACTTTACAATGTCAGGTATTTCAAAATTAATCTTCAGATGACTGTTCGCATCATGGTTGGTCGTTATACGCCAAAGAATTAGTACTTTGTGCGCAGCCTCCAATCAAACGAATTACCGCATCTCAACGTCTTTTGATTCCTGCCATGAATCGGCTAATATGTTGTTAAGGTAGCAGCAACCATTTCTGATGAAGGGCATTGTTTATTTCATGATGTGTTTGAACTGGTGTGTCCTTTTGTGCACTTTCCGCCTAATAGTGTCCCAAATATGCTCGATATGGTTCAAATCCGGGCTACGATCTGGCCAAGGAAGATGAACCGAATTCCATTTGAACATTGGATCTTCCTCCACGATGCTAATTTCCAATTTTGGCGAGCTCTGGACTACATTTGATACGGATAACTGTGTGTCTGTTCGTAAGCAAACGTCCCTGAAATGGTCTTATCGCACAATAACCAGTAGAGATGATTCAATCTCGAACAATTATTGTTAAAAGGCTCCTGTATGCCCACCTCTCTCTTTTCAGGATTGTATTGTATGCAATGGGTTTCTTTCTGACTAAGCTTCATCATGCTTGATTTTCCCTAGCAGGTGGCATAGGGGGTCTTTTTGATCTCGGATAGTCTTTTATATCGTGTATTGCCTAATTTTTATTCTCTAAACGACTTATAGTGGAAAAGTGATGAACGACAATACGTGCAATTGTCACAGCGACATTCCTGCCTCTCTCATGCTGATAATCTGCCATCTTGCTGCTGTTATGAGTTGTGGAGGACCTATTTCAAGGTGTCAATCACATAACTTTATAAACTTGGTTATTTAAAGTGTTGAAAACAATGAGAATAAAACACATGTTTTGCTGTGTACGGGTACAGGAGCTGCATGTGCAGATAAGAACTTATCGAGTCGATAATTATTGATCAAACTCAGGTGATATTTAAATAGTGTTTAACTAGTTCTATTTTAACAAATTATATCATAAAAAAATAAAGAGTGTTTTTTAATTTCAATTCCAATTTGGTTATATACCAGCTGCCATTCGCACTAAAGTTCTTTTTATCTTCGTCGTTTTCTTTTCGACATACCCTTGAAAAAGAAAATCAGCCAGTAATCAGCATTTTTTTTATCAGTATTTACATAACACATTTTACAAACTCTTTTATCATGTTATTCGGATGGGCAAATTATGACTTTATATGACAAGAAATTTCAAATTAGTCTTTGCTGACTATGATATGTTTTTTTTTGGTTTTCGCGTTCTTGTCTGACAGTTGAGTTTTTCATTAAAAGTTTTTAGGTCCTTTCGACACCCCTCATTATTTTTCTCTAGAAGTCCTAGAATAGGCCGACCCCCCTATTTTTTTGACATTTTTTTCAAATTTTGAGCTCTAGTTTCAGATTTTTGAACATTGCGCCCTTCGATACCTAGCGCAAAAGAAGCGCCTGTTTCTCCTCTACAAGACCTATATAGTCATTCCCCGTGACACCCCTCATTATTTTTCTCTAGAAGTCCTAGAATAGGCCGACCCCCCTAAGTTTTTGACATTTTTTTCAAATTTTGAGCTCTAGTTTCAGATTTTTGAACATAGCGCCCTTCGATACCTAGCGCAAAGGAAGCGCCTGTTTCTCTTCTACAAGACCTATATAGTCATTCCCCGTGACACCCCTCATTATTTTTCTCTAGAAGTCCTAGAATAGGCCGACCCCCCTAATTTTTTGACATTTTTTTCAAATTTTGAGCTCTAGTTTCAGATTTTTGAACATAGCGCCCTTCGATACCTAGCGCAACAGAAGCGCCTGTTTCTCTTCTACAAGACCTATATAGTCATACCCCGTGACACCCCTCATTATCTTTCTCTAGAACTCCTGGAATAGGCCGACCCTACCCCCATTTTTTGGACATTTTTTTCGAACTTTGAGCTCTAGTTTCAGATTTTTGAACATAGCACCGTTCGATACCTAGTGCAAAAGAAGCGCCTGTTTCTCCTCTACAAGACCTATATAGTCATACCCCGTGACACCCCTCATTATTTTTCTCTAGAAGTCCTAGAATAGGCCGACCCCTCTATTTTTTTGACATTTTTTTCAAATTTTGAGCTCTAGTTTCAGATTTTTGAACATAGCGCCCTTCGATACCTAGCGCAAAAGAAGCGCTTGTTTCCCCTCTACAAGACCTATATAGTCATACCCCGTGACATCCCTCATTATTTTTCTTTAGAACTCCTGGAATAGGCCGACCCTACCCCCATTTTTTGGACATTTTTTTCGAATTTTGAGCTCTAGTTTCAGATTTTTTAACATAGCGCCCTTCGATACCTAGCGCAAAAGAAGCGCCTGTTTCTCCTCTACAAGACCTATATAGTCATTCCCCGTGACACCCCTCATTATTTTTCTCTAGAAGTCCTAGAATAGGCCGACCCCCCTAAGTTTTTGACATTTTTTTCAAATTTTGAGCTCTAGTTTCAGATTTTTGAACATAGCGCCCTTCGATACCTAGCGCAAAGGAAGCGCCTGTTTCTCTTCTACAAGACCTATATAGTCATTCCCCGTGACACCCCTCATTATTTTTCTCTAGAAGTCCTAGAATAGGCCGACCCCCCTAATTTTTTGACATTTTTTTCAAATTTTGAGCTCTAGTTTCAGATTTTTGAACATAGCGCCCTTCGATACCTAGCGCAACAGAAGCGCCTGTTTCTCTTCTACAAGACCTATATAGTCATACCCCGTGACACCCCTCATTATCTTTCTCTAGAACTCCTGGAATAGGCCGACCCTACCCCCATTTTTTGGACATTTTTTTCGAACTTTGAGCTCTAGTTTCAGATTTTTGAACATAGCACCGTTCGATACCTAGTGCAAAAGAAGCGCCTGTTTCTCCTCTACAAGACCTATATAGTCATACCCCGTGACACCCCTCATTATTTTTCTCTAGAAGTCCTAGAATAGGCCGACCCCTCTATTTTTTTGACATTTTTTTCAAATTTTGAGCTCTAGTTTCAGATTTTTGAACATAGCGCCCTTCGATACCTAGCGCAAAAGAAGCGCTTGTTTCCCCTCTACAAGACCTATATAGTCATACCCCGTGACATCCCTCATTATTTTTCTTTAGAACTCCTGGAATAGGCCGACCCTACCCCCATTTTTTGGACATTTTTTTCGAATTTTGAGCTCTAGTTTCAGATTTTTTAACATAGCGCCCTTCGATACCTAGCGCAAAAGAAGCGCCTGTTTCTCCTCTACAAGACCTATATAGTCATTCCCCGTGACACCCCTCATTATTTTTCTCTAGAAGTCCTAGAATAGGCCGACCCCCCTAATTTTTTGACTTTTTTTTCAAATTTTGAGCTCTAGTTTCAGATTTTTGAACATAGCACCCTTCGATACCTAGCGCAAAAGAAGCGCCTGTTTCTCCTCTACAAGACCTATATAGTCATACCCCGTGACACCCCTCATTATCTTTCTCTAGAAGCCCTGGAATAGGCCGACCCCCCTAATTTTTTGACATTTTTTTCAAATTTTGAGCTCTAGTTTCAGATTTTTGAACATAGCGCCCTTTGATACCTAGCGCAAAAGAAGCGCCTGTTTCTCTTCTTCAAGACCTATATAGTCATACCTCGTGACACCCCTCATTATTTTTCTCTAGAACTCCTGGAACAGGCCGACCCTACCCCCATTTTTTGGACATTTTTTTCGAATTTTGAGCTCTAGTTTCAGATTTTTGAACATAGCACCGTTCGATACCTAGTGCAAAAGAAGCGCCTGTTCCTCCTCTACAAGACCTATATAGTCATACCCCGTGACACCCCACATTATCTTTCTCTAGAACTCCTGGAACAGGCCGACCCTACCCCCATTTTTTTGACATTTTTTTCGAATTTTGAGCTCTAGTTTCAGATTTTTGAACATAGCACCGTTCGATACCTAGTGCAAAAGAAGCGCCTGTTCCTCCTCTACAAGACCTATATAGTCATACCCCGTGACACCCAACATTATCTTTCTCTAGAACTCCTGGAATAGGCCGACCCTACCCCCATTTTTTGGACATTTTTTTCGAATTTTGAGCTCTAGTTTCAGATTTTTGAACATAGCGCCCTTCGATACCTAGCGCAAAAGAAGCGCCTGTTTCTCGTCTACAAGACCTATATAGTCATACCCCGTGACACCCCTCATTATTTTTCTCTAGAAGTCCTAGAATAGGCCGACCCCCCTAATTTTTTGACATTTTTTTCAAATTTTGAGCTCTAGTTTCAGATTTTTGAACATAGCGCCCTTCGATACCTAGCGCAAAAGAAGCGCCTGTTTCTCCTCTACAAGACCTATATAGTCATTCCCCGTGACACCCCTCATTATTTTTCTCTAGAAGTCCTAGAATAGGCCGACCCCTCTAATTTTTTGACATTTTTTTCAAATTTTGAGCTCTAGTTTCAGATTTTTGAACATAGCGCCCTTCGATACCTAGCGCAAAAGAAGCGCCTGTTTCTCTTCTACAAGACCTAAATAGTCATACCCCGTGACACCCCTCATTATCTTTCTCTAGAACTCCTGGAATAGGCCGACCCTACCCCCATTTTTTGGACATTTTTTTCGAATTTGGAGCTCTAGTTTCAGATTTTTGAACATAGCACTGTTCGATACCTAGTGCAAAAGAAGCGCCTGTTTCTCCTCTACAAGACATATATAGTTATACCCCGTGACACCCCTCATTATTTTTCTCTAGAAGTCCGAGAATAGGCCGACCCCCCTAATTTTTTGACATTTTTTTTCAAATTTTGAGCTCTAGTTTCAGATTTTTGAACATAGCGCCCTTCGATACCTAGCGCAAAAGAAGCGCCTGTTTCTCCTCTACAAGACCTATATAGTCATACCCCGTGACACCCCTCATTATTTTTCTCTAGAAGTCCTAGAATAGGCCGACCCCCCTAATTTTTTGACATTTTTTTCAAATTTTGAGCTCTAGTTTCAGATTTTTGAACATAGCGCCCTTCGATACCTAGCGCAAAAGAAGCGCCTGTTTCTCCTCTACAAGACCTATATAGTCATTCCCCGTGACACCCCTCATTATTTTTCTCTAGAAGTCCTGGAATAGGCCGACCCTACCCCCATTTTTTGACATTTTTTTCAAATTTTGAGCTCTAGTTTCAGATTTTTGAACATAGCGCCCTTCGATACCTAGCGCAAGAGAAGCGCCTGTTTCTCCTCTACAAGACCTATATAGTCATTCCCCATGACACCCCTCATTATTTTTCTCTAGAAGCCCTGGAATAGGCCGACCCTCCTAATTTTTTGGTATTTTTTTCAAATTTTGAGCTCTAGTTTCAGATTTTTGAACATAGCGCCCTTCAATACCTCGCGCAAAAGAAACGACCGTTTCTCTTCTACAAGACCTATATAGTCATACTCCGTGACACCCCTCATTATTTTTCTCTAGAACTCCTGGAATAGGCCGACCCTACCCCCATTTGTTTGACATTTTTTTCGAACTTTGAGCTCTAGTTTCAGATTTTTGAACATAGCGCCCTTCGATACCTAGTGCAAAAGAAGCGCCTGTTTCTCCTCTACAAGACCTTTATAGTCATACCCCGTGACACCCCTCATTATTTTTCTCTAGAAGTCCTAGAATAGGCCGACCCCTCTATTTTTTTGACATTTTTTTCAAATTTTGAGCTCTAGTTTCAGATTTTTGAACATAGCGCCCTTCGATACCTAGCGCAAAAGAAGCGCCTGTTTCCCCTCTACAAGACCTATATAGTCATACCCCGTGACATCCCTCATTATTTTTCTCTAGAACTCCTGGAATAGGCCGACCCTACCCCCATTTTTTGGACATTTTTTTCGAATTTGGAGCTCTAGTTTCAGATTTTTGAACATAGCGCCCTTCGATACCTAGCGCAAAAGAAGCGCCTGTTTCCCCTCTACAAGACCTATATAGTCATACCCCGTGACATCCCTCATTATTTTTCTCTAGAACTCCTGGAATAGGCCGACCCTACCCCCATTTTTTGGACATTTGTTTCGAATTTTGAGCTCTAGTTTCAGATTTTTGAACATAGCGCCCTTCGATACCTAGTGCAAAAGAAGCGCCTGTTTCTCCTCTACAAGACCTATATAGTCATACCCCGTGACACCCCTCATTATTTTTCTCTAGAAGTCCTAGAATAGGCCGACCCCTCTAATTTTTTGACATTTTTTTCGAATTTTGACCTCTAGTTTCAGATTTTTGAACATAGCGCCCTTCGATACCTACCTCAAAAGAAGCGCCTGTTTCTCCTCTACAAGACCTATATAGTTATACCCCGTGACACCCCTCATTATTTTTCTCTAGAAGTCCGAGAATAGGCCGACCCCCCTAATTTTTTGACATTTTTTTTCAAATTTTGAGCTCTAGTTTCAGATTTTTGAACATAGCGCCCTTCGATACCTAGTGCAAAAGAAGCGCCTGTTTCTCCTCTACAAGACCTATATAGTCATACCCCGTGACACCCCTCATTATTTTTCTCTAGAAGTCCTAGAATAGGCCGACCCCCCTAATTTTTTGACATTTTTTTCAAATTTTGAGCTCTAGTTTCAGATTTTTGAACATAGCGCCCTTCGATACCTAGCGCAAAAGAAGCGCCTGTTTCTCCTCTACAAGACCTATATAGTCATTCCCCGTGACACCCCTCATTATTTTTCTCTAGAAGTCCTGGAATAGGCCGACCCTACCCCCATTTTTTGACATTTTTTTCAAATTTTGAGCTCTAGTTTCAGATTTTTGAACATAGCGCCCTTCGATACCTAGCGCAAGAGAAGCGCCTGTTTCTCCTCTACAAGACCTATATAGTCATTCCCCATGACACCCCTCATTATTTTTCTCTAGAAGCCCTGGAATAGGCCGACCCTCCTAATTTTTTGGTATTTTTTTCAAATTTTGAGCTCTAGTTTCAGATTTTTGAACATAGCGCCCTTCAATACCTCGCGCAAAAGAAACGACCGTTTCTCTTCTACAAGACCTATATAGTCATACTCCGTGACACCCCTCATTATTTTTCTCTAGAACTCCTGGAATAGGCCGACCCTACCCCCATTTGTTTGACATTTTTTTCGAACTTTGAGCTCTAGTTTCAGATTTTTGAACATAGCGCCCTTCGATACCTAGTGCAAAAGAAGCGCCTGTTTCTCCTCTACAAGACCTTTATAGTCATACCCCGTGACACCCCTCATTATTTTTCTCTAGAAGTCCTAGAATAGGCCGACCCCTCTATTTTTTTGACATTTTTTTCAAATTTTGAGCTCTAGTTTCAGATTTTTGAACATAGCGCCCTTCGATACCTAGCGCAAAAGAAGCGCCTGTTTCCCCTCTACAAGACCTATATAGTCATACCCCGTGACATCCCTCATTATTTTTCTCTAGAACTCCTGGAATAGGCCGACCCTACCCCCATTTTTTGGACATTTTTTTCGAATTTTGAGCTCTAGTTTCAGATTTTTGAACATAGCGCCCTTCGATACCTAGCGCAAAAGAAGCGCCTGTTTCCCCTCTACAAGACCTATATAGTCATAGCCCGTGACATCCCTCATTATTTTTCTCTAGAACTCCTGGAATAGGCCGACCCTACCCCCATTTTTTGGACATTTGTTTCGAATTTTGAGCTCTAGTTTCAGATTTTTGAACATAGCGCCCTTCGATACCTAGTGCAAAAGAAGCGCCTGTTTCTCCTCTACAAGACCTATATAGTCATACCCCGTGACACCCCTCATTATTTTTCTCTAGAAGTCCTAGAATAGGCCGACCCCTCTAATTTTTTGACATTTTTTTCGAATTTTGACCTCTAGTTTCAGATTTTTGAACATAGCGCCCTTCGATACCTACCTCAAAAGAAGCGCCTGTTTCTCCTCTACAAGACCTGTATAGTCATTCCCCGTGACACCCCTCATTATTTTTCTCTAGAAGTCCTGGAATAGGCCGACCCTACCCCCATTTTTTGACATTTTTTTCAAATTTTGAGCTCTAGTTTCAGATTTTTGAACATAGCGCCCTTCGATACCTAGCGTTAGAGAAGCGCCTGTTTCTCCTCTACAAGACCTATATAGTCATTCCCCATGAGACCCCTCATTATTTTTCTCTAGAAGCCCCGGAATAGGCCGACCCTCCTAATTTTTTGGTATTTTTTTCAAATTTTGAGCTCTAGTTTCAGATTTTTGAACATAGCGCCCTTCAATACCTCGCGCAAAAGAAACGACTGTTTCTCTTCTACAAGACCTATATAGTCATACTCCGTGACACCCCTCATTATTTTTCTCTAGAACTCCTGGAATAGGCCGACCCTACCCCCATTTGTTTGACATTTTTTTCGAACTTTGAGCTCTAGTTTCAGATTTTTGAACATAGCGCCCTTCGATACCTAGTGCAAAAGAAGCGCCTGTTTCTCCTCTACAAGACCTATATAGTCATACCCCGTGACACCCCTCATTATTTTTCTCTAGAAGTCCTAGAATAGGCCGACCCCTCTATTTTTTTGACATTTTTTTCAAATTTTGAGCTCTAGTTTCAGATTTTTGAACATAGCGCCCTTCGATACCTAGCGCAAAAGAAGCGCCTGTTTCCCCTCTACAAGACCTATATAGTCATACCCCGTGACATCCCTCATTATTTTTCTCTAGAACTCCTGGAATAGGCCGACCCTACCCCCATTTTTTGGACATTTTTTTCGAATTTTGAGCTCTAGTTTCAGATTTTTGAACATAGCGCCCTTCGATACCTAGCGCAAAAGAAGCGCCTGTTTCCCCTCTACAAGACCAATATAGTCATACCCCGTGACATCCCTCATTATTTTTCTCTAGAACTCCTGGAATAGGCCGACCCTACCCCCATTTTTTGGACATTTGTTTCGAATTTTGAGCTCTAGTTTCAGATTTTTGAACATAGCGCCCTTCGATACCTAGTGCAAAAGAAGCGCCTGTTTCTCCTCTACAAGACCTATATAGTCATACCCCGTGACACCCCTCATTATTTTTCTCTAGAAGTCCTAGAATAGGCCGACCCCTCTAATTTTTTGACATTTTTTTCGAATTTTGAGCTCTAGTTTCAGATTTTTGAACATAGCGCCCTTCGATACCTAGCTCAAAAGAAGCGCCTGTTTCTTCTCTACAAGACCTGTATAGTCATTCCCCGTGACACCCCTCATTATTTTTCTCTAGAAGTCCTAGAATACGCCGACCCCCCTAATTTTTTGACATTTTTTTCAAATTTTGAGCTCTAGTTTCAGATTTTTGAACATAGCGCCCTTCGATACCTAGCGCAAAAGAAGCGCCTGTTTCCCCTCTACAAGACCTATATAGTCATTCCCCGTGACACCCCTCATTATTTTTCTCTTGAAGCCCTGGAATAGGCCAACCCTCCTAATTTTTTGACATTTTTTTCAAATTTTGAGCTCTAGATTAAACAATGACATAAAAGGTGCTATATTTTACAGGGTAGGACTACTTTTACATACGTTCTAAATTGAAGAGGGTGCATAGGTGGCCCTACACCTACAAATAATCCGTTGATAGGTGCATAGTTATTGTGGTACTGAATATTAGCCTAAAAAGTTATGCGACTTGTTAAATCAATAGATTGGATAAAAACCATTTCAAAATTGAGTTTAAATTGCTATATTTTAACTGATTTTCTGCCTTTTGAAATATTTTTTTATATAACGGCCGTTGTTGTCTTATTCTGTTTTTTGGTTTCTCGATATATCGCCTTATTGTTCGCTGGCTTATTGTTCGCTAGCTATTGTTCGCTAGCTTCTGCCTGGTTTTTGATCATTTAGGCGCTATTTTCCGAAGATAGGTCCGCCATTCTTTAAAAATACCACAATAACTGTGCGAAAAATAAAGGTTTGGATTCAAATAACATAGAATATTTTGTTTCTCTAAACAAATGTGCTTACGCACTTACCCAACTGCGTCAACCATGTTGTACTCATTGCAAAGTAAAATGCTTGAATATTTGAACATATCATTGACTAATTATGAGTAGGATATTAGATATAAAGAAGATGTGGTATGAATGTCAATGAGACAACTCTCCATCTAAGTCACAATTTCTAAAAGTAAACCATAATAGGTCAAAGTACTGTCTTCTACATGGAGCCTTGGCTCACACCGAACAGCAAGCTATAAAGGGTCCCATAAATTATATACATGATAATATATATCACAAAGAAAATTTAGTAAATTGAAGTTATATCGAAGAATATAAAAAATCAACCCTGCTAATACAGCTATAGCAAAATATAAATACACTTGGAAAGTAAGCTCTCGTTTGAGGATTGTGTACGGTTGGTGAGCTCCAAACCAGCTACCATTTTGCAATAAAATGAAGATGTTTTATTATTAAAATTATGTGTTCTTCCATTCAAATTGCTACCCAAGCATCTTAATGTTACTTCACAAGATTGAAATGAAAATTCCATGATTTTCTATCAAAGAATCTTTATTATCTTTTGAGATGTAAAAAAAAAGATTTCTTGCATCAAAATTTAAAAAAAAACACGTTTATTTCTTAATAATTCATTCTAAAGAAGAAAGATCATTTTGTCTATTTGACTTGAAAGTTTCACAAAATTACATTATTTTTGCTCTTTCAATTAAAATGTGCCTATACCATATCTGTTTTCTTGTTAAATTATATATTCCGATGCACAAATCATTCTTAATTTTTGTATAAATACACTTCAAATATTTCCTTATTCCTATGCATATTTATTATAATGCTTTGGCCTTGTATTTATGGTTCTTTTCTTATCTACTATTATAGTAAATCAAAACCGAAACTAATAACAGACGGACATATATACAAAACTTAATGAATAATTGAAATCAAGATGTTTGCGTTATATAACGCAAAGATTTGCGTTCTTTCGCAAATGTTGGCGTTATTTCGCAAATGTTGGGTTATAAAACAAAAAGGTTTACGTTATATAACGCAAAGCTTTGCGTTATTATGCAAAGGTTTGCGTTTAACGCAAACAGAGGAAGAAATATTAAAAAAAAAAGTTGTGTGAAGCCGATACGCTTCCGTAAAGCAGAATTGTCACTGGTTAATTTGTTTATTTGGTTATAATTTTGTTGTTTAGGCGTTTTTACTTTCTGTTGAAATAAACACGAGTGACCTGTTCCTGTGTGTCTAAAACAAAAACAGTGGTATTAAGAGTCAGACTAACTCACAATAGGATAATCAGATTTCTGATTGGAGTCATTCTGATAATTTCTTTGAAGTTTACAGATAGCACAGGAATTCTTGTTTAGATTCATGTAGTCATTCTCTTGCATGTGCCCATTTCCCGTTCTTGGAGTAGGGGAGATAACTCGCGTAACTAACGACGCACGTTTTTTTTTATCCCAAATTCCGCTAAAGGCGTGCAATTACGTATACTTCGCCATAAAGAGAATATAAAATCCAGTCAAATTCACAGCTGCACTCGCCATTGCTTTTTTCAAACAAACACACTAACCATGCAAAATATGTGTATATTCTGTTTACATGCATGTTGATATCGATGTGTAAGACCAAAAAACTACAATGTCAAAAAATGTCTTTCTTTCGGAATTTAGTTAACACGGGTTTTAATAAGGGATGACAAAACTTAAGCAAGACAAGAAATATTATTTTAACTTTGAGATACGTCTTAATTTGTTTTACCTCTATTGAATATAATTTTAGTTTATATGTGAACAAAAAGAAGAAAAACTAACAGAAAATTTCGCGGCATATCTTTTTTAGCGTATTTGTATAAGGACGGCCAATTTGGGTATTATTTTCTTTTAATTATAATACACATGCTGAAAAGATGAAAGGACATCTATTTCTGACTCCAATGGCAAGTCTAAGAAACAGAAAACAGAAAATTTTCCAAATTGCCGCCATTTATTTTTCCGCGAAATTAACGCAATTTCAGAATGGCGGGCATTGATATCAATTCCATTGTTGTCTAGAGTTCATAAAAGTTGCTCTTACCAGTTGGAAAGCAGGTCACGGTTTGACCCCAAGTTTATCAGCAACAATAGAGTCACGTGACCGTGAAAATTCAGTAAAAAAATGGATGAGACAAACCTCATTTTAACTCACTGAATACTATTGTCGTAATAAAACCTTATTGACCTAACTAATCTTGAGTATCCATAGTTTTTTCTCGTCAAAGCTCACACATCAAATCAAAGTCCTTTATTCTTTATTTTATCTGCAAACTTGGAGTTTGGGTGAAAAATGTCAAGTCTCCTGAACTAAAAATCTAAATATTTCCGAGGAAACTAAAAATGATGGGCTGAATTTAAATTTAATAAAGCATCTCATTAAGACAAACACTCGATATGAATATCTCGGCAATAGAATGTTGGATACGCAAACGTCAAATTGATTTCAAACCGAAGCGGTGGTTTTTATGCCGATTTGTGCAAGTGGTTATCTCCCCTTTATATCACCAGTCAAAAATAAAAACCCAGCAAAATGCATAAAAATTAAAAAAGGAGTTTACTTTACAAAAATTAGAAAGAAAATAAACGAAACTCGATTTAAAACTATGTTATGATAATACAAAGAAGAGATACTTCCCCCTATTTTTCAGAGAAGGACTAAAAGTAAATATTAAAAGACAAAATATTACTGCAGTAAAAAAAAAACAATTCAGAAATGTGGATAATGACATCTACATGTAAAATTAAAAACCTAGCTATATTGAAAGAAATTAGATCTGGCGGATGAAATATACTACATGTAATTTTTATATGGGGGATCATTCCTAGCAGAATTTTTTTAAACACTTCTGATTATATTTAATGCAATAAAACATAGTTTATACAATTTCAATAATCTTTCTGAAAATTGATATAATTATTAAATAAATAGTACTGATCATATATATTTTATATTTTATAAAGTGTGACCAAGAGTCACAACAAATTTCTTCAAATTAAGAGAGCCTTCTAACTCAAGCCTATGTTTCTTAGTTGAACAGTAAAATACAAAAAAGGGATTTATAAGTTAAAATACCAAAAATATTGACAGAAATTCTGTAAAATAATATGCTTTAAATTATAAGTGAAAGTGACACAATTTTGAATTTCAGAATCATTATTATTGTAAAATTAAACTATTAGATTAGCTTGCACATGTACAGTAGCCCTTTGTCTTATTTCTCAGGGTATTTTATAGATTATGAAAGTAAACTTTTTGGAAAAAATGGGGCTTCTTCTCTTGAACAGGTTGCTGTATCAGCTTCTTTTTAAAAATAATGACATATTTATAAACAAAGTATTGTGTTTATACTTTACCTGAATACTAGTAATAGGAAATGAAATGAAACTGGTGGGACAAATTTTGTGCATTTTACTTCAATAATGATCAAAGATGCTTAAATTTGACAAGAATTTGCCATTTGAATAAATTCAATTTTGTAAGAACACATCTCTATGTATAAACTTCTTGTTTGGCTGACTTGGCTTGATAAGCTAGTTTTTGCTCTTATTACCATAAAATTGAGAATGGAAATATAGCTTACTAAGTAAAGAGATAATAATATAAGCAAGATTTTATTAACTGACCTTCATTTTCTTTTTTCATATGTTTTTTTCCTACAGAATTATCTTTGCAATGCATTTTCTTTTGCTATTTTTGTGCTTTTGTCCATCCATACAGTAGGCTATCAATAATTTGTCAGATCTGTCAGAATTTTCCAAGACGTTTAGCTTTAAACGCAATAAAGAAGATCTTTGTTTGTTGTTTCACTTTTCCAATGTGTAAATTTTTACTGTGCACATGACCCTGACACATATTTTGTAATAAACGTTACATGACGTATGTTGAAAAAAGAAAACAATGTCACCGTCAATTTGTGTAGGGGATCAAAAGGGGTTTTAGTTACTTTAAAATACAAGTATCGTATGGAATTGTGAAAATCCACAACTTTTAATCAAAATTTCATTCATGTCTTTAATAAAATCAGTATTTTAGAGCACTTTGAAACAGGTACAATGAAAAGAAGCTAAACTTTACTGTTTTGAAGTAGAAACGTAGATAAAACCAGATAAAAATTGACATGGCTGGTGGTCACTAAAATTGATGTATAAAAGTAAAAAATGATGGCTTCAAAACAATGTATAAATTTGAAATAGGTTTCCCGGTTTCATTTAAGATTATAACCGTTCTTTTCTGTATTTGGATACGCAAACGTCAAATTAGGAAAAAACGATTTTTTTTGGCGAACAAAAAAGATGGCTATTTTTTTTAGAACGGACAGGATAAAGGAATAGCAATAACAAGCTATTTTTTGTAATGTTTGTATGTCGTAAAGAAATTATATTGGTCACAAAACCTACAAATTT
This sequence comes from Mytilus edulis, assembly GCF_963676685.1. NCBI lineage: Eukaryota > Metazoa > Mollusca > Bivalvia > Mytilida > Mytilidae > Mytilus > Mytilus edulis. The sequence continues at coordinate 46,559,602 of NC_092356.1, read as the reverse complement.
AAAAATTTAATTGTAATATGCCAGCTATGCTGGCACTTATGGTAGAAGCATCGTTTTGGGACAAAGAACGATAACTCTTTCTAGACGACCCATCTGAAAAGTTTCGTCACTCTCGTTAAATCTCGTACGATTTTTTTTTTTAATGGCGGCCAAATTTAACGTTTCAACGCGATCTTGTAAAAACGGGGCAGATCGGGAAAATTACAATGTTTAATACGACATGAATTTCTATTTGTTTGCAAAAACAAGAATTCAGAAATTTTTGTAACTTGTGAAGCTTATTTAAATTTAATTGTACCACGGAAATTACCGAAGTGAGGACAACAACATCTGACGCCATGTTTCGTCTGCTTCAACATTCCATTATCAGTGAAGTCAAAACAAATTACCTAAAAATCACAGGTACTTCATTTAAAAGTCACACAATCTCAGTTAACGATAACATATTTAGTGTAAAAGTTCCGTCCAGGCATGGGAACACAGAAAAGAACTCCGCAAGCAATACATTTCGGATTTTTTTTTTATAGGCACTGGCTACGGTTACATGGAAATGTAACAATAATAAAAATATTATTGTTACATAGGAGACTAAATGCCGGAATGGAAAGTCGGGTAAGGAACCGATTAATTACGAATGTAACAATAATTACTGCGGCTACGGTTACATGGCGTTATTGTTACATGAAAAACAGCAATATACGATGGGTCTATTAAAATGTACCAGATAATAAAAATTAAAGACATTTATTTTATATTTACAATACATTCAATTATTAAATATAAATTCTTTAATAATTTATTTGCAATGACATTTTCTACATATCCAGTAAGTGGTTTTTGGAGCATTTCTGAGTCCGACACATTTTTGGTGAAACCACTCCAAGCAGCCATCGCACACCAGTGATGCCGCACTGTGAACGTCCGTATCACATACTGTACAGTTCCATTCTGCGGTATCCCTTTTTGATGATAATGCAACCTTTAATGTTTGCCATGCTTCCGGTGAGAAATATTTTTTCACTCGAGCAATGTTTATGTTCTCATCTAATATTTTGGTTGGAAGCATAGTTTTATGTCATCTTTCAGTATGGTCACATTGTCGTCCATTACGGATGTAAGGTTTATCTCGGATTTCAGTATCCAACTCAGCATAGCTGAAAAAACAATAAATTATAAAAATGAAAGTCAAAAGTCTATATTTTCGCCTTTGGCACTACTTATCTAAAGTAGTATCTTTAAAACACCAAAACCATTTATACGTTAGAAAAAAAACAATTTAAACACCATTTGTTAACGATAATATTTATTATTTATCATTATATACAAGTATTATTTCGTACATATGCAAGATTAAGGCAACAAAACTATACAAGATTTAAGTTTAATGATTGCTGTTTTTCATGTAACAATAACGCCATGTAACCGTAGCCTCAGTAATTATTGTTACATTCGTAATTAATCAGTTCCTTATCCGCCTTTGCATTCCGGCATTTAGTCTCCTATGTAACAATAATATTTTTATTATTGTTACATTTCCATGTAACCGTAGCCAGTGCCTTTTTTATAATGGCCATGCGGCATGCGGGGTAAACTACGGTGCACTGGTTGACCACGACTACTTATGTTCATCTGCCACATTATTCCCCAAATCAAGGAACAGTGATAATTATACTGTTGACTGGTTGTCACGGTTATTCATGGAGTCAATGGCGAATCCAGCATTTTTCATAAAAGGGGGGGGGGGGGGGCGCTGACGGGGTGCTCCAGTCATGCTTCAGGCTTCAGTGATTACCTATATAATCAACATTTTTTCCCCACGGACCGCCCCCTCTGGATCCTATGGTAGCCCACAGACTAATTCAAAACTTAACAAAAGTTTAGAACACAAACAAATATTCAAATAATTCACAATCTTCTAATTCTGTACTTCTTTGGCAAAATCTCAACAAATCTTTTCTATGATTATGTCACACCATATACAGTATGTACAGTCCCAGGAGATGGAAACTGTTTTGTTTTCTCCCTCTTAGTTTATTCATAAAAGGAGACTTGAGTCTGAGTAGTACATTTAGAACTGACTACTGTATATATTGTATGCTCCCATAATGTCCAAAATTGGATTTTATTGGAAGATGGATTTATTTTAACCCATGAGAATGAGAACTTTGATAGGTATATACAGGGCATGTTACTTGGAAGTATGTGGGCTACATCCTTTAAAATTCAAGCTGCAACAGTGGCCTGCATATTTTATGCATCAGTTTAAACCTGATCAAAACATTTTCACTCTACCAAGTACTTTATCGCTATATCACTATCAGGTTCACATTTCAACCTATTTAGCAATACACACTTATGGTTATATAACCTCACAGTACCAAAATTATACTCAGTAACCAAATTGCACCTATTCAGCAAAAAAAAACCTTCAAAAATTTTACTAAGTTTGCTTTCACCATGTGAAGTTATCTTATTATCATCTTTTTAAAATGAGCAAATTAAATTTGTTACCAGCATCCTTTTCTTAAAAAAAAATAGGTATTAAATAATGTCAAATTGTTTGAAATATTTGAAGAAATAAAACAAAATTTATGTTTATATCCCAGTTTTAAGGATTTGAAAGTAACCATACATGTAATGATGTATGGAATTTGGGTACTCACCTCATTACAGTATCATGGATTGTTTAGATGTAATTTCAAACCCATTTTTCAATGACTCTACATGGACTCAAAATTAAAATGGTGTATCTATATTGTAAACAAGGATAGTCTACAAAATTAGCATAGAATAAACTTTTGTCTGGTACATAAAAAAAGTTGGTAAAAAACTGACAATTTAGGTGCAATTTGGGTATTTTCATGTTAGCAACTTCACAACAGAACTACAAATTTGTTTTCATGACCAAAACAAAAAAAAGTACAAACCTAAAGGCAATAAAATGCTTCGCCATGCACAGCCTGATACAACCTCAGATGTATGTTTAGCATATAAAATATATTTATGTCAGTTAGAATCAAACATGTTTTAATTTTGGATCCTTTAAACTTCAATATATGGACTAATTTAAAAACAGGTATCAGGTGAACCCACATATTTCTATTCAGCAGCAGTCTCTAACTACATATCTCCTTAATTTCATATGATAGCAAGTCCTAAAAAAATATTGAAAATGTGTACATTTAATTTTTTTTCTAGCTTCTCTCATGTGAAAGCAGTACCTTTTTGGTCACTATTTATGTGTTGCGTCTAAATAAGAATTGTAACACTTTATAGTGACTGAACAGGTTAAACAAATACTTCTCAAGAAACAGAAAAAGAAGAGAACTTAAAACAGCACCAGCCATGCCAGTATATGTATGAATAAAAACTCAGATCAGAATAGCATGGACAATATGTTAGTTCTAATGTAATTGTGAATATATTGTGAGGAAAGATATCAATAATTCTGCAGATAATGCAATTTTATCAAGTGTTTTGTACATTTTCTGTTAAAAATGTTCATAATCAGTGAAACTTTCAAACAGGCTAAACTAAATTTTTATTATTGAAAGTTTCAAACAATGACAAGTGTTTTATTTACTAAATTTTTATTATTGAAAGTTTCAAACAATGACAAGTGTTTTATTTACCAAATAACTCATGTGTTTCTGTGAGAACAAACAATCATGTGTAATTTTTGGAATTGAAGGGAAAGAAGATCCTTTTGCAGTGCACTTGAGCAGGTCAATTGTGAATATATACTTACTAAATATATTTTCTTCATCATGATACTCACATAGACATTATCAAGAAGTACATATCATTGGAAAAGTGCACAAATTACAGATAAAATATTAAATAAAAAATACCCTATTTTGAGTGCATCTCCTGCCAAATCACTATTTGTTGCATCTATATATAATACTAGACGAGTATAATCAATGTAAATAAGGTAATTTTTGGAAGAAAACCCCAAAATTTGGAAAAGAACCCTCCCCAATAATGTTGTACCAAAATCAATTCTAATCTTCCTTTTGTGTATTAAAGTTTCATAGAGATCCATTCACTTATACTCAAGTTATTGTCTAGAAACCAAATGTGTCTTCTTGAAAACAACTATGACACAAAAATATGACATGATTACTTTTGTATGCTTGTATTATAAAAAAAAGAAGATGTGGTATGTTTGCCAATGAGACAACTATCCACAGAAGACAAAAATGACACGGCCTTCAACAATGAGCAAAGCCCAAACCACATTGTCAGCTATAAAAGGTCCCGATAAGACAATGTAAAACAATTCAAACAAGAAAACTAACGGCCTTATTTATGTAAAAAAATGAAAGAAAAACAAATATGTAACACATAAACAAACGACAACCACTGAATTACAGGCTCCTGACTTGGGACAGGCACATACAAAAATAATTGTATTTCCCATTTCCATTCTCAATTTTATTTTGCTGCCATTTAAAAACTTGAAAAGTAAGCTACATCCTGTACATGTAACAAAAAAAAATATATATGCAAAAAATAACATAAAACCGACTCTTAATTAGTACAAAAAATTGATGTAGAACTCACAAACTGACGATGATCAGAATTACAAATGTTTGTTTATTAGAGTCTGATTTTTTTTTACGAAAGCCCTTCAGCGCTATCAATTAAACTTATTTAGTCAAAATTTAACACTAGTTTAAAGGTATATCATAACAAATTGGCAAATACAGCCTTATTATCACCTTAAAAACTACTGTGTACGGAGTTACATGTGCGGTTTGGGAAGTTTTATGTTTTTAGATATATAAAAGTTCAATTTATTTTGCATTTCTGAAAGATAAAATCATTTTTGGTCAATATCAAAATATTTTTTTTGTCGTATGCTTGAATAGATTTTTTATTCATCAATTTGGGAATCAGAATATTTTTTTCAGGAAAAATACCATTACCCCTCATGCCTTTTCAAGTTCAATGTTCGTTCCCTACACATTTTCCATCTGAACTTATAATTTTATTTTAGACATAAACAATATATTAATGTAGGGGGTCTCATTGGGGGGTTCCGATCCCGGATCCCGCATACTGTTTTGTCAGATTCCCGTATCCCGCTTACACTATGTACGTAAGCAATTCTCATTATTTTTGTCATTTCCCGGGTCCCGCTAGACCTCATTTCCCGTTTTCACGACACAATTATTTGACTTTCACGTGTCACGCTTACAAAAATCGTCAATCCAGCGTCACGCTTAGACCCACAATGTAGCCTAGGACATTCGTTCTGAACATGCATGAATATTTGCCACTGGACGTTAAACAACCAACAACCTAATCTATATTTAGGACATTGTCTTAGTACAAAGCTGGCATTTAAGGTAGCGCCTTCCTCATATTAAAAGCATGACAAGTTGCAAAAAATACTTTAAAAGTCAATCTTTTAGCCGATTGATTTGGCGGACTTTTTGACGTTACGGACGACTGTAGCGCCACACCTAATTAATTCCCCCTGCTATTGTTGCTGATAAAGCTTGACGACAACGGACGTTTCCAAGGACTTGCTTTCCAACTGTTACTGTCAGAAGATTGCAGAGGATCATTTGTTTATTTACGAAATTTCAAAGAATATTCAAATTATGGAAGAAAAGCGAATAGAAATCGACGTAAATGGTAAAAAGTTTAAAATTTCACAAGACATTGTAGATAAAATTACTCTTTCTGATTGTGAGCGTCAAAAATATTTTTAGATAAAAAATCTGAAGAGGATAATGTTGTATATTTTCGAGCGAAATGAAGGACTGTTTGGATCAATACTTTCTTACTATCAAGGTAGAACCCTTCATGTGCCATCTGGATTCTGTCCTGGGGAGTTCAAAGATGAGCTGAAATTTTGGGGTATTGACCCTAAACATTTATCAAAATGCTGTATGGGTCAATTTATTACATTCTGTGACGACCAAGACGTACTGCAAATTCTAGAAGACGACCAAATTAAGAAAGAAAAGAATAAGACTGAACTCAAAACACGAAGGAAAGTGAAGGCATGTGGAAATGTATTCAGGCCAAATGATGGCTTGTACTGGAGGAACCTAGTACTTCTATTCCTGCCAAGGTTTGTACTTTTTCTCCCTGAAAACTCCAATCCTTGCAGGTTAACTCTTCTTTGACTTTAATTTTCTTTCTTGAATACAAAGAGAGTATACCAATGTTCCGGTAAATTTTTCGTTAGCATTGATATTTTTTTGTTGAATAGAAATTGTAGTACACCAATTTTCTGGTAAATTCGTCGTCTTTTTTAATTCCTCTTTCTTTGATACAATGGTTATATCCCGATGTTCATGTAAATTCTTGGTTTACATTTATTTTCTTTGTTCAATACAAAGGTAGTTTTCGATGTTAAGCAACCAATAATCAATCAATCAATTCGTTTGAATTTAATTTTCTTTGTTGAAAAATGTAGCATATCGATGTTCAAGATAAATCTCATAATTCCAATTAAGAAAAGTCAAAAATGCAATACTGAAGATTTATCTTAGTTTTGTATGACATGCTCAGTCTACTGGTCACTTTGTTTCCGGATGGAATATTAATTTTTAGTTTTTAGTTTTTTGCCATTACGCTTGTTTTGTATCATGGATACAGTTGTTTATATCCAATTTTATCATTATTATTTCGGCCCTCGAACCCCCCCCCCCCCCCCCCAAAAAAAAAAAAAAAAAAAATTCCTTAAAAACAGAGTAATATTTCAATGAATATTTAAATAACTGTAAGTGTTTTTATACAGTGAACGCGACTCATTGTTTACATTTTCGCAAATTCCTGACTATAAAGAGAGTATCTAGCAAGTACAACTGAAAATATACAATTGTGTTCTGAAATGAATACAAAATATAAGGCGTTTTTGAAATAAGATATTAATACAATAGCGCATTCACGACAAATGTAACAGTTCCTAAATTATAATAGAAAAAGTAAAAGGGACAATAATGTATTGACTACTAGGATATATTAAAAACAAACAGTTTTTTCATACTTGTTTTTCGGCCGGATTATCAGGTTGCTGAAAGGTCTTCAGAGATAAAATAAAAAGTACTTTTCCTACATGACCAATACGACCACAAACGTCGACATTTTTTTTT